>NW_022280042.1:1087933-1108770 GCF_004355925.1 Anarrhichthys ocellatus
CCAGTAATCGTGCACGAACTCCAACATGCACCGTGTTCTCCGTTTCCTGTTCATGTAGAACATTGTAGATTCTCAGTCTCATTTTACTACCAAAAGCATTTAAATGCATTGGATTATGAGGGTGATTATGAGGGAACATGGCAGCAGAGAGCAGGAGTGTCACAGTGGGAATAATTGGTTAGTAACCGGCACTGTTCTAGCACAGCATGGGACGCGGTATAAAACCCACAGTTCAGTATCGCTGCTAACGAGCACAAACCCGGTCGGATCACCTCGGAAAAAAAACGAGCCGCGATCTCGTTTTGTCACATTCCAGCGTGGGGCGTGATGGTGAGATCCCGAGGCTTGTGACTCCCCGAGTGTTTGTCACTTCCTAAATGTCAGCGCAGTCGTCAAAGTCAGACCGCGTGTCAGTCCGAGTCAGGGCTACTTTTCCATCCGTGACGGCGGGCACGAGGCGCAGCTGCTGCGTCTCCGACACCCACATCATTAAAGCCTCATCATGGCCGGCCGACCCAGGTGACGGTGCACACTCGCACACGGGGTGTAAGGAGACTGACGGGCCCGATAACGGACCCGATAACGGACCCTCTGACAAAGCTCACTCCAAACAGCCAGAGAGGACGAATCAAATGGGCACCCACGTGTCTGGGGGGAAAAAAAAGGGCAACGGGGTGTTTTCCCCTCTAAAATATTCCATCTTTTCTCTCCCCCCCCCCCCCCCCAACACTCACCCACTCTCAACCTCCCGTCACTCGGCTGAGTTGAGTGGGGATGTCAGCCTCCTCTTAGTTTTCCAAATTGCTCCTGAAACCTAGCCAGCCATAGCAGATCTGCATTCGGCAGAGGACGGGATGAGGGCACATGGAGAGGAATAAGTTTCCAAAATGAAACATGGAGATGTTTCTTTGCATGATGGCCCCCGGGAAACCGGCTTTTTAAACAGGGTGAAGGAGTCACTTAGTCATACCGGCGGATTAAAGCCGACCTTCAGGATACTCGTGCAAGGACGAGGAGGCGATTTCCAATGATTTGATTATTACTGCACCAATGTATGTTGGCATTCTGTATGTCTGAAGGAGCCTCTGTGATGAGGATGCAGATGAATTAATAGCGATAATGAATTCAAATGGAAGTCTGAACTGCACACACATCAGAGGTGGGAAGTAACCAAGTACATTTAGAGATGTATATTACACTACAGCTTTTGATTCTCATAGCATATTTCACGTTTTAACATGAGATAAGATTTTTCTTCTGTTTATTTATCTTCTACTTCTTACTTTTTATCCTTCCTCTCTACCCTCCCAAATCCCTACCTTGCTTCCTCTGTCCTTCCTTCCTATTATTTCTTCTTTCTTTGTCCTTTTTTTTCCAGGATACATGATGGAGAGGAACTAGTGTGGCGGCACCGGCTCCATCTGCAACACCTGGAAGCTTCTTGACATCCTCACCAAGCCATATTTTTCATATATGTATCATTATATAATATTTTTTCGTATTATTACTCATTATTTCCTTTTGTCCTTTCTTTACACTTTCAATCATTGAAAGTGTACAGGTGGTACAGGTACAGGTGGTACAGGAACAGGTAGGTGGTACATGCACCGGTAATGTGGTTATATGCTGCAGGGCTGATGAGGGAAAGTGGAAACCGGCTAGGTGAGCTGGTGAGGGAGTCAGGTGACTGAGGCAGAAGTCTGAGGACATCTGGTGGACAGGTAGAGAATGTCAATGAACGGGTTTGAAGTGGGAATGTGGCTGAAGGTCTTTCTACTACGTACTGATCCTCATCCTTTCTTCAGTCATTCCTTCTTCATATGATTTGAAATAACAAAAGAAGAGAATGAGGATCCTGACCTCTCTTTCTCCTCCTTCCTGTCCTTCTGTCGATCCTCACTTTATTTTTTTTAATCTTCTTTCTGCACTTTCTCTCTTTTTTCTTCATTGCCATCCTTCGATTGTATTATTCCTGACATTCCCTTTTCCTCTCTTTCTTTCTCCAACTTATCTGAATGCATAACACATTTAAGTTTAATTCCACATAACGGTGAAACTTCTCTTTAAATTGACCATTTTCATTTTCCAATCTCAAGGAAAGATTGACTGCAAGTCAACATCATTTTTCCTTTCTGGTATTGATGCTTTAACTTCTTAGGATTACACAATTTCTTGCACTACCGTGCTGTTCATTCGCTGTCATCTCGACACTTGACACTTGGGGAAAATGGCAGCAAAGAAGGAAATCGGCAGAAATTTGAGGCTGCGGCATCGACAGTGGACTTGGCAGTGAGGCTTAACAAGCTTTCTGTTTTGACCCCAGCTGTGCCGGGCCCCTCCTCGGACTCCTCGGCAGGGGTGTATGATGTGTGACAGAGCTGTCACAGGTATCAAGCCTGCGTGCGGCAAATCCACTGACTGTGGCGAGGAGCGCGGGGAGGACAGGCGGGACGGAGGGAAATAATGGGGGGCTGAAGGGTTAGGGGGGGGGGAATCTCCATCGGAGTGACAGCTCGTCCAGGTGGGGGACAGCTGGGTGACAGTGATGGAGGGGGAGGAGCTCCAACACACACTGCCAACAGGTCCCTATAGTCCCTGCTATTCTTTGCTGGCTTGCAGAGTTTCCATAATACTGAAAACACAGGGATGTTTGCGGATTTGTGCAGTAAAAGCAGATAATAGAGTGTGTATACATACTGTAGTGCTTGTGGAAATACACTCACATGCACATCCACAGTGAAACCTGACTACACCACTGAACGCCGGACACACATCACTGCTCAGGCTAGATCTGGGTCACAAGTCATTAAATCCCCTTGTTCATCAGCTGCCCTTACACACACACACACACACACACACACACACACACACACACACACGCACTTTGCACTCCCGTCAACTCACCGCATACCATCTGTCCTCCTAAAGCTGGGTTATCAAATCCATTAAGGTCTAGCAGGTCAACATCCACAGAGCAGCCAGACGCACGTGAAGCAGCCCGCTGACAATGGCCACGTCTCTGCTCACAGCCAGGGAGGAACTCTGAAGACACCACACGTTGCAGCTGTGGTTATTGGTAACACTTCATAATAACCATCATTAATCACTGGTAAAATCATTTAACATGGAGCACATGGACCCAGATACTTATAATATTTTCTGAATGATTGGTTTGTAAACCGTCTATAAACATTATTTGGTACACTATTATAAAGTTACAACTGATGATGATAATATCTTGTAATTAAATGGTAAGTAAATACTTTGTAAATCATCTATAAACTTCTACGAACTTTATTTGTGATAATCACTTTTCATTTTCATCTACATGTAATTGTTTTTTGCAATCTTAACATTTACAGTATTATTGTACTTTTTCTGACAGCAATGATCTTCCATAGAGGGATGCCTACATATTGCGACCTTACCACACTACTGTAGAGTAGTCTCAGGCAGAGAGAAGAAGAACAAATAGGTCTCAGAGAGACATGGGGGGAAGAAGGCTTTCTGTAGAATAATACGATAAAGACTGTCTGGAGGGCAGAGGCAGACCAACAGAGATCAGGAGGAAACAAAAAATAGCCATGTTGGCTGACTTCTCAGATAAAGGCCCAGCACAGCTGGTGTTTATCCAGCCAGTATCTATACTGTCAAACTCCACCATACAATGCTTTAGTTGTTCTGATGTTCATTCTAACTTCAGAAAATCAATCGAGGGAGATGAGAAAACTGATCTCCTCAGCAAAACAAGGCGGAACAGAGCGCCAGCAGACATTCTGCTCAACCAAGCATTAGCCCACATTTATTGGTCGTGTCGAGCCACAGAGCCGTTTTAACAGCGCCTGAACAGTTCTTGAGAACCCAAATCCAATTGCAGCCATGTCGTGTTGAAGCTCTGACAGCTGTATGTGGAGGGTGAGGGGAGAAATTCTATATAACAAACAATCAATATCTGTGATTACACATCAAATGGACTCCTGATGACGGAGCGTTGTTGTCTTTGGGCTGTGTTCCATCACCTCGACCATCGTGCCAAGTTGACAGAAGTGGGTCACGAAGCAGTGAGAAATCATATAAGTAATCAATACCGAGCAGCCGTACGAGCATGTCAAAGCAGCTGCTAATCCTCTTTGTTAAGAACTCCACCAGGCAGCAGCTCCTACAGGGAAGCTGACAGGGACGTAAACAGCTTGATGCAGCATCTTCCACAACCCGCTACCATGAAAATTGATGAATGCTTTATTATTGGAATATGTAAAACATGTTGAAACAGTTGCCACCGTGCACCGGCATTACTTGTAGTCTTTGCCCCAGGAAACCTTTTCAGACTGATTTAATGCACTCTGAAATAATGGATCTTAATTGTCAGAAAGGAGCGACCTGCTTCTTTTAACGCATTGAAGTTGTCATAGTGACCACCGCTATGACAAAGAATATGAAGCTTTTCTCGAACATTGCATATTGACCCGGGACGACTTAAATGCATTTTCGCAGAGCTCTACTGGCTGCTTTTTGTAATTATCACACATGAATGCAGTGAAGAGCAGCGGTGTGACAGGTGATCTCCTCTGGGTGCTGAGAGAGAACAGGACATCACTCATACCAGGCGCAGCATCTCAGTCATATGGGAAGAATCCAGCTATTGTGGGACATCAGGTGACAGGCTATTTTTAGGTTTAAATATAATGTCCTCCTAAGTTACTGTTAATGTTCTGAAACTCAAATTAATGCCATCCTTTTGTTTTAAATCCTATGAATCAACTGACTTCGGCTACTACTAGTAATGTTGGCTCCCTCGTCCACATGTTACGTCCTTGAGCAAGACTATAATTAGATAATTAGTGTGTAGGGACAATCAGCATGAACATAGAGTCCAATGGAGATGTAAATGACGAAAGAAAGGCCTCTGAAATCAATAGCAATAAGAACTCATCTAGATGTTCACATTCAAATTTCAAGATAATCTGTCACAGTTCAGCTCCACACCCTCCTCACTCTTCTTGTCAGTCACTCCCTCCTCATCAGTCTAAACTCCCTTCACCTGTTCACTCACCTGCCTCTGATCAGTAATCAAGCCCCTATATAGACTCCTGCCTCCCAGACACATTTGCCAGATTGTTCTTTGGTTCCATGCCAGACTCTCCAGCACACTCTCACGGACTGATCTCCTGTTACCGATCCTGCCTGCCCCTGTTCTACCCGCCTTGCCTGACTCCCGGTAAACCCACCAGCCTTCTGATCCTGACCCTGTTTGAACTCTGCCTGCTATATTTGAAGTTGGTAATAAAAGCCAAAGATCTCTGGAATCCTGTGTGTTGCATTTGGGTCCATATACAACCCGTTACATAATCTCCAAATTACATAAAACATTCAGTATGATGTTGGGAAGTGAAGCACAAAAACTGTACAAATATTCTTGCCTTAAATGATGCATGTATGAAATCAATAGAAAATACAAGAGAGGGATTGCTGCAAGGCAAAGTGGTCGGAGTTCCAACGCTGATGTGGGGAAAGGAGTTTATTTTGCTCTCTTTGGTGGATTGAGGGCTGTCTCATGCCGCTGGTCATGTGTATGCAGCAGCCATTTCTTCCTGTCACAAGAGTGCTGGGGACAGACCGGAAGCAGTTCTTGTAAGGGGTCAATACCCGGCGATAAGTGTCTCCTTCCCACAGTGGGAACTGCCATTGGTAATTCAGGCTTTGGTGAAGGTTCCCTTTGAGCCTCTGGAGCGCTCCTCTCTGAAGCCGTGGTTTAAGGCAGCACTGACCTCAGCTAAGAGAGTGTGTGAACTAACTGTCGCCAGAAGTTAAAGAGTTATTTCACGTAGGGGGCTATAACGCTGGATGCTTTTAGTCTTCACCCCAATGCCAGGGACAGCAAGGTAGATCCACTTTGCACAGTGCCATGCTTCGCCATGTTATATCGAAAGTACGGCCCCCAACAGACACACTGAACAGCTGTTCATGTGCTCTACAAAGCCGTATCAAAGAAACGCCTGGTGGGATGGCTTTGTGAGTGCATCTCACAAAGCTTGTAAGCAGGCCTGAAGAGACCCTCCCACTGTGCTCTGTACACACTGGACACAGGGCTGGGGAAAAGGGTGGGGTGTCGATTGTGTTGCAACTGACCCCGTCTTCACCCTCTGAGCATGACACACTTACATGTCCATGTCCTCCTTGATGAACTGGTGAATGTGGTGTGCAGGGTGTCTGCTGCTTGCCTTTTGACCCCTACAGGGTTAGGCAATGACTCTATTTCAAGGCAGGGTGTGCATTCGATGTCTGTAAGCGTTTAAGAGAAGGATATTGTAACCCTAGTTCTATGAGCACAGGCGGAGCCCACTACTAAAGGGGCCATGTCGCTGCTACTCTGCTGTCTCCGGTGTCGAATGGCAGACATCAGTGCGAGCTGCCTTATATACTGTGGAGTCTGCACATATTATATTTTCAGTGGCCAAATGCATGCTTGTGATTGGAGGAGAGTATTATCCATAGAGTCTAGAAGTGGGCTCCTTCTCCTTAGAACTAGAGTTGATTGCAATACAAATGCTGGAAATGTAAGTATTTCATACAGTGATAGGCAGTCATCCGGAACTCATAGGAGTTGAAAGTTGAAGAGAACAAGTGCATTTGACAGAAGTTGGGTTGCAGTTAAATTCATTGATGCCTATTGTCAAAAAAGGGAGGTGGGAAAAAATGTGACTATTACAGACTTGAGAACCTGGGTTATATGAGTATAGGAGTCCATATTCATGCACATTCATGAGGATTCACACGGGTTAATTAGGTAGAGAAGCAGCAGCTGCCACCTCCAAGCTTGTGTCTTCAGAACATCAAAGCAGCGTTGGCCAGCTTGGTGTTCGGTCCCATCTCACTCTTCTCTTTCTCTGCCCTCAAGTTGTTGAGCGACATCACTCTTTAATCAGCTATGCATCTGGGGAGCACTCTGCCCCAAAGATATCATGCAAATGAGCCCACTGTTCTTTGGTGGAGCAGCGCCTGGCGGGGTGCTTGATGCATTCTGGTGGTCTGCTGTTCTGTAGTGAACCCGGGAATATTATGTAAGATTGAATTTGTACAGGCCTGAGCCAAGGCAGCGTTGCTTTTCATGCAGTCTTACAGGAACAAAAACTGTACCTCTTAACCCTCAATTCAGTTCTGGCTAGGACCTAGTCGTTTGCAGGGGCTTCCAGATGGATGGAGCTGGAGAGTGATCTCTTCTGTTGGCTCATGAGGTTTCTGTGGGTGTGCACCTGGGGGTCACTGATTGTGTTACTTCTGGCTACATTTACCACAGCTTTTCCAACAAACGGCTGCTGTCTGTGGCCTGGAGGAGTGAATCCCAATCTGATTTCTAAAATATTGATTAGCAGGAGAAAACCCTTATTAGTTGAAATAATTAGATAATTATGATATCCATGTAGAGGTACTGTTGTCTGTAAATAGAATTGATTCAGCAGTAAGTAAAACGTCTTCAACCATCCGTCTGTGTTTAGTTTATCCCCAGAATTAATTATTTGTTTGCTCACTTCATTGACAAAATATTTCAATCAGGACAATTTGCTTATTGCCAGTGGATTGATCCCTGTCTCATTCCTTCCATTCTCTCTCAATTTTGACCTGCTCTCCAATATCCAGCCAATTGGAGAGAACCGATGCCACTGAATGATCATTTAGAAATTAGTGATTATTTCTTTATCCTTCAGCTTGTGGAAAGCTGTTGTTAGATCCCTAGCCATGCTAACTCCTGCAGCTGATGCTAATGACCCCACTCACATTATGGTCTCTCACTTAACAAATTATCTGCCCACAGGAAGAACACCACCCATAACCAAGAGCATGGATGTCACGACAACTGTTTTAAACGTATGTTTCGACTACCACTAATGCCGTTGTATGACTAGAATATGCGCAGTACACTGGTTGACCATCTAATCTCTAAACTATGAGAAAGAATGCCCATCCTCATCTTTTACCCTTTTACCTCGCGTATCTCAACATATCCTCGACTTGTATCTTATCTTATGAAAAAGTTGCTCATTATTTGTGCGTTTTTCAAAAATGTTTGACCCACCCGTCTCACCTACCTGCCCTAAGTCGTTTATACTTCCTGATTTATGATTATGTGGCTTACATACAAATTGATTTTGTGGGATATCTAACAATTACAGCACATTCATTTTTTTGAAGGTAGAGCAACAAATGCTGTATGAGAACAGCCTGCTTATTTCAATACCTCTTTCACTCCAATTCAAGATATGCCAGCCTATGCAGAGAAGTCAGTAATATCCTCTGACGGCAGCTTTTGCCCTTCTGCGAGTGTAAGGAAGCGCTGTCTTTGATGTACTAACTGTCTGCAGCAGTTGAATGAAGGCATACTCAGCCTTTGTGCAAACACCCTGCTCTTCAGCCATAACAGCCAGCAAGTGTGATTTTAAACTTCACAATGACAGTTGTTCACAGACACCTTTTGAGTCATCTGGAACAAAGCTGTCAAGCCAGTCGTCTCTCTCCAACTCTGATCGCGGTTCACATTATGGCTGTTACCTCAGTTGTCTCTCTGCTTCCAGGACCCAGGCTCAGTGACATCTTAAACTGTGCAGATGAATGTGCTTTGACAATACAATGCTTATGTGACATATCAGATGTTATGTCTAGATAATGGCTAAATGGTGACACAAAATAACTAAATACTGAAAATATGCAATCTCTCTCTCTGATGAAATGAAAGCACAGCAAAGCAGCATGACATCACATTTAGAGGACTGTGATGTTTGTGAATTATAGATTCAACTCTTTTTTTTGGACCCTAAACAGAATAGTAATTCTAATAAGTCCTGCAAGTTAAACTACAAAACATATTGTTTGTCCCTCTAGTAACACATTGATGGATTACTGAACAGGCCTTCCGGGGACAGGCCCAGGGGCTCACAGTCTCAGGGGCCCCTGGTCCTTCACCTAAAAAATGTCACTCAAAGAGACACGTGCCGCCCAGGGAAGGACAGGGAACGACCACAAAGAAACATAAAACGACAACCAAGAGACACAAAGGACGACATAGAGACCAAAGCATCTACAAAGAGACACAAAGTGACTCACGACTATGAAAAGGAGAGAAACAACCACAGACAAAAAAACTGCTAAAAGATAAAAACATTTACAAAATGACACAAACCCAACGACAGATGTGTACCAACTACAAAGAGACACAAAACAACAAGAAAAAGAGGCTAAACAACTATAACGTCTAGACAACAAATGAGGGGATATGACAAAATTGCCTGCGCATTGTCTGATTTAATGCAATCAATAACTTATTATAACTCATTTCTAATTTGGAATTGTTGTTCCTGTTAACTCCCCGTGGGGGACAGCAGAAGAAGCTGTTGCTATCAGAGATGTCAATCAATCTTTGGAAATGAAGCCTAACTGAACCACAAAGATGTCTGCTGCAAAACAATAACCAAAAGAATAAACACAGCGGTATGTCAATCCTGCAATGCAACTGCCTGTTTCATCATTCTGCATCTACTGTATGAGGCTGTGTTTAGTGCTTATTAGCAAATATTAGCATGCAGACACTAAGGTGGTGAACATGACAAATGTTACACCTGCTTAACATCCCCACACTGATGTGTGCATCAGTAACACCTTTGACTCGCTTTACCTAACCGTACCTAAGTAATGCTATGTTGATCATGTATGGCCATTGCATGAATATGTTAATAAATAATTAACATTAAAAACTATTTTTTTCATTTATTCTAGTAATCTGGGGTCTTGTAGAAACGTCCTTGATTATGTCAGATATACGCATACGCCTCATGTATTTGGACTTTGTTCATTGGAGTTATTAAATGTGTTGTATTTATTGTTACAAACTATTAGTTTTTACACTATATTGCGCAGATCAGAAGTGCAGTAACGATGGCACAGTTAGAGGCCAACCGTGCTACAAATTGGTCCACTTATAGCAATGGCAGGCACTTACCGACTGTGTGCTGGCTACAGTACGACGTAAGTGGACCATTATGTGAAAAAACACATCAAATACAATTTGGAGGAAATGGCATATGGGCATCTTTATGAAATTTTATATTTCCCATTTCAAAGTGATGATTGACCTGCAGTGTGGTGGGGGCCGCAGGAAGTGTCTCATGCACTCCCAAGAGGCAGTGGGGGGAAATGAACCATGCTGATGTTCCATGAGTGACTGTAACTGCTAAGCCAATGAAGACACCAGCTCTGTAAGCTCCAGAATAACAAATCAACCTCCCAACACACACACACACACAGACACACACACACACACACTCTGCTGTCACAGATTAAAAGCTAATGTCATTCTGCTCCACTTAGCCATCTCTGATTTAGATGTTCTGGATCTATTTTTTTCGTGTTTTGTTTTGTCAAAGCATCCATTTGATGTGCCATTTCCTGTTCCCTTTCATTATCCTCGAGACCTGCTGCGCTGCTTTTCATTTCAGGCAAAATGAGTCCGCCATCTCAGCAACTATAATTGCTGAAAATTCATTCCAATTAAGCAATTTTCTTGAGTATCCTTTTGCTTATAACATGACTTACTCAAAGGAAAGTATATCACACTCTGGGGGGAATGAAGGGTTGCTATTGGCGCTGTTATTATTATTATTTTTATCAGCTGTTATTAACCGCGGCACAGCCGTGTCCATGTGGCGGGTTGAGGCTAACCGGGACATCCATCTCCTCGCAGGGAAAAACCATCTGCCTCGCAAATCCCTCCAGTGCATCTGTTGTATTCTGCAGATGACCGTCTGTATAGAGAGCAGCTCCTAAAGCTAATGCATGTTTGAAATCCCAACGTTTTCCCAGCCAACACTGACTCCTCAAGAGCACATTTTGTTTTGAACCAATAATTGTTTCTATCTCACCCAGACATTTTCAGACAGCAGGGTTGGGAGAGAATACTTCATCATGAATGTCATTGTAGTAGTTTTGGAATCACAATAAAAGCTGAGAAAAGGGCTGTGACGCTTTAAAGGCTTAACCAACAGATTATTAGCGAAGCTAAGCTAACCAACCATTGAGACCATACACTTATATTTACTGAGGTAATAAATCAAGTGAGGAGTAGTCATTTCTCATAGACTTCTATACAATTGGACTGCTTTTTGCAACCAGACGAGTCGCCCCCTGCTGGCTATTAGAAACAATGCAGGTTGACAGCACTTCCACGTTGGCTTAATTTCTCAGAAAGGCTAAGAAACAAAGCAAATAGGCGTATTAAACAATTTCTCTAAGCCCATTACCTGAATCAATGTGAGTCATGCTGTGTGACATGAAGGCGGAGGAGAGGGGCTGACGTAATAAGAGCCAGTGGACACTGCTGATTAGTCAAGACCATGGCAGTGGCGCAGATTGTGAAAAGCACACACAGAGCACCATTTGTCTTGTTAGTTTGCCAAGGCGGCAGATGACTCTGCTCACCCTCCTCCCCTCACTCTCATCATGTGTGCCAGCCAAGATGAAGAGCATGTTTACTCGTTTTCCTTTTTTTGTCTTTCAGCAGGCTCTGAGCTGCAGCTGCAGCCTTCTGCCTTTCTGTGTCACGTCAGAAGGCATCACCTCATCGTCTGACAGGAGTGGATATCCGCCGCTGACAATTGTCGTACTTCGACGGCACATTTCCCTCTCGCTCCTCACGTGCTGTTGTCACTCCACCGCCAGGGGGGAGGGATTTTGGATTGGTAATGACCTCCTCCCAGCCGCAGCTGTCCTTGCAGAGATGGAGGAGTCATGGAGGAGGAGGAGGCTGCTGGGAGGCTGAGTACCAGCCCTCTGGCAACTAGAGAGGCCACTAACTAAGACTAGAATAGAATGAGGTGGAACAACATAAGGGAAAAGAACAACACAGATAATGGAGAGCAGGTGACGATGAATGTGTCTCTTAAAAATATGGGATAAATAACCAAGCTAAGACTGTCCTGGACTTTCTTTGGCCACACGGGTGGAGCAGATAAAACAAAAGGTATCATTTTAACACACTCGGGGGTTTTGCTTCTACAGTCTTCCTTGGTCTGGTTTGACCAGTATAACTCTTCTCTACTTGTAATACCATCATACTACATTTTAGCATTTACTATGTCCCAAAATGTATATTTTGTAGCCTCTGGACATTGTCCTGCATAGCTAGATCCAATGAGAGTTATCCATGATCAATTGTTAATTGGTTTTCTCTGCCTATGAATTGGTTTCATCCGATGGCGAGGCCTTGTTTCTTTAATAATCCCAGAGGTTATAGAGAGTCCAGGTTGTTCCAGTTGATTGGTGAGCAGCGCTTTGACAGTCTCTCAGAGCTTCATCCCATCTGTCTTATTCGTGAGAGATTTCCCTCTCAGGGTCACTGACTCATACTAAGCAAACAGTGCTGCGCCATAAAGTGATACCACAGGAAAGTAACGTTTCATTCAACTTGTCAGTGTCAGTGTCACGACAGCATTTCATATTTTCCATCAATCTCTGTTTTGCTGTGACAGGCCTTGGAAGGCTGAATGAGATGTCAGAAACACGATACTTAGGATGAACACTGATTCAGTTCCTCCTTTTTGAAAATTCACATTTTCATTTCCTATTAATTAGTTTCCTAGTTTTTCAATTGGTGTTTTATGTCTGAAAGTGAAAGGGGACGTGTCCACCAAAGTGTTTTTTCCTGATTCCGGCGTACTATTGAATTTCTTTGCAATGGGAGCGTCACGAAATGAAGCTACAAACAGCAGCAGCGTGACCAGGCGAGCATCATTACCTGCTGCAAGTTTCTTAGTGGTCGCAGAGAGAGAGATCTGATTATTAAAAGGTTCAGATTTCGCAAGTCTATCTTAAAACGATACATACAGTTTACATCCAGACATCCAGAGAGTTATCCTGTTATCATCATTCCTCCTCTCCATTCTGGACTTGAAATGATCTCTTTCTAATATGAATCCAGTATAGAGATGAAATGAAGGAGAACATCCACAGTCTTTGATCTGTATAAATATACATTCTAAAGCTCGGTCGAAGGTGCGCTCAAGTGGTTTTTCTTGTGCTGGTATACGTAAAGGCTAATTGTGCCCGCTGCAACATACTGTATACCCACCTGTCCATGGAGACACACAGATGGATGCTGTGGAGGATAACAGGAAGTAACCTGATTGTTGATAGCCTTGATAACCTGTCATTGAGTGACAGCACAGGTCAAAGTAATTAACACTGACGTTGGCTCCTTTTATAGCAAATATTCCAGTTCGATGCAGCAATTAAAAACATCTGTGTTTGACAAGGCAACATGTCTGCTTTGAAAAAAGTCCATACAATATTTCCCTTCACATTATCTGGTCATGTGCACCCTCCCAATTATCAACAAATCTGCTTCCATCAGCTCTAAGAAGCCTTTTTACGTTTTCTTTATTTTTAGCTCATCGTGTTGGTTTTCCAGCCTGCTATCTCCCCTCTCATCAGCAACATCCCCCCACTGATACACCCGATGTACACTACCTGCCCAGCCAACCCATTCTCACTCCCAAATGGTCAGTGGCCCTCGGCATCTGATACCGATACAAACCTTTAGCAATTTTTAGATGTCAGAGCAACTTACGTAATTTAATTTAAAGTCTGCACAGGGCAGACTCATCCCTGAGTCCAAAACTGCTGCTAGAGGAGAACCTATAGAGCCAATGTGAATATTGGGCTTTCATTTATGATGTGGACGGAAACACAACTCTAAATGAAATATAATGCTGCTCTGGTCTGCTGAGTGTGGATGTAAGCAGCTGTTGCCTAACGTGTTGATAATATGCAAAGTAAAACACAATAAAGAATTCATCAAGCTTTGATAGAGAGTTGATAGAAAAGAGTAGTTTTAATGATTCATAATTATTATTATTTATTATATTAAAATACCTATTAGCAGCATGAAACATAAGATAGCTCTTTTTGTATTAGCACCACAAAGCTGTTGAAGTAATTCATGACATTACATCCATTAAATGTGATTTAATGAGATCAAATCTATCTCTGGTCTGAAGGGCCTCTGGTGTGCTTGTAGTGAATCAGACAGTAAAATGGTGAGTAAGCTGAGTAGAGGTTGCAGATTTTATCCTTTTTCTACCACTGGTTTGTAGCATTGGGGGGGTTAGAGGCAGAGCAAATGGAGAGTGCCATGTGCCTCTGACAGATCCCAGTGCAGCAGAATGGAGCTCACCGGCACTCTGGCTCATGTGACAGCTTCCCGAAGCCAGATGGCACTTAGTGTTATCCAAGAGACCTCATCCTGGCACCTCCCACACCGCATTGTTGGAACCAAAGTCTGTACGTGCAGATGACCCACTGTAGCTATGGTGTTGGCTCCAACCTGTGGACCATCTTGCTGAAAAGAGGGGAACCTAGGCCCTGTGGACGATGCTGCTACCTCACTGTCCGTCCCTAATAGCATGCACTGGACTTGAAAGGGCATGCTAATGCTTGTGCACTGCCGTCCTGTCAGGGAGTCATCTTTGATGATGCCTCGTGAATTTGTGTGCACTTTCTCTGTCAATATGATAAAAACGTAGCAACGTGGACAGATATCCTTGTAGGAGACTCCTTGGTCTCCCAGATTTAAGAGGCACCAGTAGTAGGGTACAAGAGATCAGGACTACGAGAACCTGAACTTTTTAGGCAGCGCACTGCTGACAGGTGTCTCTGCTGTGTTAGACACATGAGCATGGCCGTCCAAGTCCTGCCAGTCCCTAAACATAACCTTCCGCATTCTGTTTCCAACAAAAAATATTTTCAGTTTCACATTGTATATAAGCTATATATTAATTATAATATAGAACGTGATCACTAGCTGCAGCTGTGCAGTAGAGATCAATACACACCCTCCAGCCAATGAGAATGGAGCATTCTCTGTGGCCACCGATCCTTTAATGCACACTGCTTTGGATTATCTCATGCTCTAAATCAAACTGATCTTGACGATTAGAATTTAACGTATTATTGTTATTGACCAAGTCTGAGTCAAATAAAAAATTTTTTTCCATATTTTCACAACCATCCCACCCTGTACCCGATGATTCGAACATCCATCTTGCAGTTGGTGGAATAAATAACACCTCTTTCTGGTGCTAAACTGATTATTTACAGTGCTGCTGAATCATGCAGCAGTTTGAAGAGGACAAGCTGATCTCTTGTCTGTGTGTACATGTCGTTGACTTGATTTTCCTTGGTCATAGTTGTTTGTAAACGATATTTAGGGTGACATATTTTAGTTTTTTTGCATATTGATTTTAGCCCCAGATAGATGTTCCACAATATTCTGCAAATAAACAGGAAGAGAAAGTAACTCTATCTGGCTCCACCCTCGCTGTATCCGTCTATGCGTGCACCGGGTATAGTAGTGCATGTTGTGCCTGAGTCAACCCGAGGAAAGTGAGCTGAGGGAAACAGTGTAAGCGATACAGCTGTCCAACAGGGTGTGTGAGGTTGAAGTGGTGGAGGGTGACGAGTGTCTGATGACTTCTCTCACTCAATTTACACTCCCCTTCTTGATGTATCAGCCCGCCAGCACGGACGCCGTCGGAAGCTGCTCTTTGGGTAGGGCCCGTCGACCCTCCGCACAACATGTCCGCCTCATCCCAGTGTATTCCCACTGTGATGGGGCAGTGCTGCATGTTAGCACCTTACCCACAGCGGCTGGAGGTATCTGCTGGAATCATTCCAACCGCAACCTCCAGACACCGTGTGAGGAGTGCTCTGTTACACACTCAAGCATTGCCGCAATTAGATGAGCAAGTCGGTAATCTTGGTGTTGTACAATATCTTTGCCACACCAATGTCTCGTAAATTTGTTCCCCGACTTTTCTTATGTTAAAAATTCCAAGTCCGCTGACATCAATGGTGGGCAAGGCCATCTGCAAAACTAGATTTTGATACAGGGCCCCTTTACAGCTGATGTACAACTAGTGCCTCCCTGAGTCAGGGAGAAAGAAGATAGATAAATTGTGAGCTGCAGATGACTGTACTTTGTGTGAACCAGTACCTCTACCTCATGGTAAACTTCTTTTTTGTTGCCATGCCATTATGGAAAAAATTACAGAGTGAGGTTAGTACAGTATTATAATGATTGGTAGAAATGATGGCAACTAGAAAAGCTAAGATATAACAAGCTACCAAAGGGACCAGAGAGTCACCAATGAGTCTAGTTCTGTTTGGAAGCACACTGCTCAATGCTGTTTGGGGCTTACAGTCTTGTGTTTTGTCACCTTTCTGTACACAGATGGCTTCCCTCCAGTGACTGCACTGACACAAGAATTGTATATGAGCGCACAGAGTGAATCTACTGTGTGTCAATTAGTGGAGATGGAACACTCTTTTCTGTCAGAGCCACAATCACTTTGTGATTTGGGGACGGGTGTGTTTTTACATCAAAATCTGCAGCCTAACAAGATCCCATCTTCTACATTGTCACTCTGGTTTTTCTCTCCTTCTGTTCCACTCCCCTTCCTGTCTCTGCCTCTATCCTCATCTGCATTCTCTCTCTCTCTTCACCTCTTTTTTCCTCTCTGCAGTGCACATTTTTTCAGAACACCTTTTCCCCCCGGCTCTCCGGAAACTAAATATAGTGACTGGCGCAGACAGCTCGGCCTTATAACAAATGGTAAGCAGAGCAGAGTGGCGCCGATGGTAGCAGGAGCGTACAGATGTACTGTGGCTTCACTTCGACACTTCTTATGAGCCATGTAGCAGATACATCAACTAGCTGCAAACAATGAAGAGAAACAGAAATGCACAGCTTAAACCAGAACAACGCTACATGCTACAGTTATATTGCTATTAAAGAGTAACTGCACACTTAGATGTTTTTTAAACTATAAACTAAATTAATTAGCTGTACTTTGTTGAAACACATCCATGCTGGTGGTAATATTGACATTTCTTAACAAATGTATTTTAAAAATCAGCATTCAGCACATTATGAAATCTGGTAAATCAGTGTTAATGATTGATTATCTGGCGTTAGCAATGTGCTTTCCTATGCTAAGATGAGTGTGTAGATGAAGTTGTTACATTTGACTTTAGTGGCAGGACAGTTATCTAGCTAACGTTAGCGTGCTAATTCCACCACGTTTTCATGTTAATGTCACACTGGTTACAGACAATGAGTAGAACAGCAAACTGGAGAGGGTAATTCTTGTCTCACTTGTGGTCTGATAAACAGAAAATCCATCAAGTGTAGTGCCCCATGCTACTATAGCCGTTGTGTTTGTTGACGCAGCATTGAGGCTTTCGTTATACGGAAGGGGGCGTGGTTTCATCTCTCAGCCTCTTACCCACTCATATGCATTTTCGCAAAATGATGCAGATGCTCAGGAAGAGTGCCTGGCTTTGAAGCTAATTCTACATAGTGGCCAATAGTGGAATTGCAGTTTCCGGGTACGTCACCTAATGCTATGGTGCCCAAAAAAAAAATAGACTTACAGACTTACATTGGGAACGCTGTAACTCAGTGGATCATTTTTTTCTGGTTAACCAACTTCTCAGTAGTAACACTTGAATAGCCCTCATTAGGTCCCTAAAGTTGTAAAATGCACTAATAGCTGAAGCCAGAGTTATTTCCTTCCTCCGTTCATAGCATGACTTCAGTCCATATTGTCTATTGAGCTACAGAACAAGCGTACTTATAACCATTACTACAATCTCTTGGGGCCTATCCAAGTACTTTTGTTGCCTAAACCTAAGCAAGTAAAACTAAAAACTAAGTCATACTACATTGTAAGGTTATTTTGCAAACACACTTTAAACATGTAACCGGCAAAAAGTGTACATCTCCTGTGAACACAGAAGTTTATTTTGATATGTATGTAAGACACGCCATCATTTCCATCCATCAGTTCCATCATCAAGTATTACAGGACAGGACAGCCGCGGCTAGCTGGTTAGCATGCTCATGTCACTTCCTTTTTTTTTGAATGTTTTAACTAATATTCCGGCCCGATCTTACACATTGCACATTTTATCATAGCAATGTATTATAATTAAAAAAAATAGTTCTGGAAGGCACAGCTAAATGATTTCCATTTAGCTGTGCAGCAGATTGGCAAATGCTTGTTGTCTTACTAGAGGCCATGAACAAATGACTTATTTTGCATTTCATTTGGATGCTGTAGAAAGTTTCAGCTTAGATTTCTTCACCTTTAGGATGTTTAGTTGGTAACTGATTGTCTGGGAGAATCAGCAGTAGAATATGTGCTGCTATTGTGTAGGAAATGAGTCTTTTTAATTCCCAACAGGCACTGTTGGCCTGGGAGAGGCCTCACACATCACTATTCATGTTAGAATGTGAGAACTTTCTACAAGTTCCCAGCTCATGCTAAACTCAAGTGATATTTTCTTGAATCAACTGCTCAGTTTTTTGTTGAGCTGACTGCTATTTCCTCCCGTACAGCCTTCCATCTTGCACAGGGAAGTGTGACTGCAATTCTGGAGCATGTGTAATGGTTTCTTCTTTAGCTTGTGGCTAAGGACTCACTCTTTCTTTACTTTTCAGACATGTGAGAGATGCTTCTTTAGCAGCCTACATCAGATTTACAGCAGAAATAAGCTTTGCCCAGCTACGTCTGTGTTCCTAAATATCTCTCTTTAGAAAGAGAAAGATGGGTTCATATGCTTGTTTTCCACATCATTTAGAGGTTACACTTAGAATGGGCAAAATAAACTTTCTGAGAATCCTTTTTAAATGCTCTTTTGATCAGAAGAGGCCTGATGTTCTGCCAGAGAACGGCCACAGCTATGCTCCCTTCAGCTGGAATCTCAAAACTCTTTCCCTCAGAACATTTGATGTCATCAGCCTCCTCTCAGACTGCGACATTTTTTTCTCGGGCAGCAGACATTCAGAAGCCGAACCTTTACGTCAAAGGCAAGATAAAGTATTCCTGCGTGATCCAGAAACCACTTTCATCTGACAGAGGGGACAAAAATAAGATGCACAGCACTGTGGTGTAGATACCGGCTCGCATCACAACGGATCAATTTTCCAGGCATGGAAATGTTGAGGCTGCTGGATGTTTGATGCTGCAGAGTGATTAAAGTAATTGAAAACGCTACAAATGTAAGACTCTTCACTTCATTTGTGTGGCACAACTTTGTGCTTTGAGGGTCAATCGAGGCTGCGTTTGAATACAACCATTTGAAATAAAGCAAAGAATGCAAACTATCTCCTGCACTGCCACTAGCAGCTGAATAGCACCAGGGGAGAGAAGCACAAAAGCCCACAAACCATGCAAGCAATCAAGAATACATCAAACATCGGAGTGAATTCATCTGCTTGATTTGCTGCAGTATATATCTGCTCTGTAAGAATGAAATGATAAATATATTTTGACATACAGACCATTAATGTGTTTTCAGTTTAACTTAAGTTAGCAAAGATTAATCAAAGAGCTTTACAAGGTTTCCACTGTCCCCCTCACTGCATGTACACCCAAAAAGCAACATGTCGTCCACCATATCTTTCCTTCACACAAAGACCATCCAGCTGGTGAATCACTCATTTAATCAATAACTCTCATTCTGACTCAATCAGCCTTCTCCACAGTAATGAAAGCCTGGGATTGGTGGACTCACCCAGAACACCGAGCCGGTAGTTGATTGTGATGACGATGACGTTCCCGTAGCTGGCCAGGATGCTGCCGTCGATCATGTTGCCGGTTCCCTCCATGTAGGAGCCTCCATGGATGTAAACCATGACTGGCTTTAACCCATTCTCATCGTGGATGTCTGCCAAAAAAGAAATAAAAAGATATGAAATCTTACTTTGTATTTGATGTAAAAATTCAAAGAATATCCCCAAAAAATGTACCTCTGAAAAACAATGGAAAATGTCCGTGCTACACTACGCCCATCTTAGTTTAAATAGACAACAGGAAGAGCTCATTCATATCGTTTTAGATATCCGAGGACAGCAGTGGAAAGTAACTAATTAAGTACATTTACTCAAACATACGTTGAGCTGCTATTACTCGAGGATCTCTATTGGGCATTACATTTTAAAGTAAGGAAATTCAGATAAACAGCATTAACCCCATGCAGGTAAAGCAGCAGAGAGGGAGAGCAAAACAGATGCATGCATCGATTAGCGAAGTAGAACAACTACCCCCAAACCATCAAGGGCCCCATGCACAGTGGCCCCAAGCCACAATCTGGTTTTAGTTCTTCTTGTCACTTCTATACACCGTATACAAAAAAGCCTGAAAGTAGACATTGGGGTAGCACATACACATAGTAAATACAAAACCTAACTGTTGAATCAACACATAAAATGACCCATCAATTGAACTAAGTGAGAGAATAATTAAATGACACGGCAGTTGATGAGGAATAGATGGTGGGTAACATTCCTTGTGTCTGTAGACAGCAGTGCTAGCGTCACGATGACTGCCAAATCTAATGTAACTGCAGCAGCAAAAACAAAAATGTGTGACAACCCTTTAGCGAATACCCTTAAATACAACAAGTCCTCCAAATCCCTATAAGACCACATTGGTCGTTTGTTAATATGTTAATAATCACTAGTATAGTACATACGGTATTTAACGGTATGTATGTCGTTTTTGTTTCCTGTTTGGAAAACCATAAACCCATTCTTAACCCAAAAGGCTACAATGAAAGATATGAATAGCAATTACATATGTGCAGATCCTTTACACAGCACAGCACACAAATACAGAGAGATTAAGAATCCCAGAATACGTTTTACATCATAGTGCTCTCTGTTGAACAGACCTTGCAGTGAATAACCAAATATATATATATATATATATATATATATATATATATATATA
>NW_022280042.1:1108870-1179608 GCF_004355925.1 Anarrhichthys ocellatus
TATATATATATATATATATATATATATATATATATATATATATCTGACATCATACCACTGAAATGTCTTATTACGATACTATTTGTTTGCCTACATACGCATCAATACCAATATAGTTCCAATAAGCAAATATCCTTCTCTATATCTGGCTGATGTATCGGCCGGTCTCTTTATGAAAAAGCCAATACACAGATCCAACAAGGGACCATAGGCTGAAAGCATCACATACTGCAGGGGACAATTCAATTTAGACTGTCTCATTCTACAGAGACAAAGAAAAATCCATCAAAACAAATTGAAATGCATTAGAATTACATCGAACTTCTACATCTGGCAGCTTTCAATGACAAGTTAAAACACTTCTACCACAACTATCTCGCTAAAGTCTTCAATAGAGAGGATGGTAACAGCGTGGAGTAAATCACGGTCACCCAGGAATCAACAACTAAACACAGTGTCTACATAACAAGCAAACTAGTTTGACCGTTCTTGACTTAGCACTGATCATTGGTACGTACAGCACATAAGAGGGATAGATGATGTTAGAGATATGAATCTCCAGCAGACTCTAAAAAGAATTTCCACGGCTTTAACTCTGCAATCTCTCCATCTCCCCTCCTGCCTGCTCCCATTTGTTCTTTGTGTAATTTGCAGGGAATGCTGCAATTAGGCCAAATGAATACCTTGTTTATGAGGCTCTCCAGTAGTGATTAAGCGTGGTGATTAGTACATGTGTAGGTGGTGATTATAAATTAAGAGTGGGGCCCTTTGCATGAAAGAAGATGGAAGGAGAAGATAAATCCTCCCATGGAGCAGGGCTCACAGTAACTCAGCCAGCAGCATCTTCATCATCAGAAGCCCTTAGCTGATTTGAACATCAAGTCGTCTGAGTGCTCTCTACCGACACGTAAAACAGGCAGCGTCTGTTTACAGCTTTCTCTCACTTCACTTCTTTTTAACCCAAGAAAAAAAACAACCTGCAAAAATAAGAATTATTGTTATCCTCACATGGCCCGACTCTTTTTTAGACCTCCTGCACTACAGTGAGCTTTGGTTGCCTGGAACCAACAGTTGAACGAACCCATTATCCCCGGCCCTGCCGACCAGGCTGCTTGGAAGTCTCTCAAATGTCATTCGGGCATCTGCTGAGGAAAATGTCAAATTGAGAGGGGAGCTGGCCAGCTTGTGTGCTGCCAGTGTGAGACATTTAAAACCAAGATTTTGTGTTCACCGTCAATTCTCAAAAAGTGGCCTCGATTTACCTCAACTGCAGGGAGTGGGCCTTTGTTTGAAACACACTTATATTAGAGAATATATTGAGTTTACTGTGAATCTCCCTGTTTTCTGATCAGCTTTGCTAAGCACTATTTTCATTAGTAGAGTCATGTAATACTCACAACTCTGCTGCTGTGCCTCTAACCTACCTCTGAGGTAGCGTTAGGGGGTTAGAGGGTAAAGGGTTAATGGATCAAACGTAACCCCAACCAGAGAGCTTGGTGGGGGAACTGTTGCCTCTCTAACCCTAATCCTGCCAGCAAATGAATGGATTATGCCCTTTGGGTTTCCATGTTAAACGTCGAAGCGTTGACCTGCATTAGAACGTTTAAAGGTTAAATGTGTTCAAACCAGACAACCGAGAGAATCAGTAGAGTATAGCATGACTGCTGTGGAAATGTACACTATGCTGAGTTTACTGCTTGAGCTGTTAAAGTAGAGGTAATTCCATCTATCCTCAATGTCCCCTACACTGCCTCTATCAGTGACTGGCTGTATTTGGTCACGCTGACCTTCAGACCCAGCCATTATCTCAACACTTGCTTTCATTAGGAAATGAAGTGTGTGCTCTGAAACATGAATGTTATTTGAAGTCACCTCTGTAATTTAAAATGCATGCCACTAGTTTTGAGCTTTAGTCTGCGCTGTGTAATTAGTTTAAAGAGCATGCCCGCTCCCCCACACCATTTATTGCTTTCTCTTCCAGCTGTGGCAAGGGGCACAACGGTGTGCAGCTGGAAAGTCGGCTTTACTGTATATGATGCACCTCAGTAGGCTTGGCAGAAAAGCAACACAGCCAAGGAGCCAAGGAGGGCGCAGTGTATCATTCTCCTCCTCCGCAAAAGAAAACAGTGAGGCAAAGAGTGGAAAACCCACGGTGACAGGTTATTAATCTCCGCTGTGCTCCGAGTGGGTTGCTAATCGTGCAGCCAAGCAGGATGAGAGGGGGAGGGGCTCTAAAACGGTGAATCCGAGGAGTAGCAGTAGGGGTCAGCCCGGGACGCCGACCCCGGACAGATTCACCCCCGTTAAATACACGCCTGGTAATTACGGTGGCAGGACAGCCGGCTGGTGTCAATAACTTCCTGTTTGTCATTCAGTTCCACATTAAACGAGGCCCAGTGGAACAGTGCGGGCGGCGGAAACAACCTTGTAGAGGCAGATGCACATAAAACAAGAGCGCTGCCATTAAGTTGTCATAGTCTCTAACTGATATGCATCTGATGGTCGCTGCAGGCCTCTGTGGGCTCAGACAAAACTATTCGGCTGGCTCTCCATCAAACAAACAGGTAAATTGACTGTTACTGCCCATCTCTTACTGTGTAGTGCAGCGACAGAGTCAGAAGTCAGAGGGAGAAGGGGGGCGTCCACTCAGGGCACTTCGATCAAACTTTGAGATGCCCTGCAGATCTAGAGCCAGGTTTTATGGCCGAGTAAGGAGAGGGTGGTCTCGGGGCACCGTGTCCCAGTCCTGTCAGCGTGAAGTACACTTAAAACTGAAGAAGTCCAACTGCTTCAAGTGCTCTTCTTTCTTTTTCTTTCTTTGTGCGCCTCTCACTCTCTCGGGCCCGTGGTGCTGCCTGGGTGACTGTGCAGCGAGTTCGTCCTGGACATTCATCACTGCCACCCGGGCTGGAGGGATAATATATTCCTCCAGTGGCTGCGCGGCGGTGCACACATTACTCATCTTTATATGGGTGGGGGGAGGAAGGGCATGGTATTGAGCTTGTACCAGGGGGTCTGTCTGAATGTTTCCATCGCTTTCAGCGTATTCTACCGTTAGCTGGATGAATACAAATGGCAGCTAAAGGGAGGCCATGTAGAGTGTGCTCCCCGTCGCTGCCTCTGCCTCCCCCGCTATCGCTGCCGTCACCTCTGTCTGTCCCAGAATGCACCCCACAGCACGGACAGCAACCTACTTCCTGTTCAATGCAGTTCTACTGACATGCAAAAACAACAGCCAGCCTACTCTCTCCACCGTCACAGAAAGTCATTATTCGGCCCAAAGTCAAACACAAACATAGTATATGTTGTATAAAAATGTGTATTTGTGCTGAATATGGCCATACCTTTCAAGCATTATAAATATATAATGTAGTGCGACATTAACTAAATCAGGTGAATCAAAATGTAGAACTTGGACCATATCATTACCAATAACATGCGAGAGCAAATAGCATGTCTATGTATATACTGTATATATATATATAAAATGCATAAATGTGACATCATTTAAATATTGGTTTCGAGACAATTGAGGATACATTAGATTCACCCTCAATTAAAGGTCCCATTTTGTAGAAGTGAGGCTTTTTGATTCTAAGGCATGTCTCGGTACGACATGAATAAACCGTGCCTTCAAACAAACCGTCTGATTTTCTGATGTCACAAATATACAGTCACTGGTACAAGTGCTGTTGAACTCTGTGGAGTTGACACACACAGTGAGCCCTGGCTGCAGTGACGCTGAAAGTGATGGTAAAACGCTCCAATCAGAGCAGAAGGGGCTTTTTGGGAGGGGGGGCTTAAAGAGACAGGCGCTCAAACAAAGGGGGTATCTGACAGAGGATGGCTACAGGTATATTCAGACATACAGAATTTGTGTTTTTTGAAGATGTAAACATGTTCTAGTAGAAACCCAAAATACAACTCTGATCCTGAAAATGAGCGTGACATGTCCCCTTTAAGACAATCCCCTGACAAAAGCTCATCTAACAGTGAAGAGCGAACTTCCAGAACGAGTGATGTGGAAGAGTACGGCACACAAGGCTCGAGTGTGGTTGTCTGCAGTGCTGCGAGGTTTCTCTGCAGCAGCCGCTGAGGTATAGCTGGAACCACAGGGGATCCACAGGAGTAATTCATTGCCACTGCAGATGTTCAAACAGTCAGAGTACATCGATTCTGTGTACTCTCCCGAAAACACAGTTAAGCCAAGTAGTGCCTGAAGACGCTGTTTATCCAGACCTTTCACCATAAAGACATCGTTTCTCCAAGTGTTTGTCTTCTTCCCCTGTAGTTCCAGCAGAAACTAGGATCATGAAAAGTTGATGCTTTGCTTATATCTTGCACTCTAAACCTGAGCTAGTAATGTCTGGGTGAGAACACTTCTGTTTACATAATCAAATGCATTGGGTTTCCTCTTGCAATTACAAGGAGGATGTTGTCGTTTTTCCAATCCAGCTGTGGGCAGATGGCGCGTTTTAATCTATTTTAACAACACATTGCCATCTCCTAACGATCTGGCCCTTCTGATTTGAGGAGCACTACATCTGTTCGGCGTAAACCCAATACATGATGGTGTTTCCTAACCGGTGTGATGAAAGCCCGGAGGAACTTCAAGCTTTTAGAAGACTAACTAAATTACAGTTTCTTAAAGAAACCAATCACTTTATGAAATTAATTTGGGGAACTCTCTCCTGTGAGGAGAGAAATGTGGCTTCCATAGAGAAATCTCTGAGGGTCATTTTTAAACATTAGTGTATCACTTCATTATATTTATTTGGCAGACACCTTAACCAAATTGACATAGGTTTTTTGTTTTACCATACACATACACTGGGAACATTGTGGGGTTCATGTTCTTTCGTTAAAGACAGTCTGGCAGCAAACCTCGAGGATTTAAGGAGCACTCCACCTAATTACTAATCAGACTTTACCAGGCTAAATGAAAGAGGCCAGTGAGTTGCATTATGGGAACTCTAGGATCCTCTGCTTTTGGAGTTTGATCCACACATGGGACTAAAAGTCAGGATATCTTGGCCTGGAGTCCACCTTTAATGGCCAACCAGTTCTGATCTATCATCCTCAGTTTAAGTAGAAGACCACAGGACAACGACTGTCAACAAATGATGTCTTGTCAGATGCTAGCATGTAGCTGAGAGAAATTAGGCGTTTCCCATCAATCCTGTTGCATGATCTCAATGGTCCCACTTCCCCGACACATCCACATGAAGACACTTTTCCCTCATTCCACTTTTGCCATGGCTGGAAGCTCTGCTTAACTTTGGTTGAATGTTAAAACGTCCTGTTTAGTAATTAATATGATAAAACAAAGCATTACAGCTGCACTTATCAATGATTTTATATTAACAATGTGTGTGACGTGAACAGTGTCACCCATAGGTGACTAAGCTACAGAGAATCATCACCAGTTCCCCTCAGCTCTGCTGTGCTTTTCAGCCTCTTTTAGCTCATTGTTTTGGTTTTCACTTCAGTGTTTCAGTTCACTCTCACCGCTCTCATCATCCTTTTAGAGCAAGAAAGCTCTGAGGAACCCGCTGTACACCTGCACAGTTAGAGAATAGCTGGTGAATCATCCAGTGGCCGTAGTAATTATGACGGGAGCAAAGGAGGAAGTCAGGTGACGTAGTATAAAGAACGACAACGTAGGGAGGAGGTCCGGTGGATTGATGGCTCAAACAAACAGGACTGTTTCACAACGTGCGCCTGTGGTTGCTTCTCTCCATAGGTTGCTTTTGGAGTCATTGGCAAATGACTTATTCTGTTGCTTTGGTTTGCTTTATTCTTACTGAGTCTCACTGTTGCACTGGCTGACATGTTCCTTCTTTACACACAACAAGCTATAGTTTACTTTGACTCAGTTCCACATGCACCGTCCTGCTGCCACAAATAATCTCTACAGTCAATCCCAAAGACAGGTGATTTGGAGAAGACTTTGTTTGAGTCGCAAAAGAAAAATTGCTGAATTTCTTCCAAAGTCTTTCATTTAAAGTCTCTATCTGCAGTACACTTGAGCCACATGAGAGAGCCTGGATGTGGGTATTGTTCTGATAATTGTAGCCTACTTTTAACACTGAATCTGATATGAAAGGCTGGAGTACATTCTGTTTGTTTTACTGATAAGAGGAAAACAATGAAAGCCTGTTAACTACATCTAAACGTATTCATTTGATCTCATGTATTAATCATTTCAATTTTGTTTTCAAGGACACTTGCAGAAAACAAAGTTGTGATTTTTCAAGCATACATCTCTTCTAAATAGCTGGTTTACAACATACACTTCCTTCTTTGGTTGCTGTTATATTCAGCTTAAACTATAAATATATTATATGAATTATATTCAATAAACGGAAGCTGTTCATTTATGAATGACAGCTGTAATTGTTAAACCACTTTCCATGTAAATCTTCAAACAACTACTCTTCCATCACTCTATCAAACAGGTAAGAAGCTCGTGTAGGTTGTGTCACCATGAAGGAAATATGTTGTGCATATGGAATAAAATACATGAGGCACTTTTGGTTTAAATCTACATACAGTAGAGTTCCATCTAAACCGATTAGGACAAACGCTGACATAGTCCTTGAAATAAACTCTCTAGCACGGTTATATTTTCCATAAATGTTATATTTCTGTTTCTATTTTATGGTGTAAATGTAGTTTAACACTTCAGTCACTGTCAGTTATGTGTTCTGGTGGAGAACACTTAACATATTTCATTTTATTTCAAATATGCAAAATGTATATTGGTGGATAGACAGGAATAGTCTGACTCTGCATTAATAAACAGAGCTACATAAACAATCACAGGAAAATATATATACTACAACTGTGGAATAATCCAATAATGATGTCACAAGAAAGACTTTGTAATTAAAAGTGACATTGGGAAATAAACATTCATTGGGAAAAGGGAAATTTTTTAATAAAAACTGCTGGAATTACAATAAAAATGACTTGCAATGAGGTCTTATTGTAAACAAGAAATGGGGTTCTTAATTTCATATTAATGAGCTGGGATATAGTTGGATTATCTTTCAATTTCATGGTAATGTTACATGTAACACAAGTAGAACATAAATCTGCAGAGGTCATACTGTAAACATGTCTATCGTGAGGAGAACTAGTGAATTCATTTAGCTTTTATTTGGTCACAGACGGTTTATTTTTGTATGATTGGTCTAAAAATAGCTAACCAGAAATAAAATCCCCTGTATGAGGTTGATGACATTTACAAATCAATGAAGAATAGATTCAAACCCTCGGTTTCATAGACCGTCCCCTGGTCAACACTCGGCTCACATTGCTGCCTGGCTAATGCTAAGTCATGTAGAAGAATGCACGGTGAGGATTATGTCAAATATCACTCTCCGGTAGAACTGAACAACTGCCCATGTGATTCAGAAATGAAACTGCTTTTTCTGGCACTTGCATGTCTCTCCCCCGCAAGACAAATGGTGCCCTTTAACTGAAATGTCTCCTTTCCACCTCCAGTCATCTGCCAGTCCCCGCAGATTACCCGACAGTGCCCAGAAAATACTGCACTATCCGGTTATTATCATGCAGAGGAGCGAGGTGTTAATCGAAGAAAGAAAAAAAGCCTTGCAGAGTTTCATTTTCTTTTCGAGCCACCGATGAACAAATTTCCACAGTCACAACAACATGGGTTAGTGCTCATGCTTCACCAAGCAATGGAAGAAGGAAGAAAAAGAAATGTCGCGAAGGGAAGAGAAGGGACATGATCGTTTTAAAATTAAAATTCATCAGAAGAGACAAAATAACATGCAGAGCTGAATTGAGATCACATTTGTATCGGCAACGACGGGTGAGTAAAGCATCACTGAGACCTCCTTCCTGTTTAGAGGTGCCCTCTCTCCACATGACCCTCTGGTTTACATGACTCCAGAGAGGACAGAGGTTGATTCAAAAAGAAAAAAAGCTGAGTGCACTCAAAAGCACTTCAAGGAGAGTAGGAAAGAAAGAAGGGGAGAAAAAGGGGGGCGAAAAGAAACTGACAAAAAAAAGAGGTCTGCAGGTTTGCTGTCATGCACAAGTGTCAGGCTTTTATTTTGTTGGTCAAAAAGGGGGGAAAAGATAGGAAAAATACCTTCATCACCGCCACCATCATTACTGTTGAAATCAGCGCCTTGCGTGTTTGAGTTGGCCCCTATAGTGTTGAGGAGAGAAGTAGAATAAGGGGAAACATTTCAAAGGGAAAAAAAGAGAAAAAAGAAAAAACTTGTTTTTAAGCCAAAAAAGAAAAAAGAAAAATCATTTAAAAAATGTATGAAAAAGGTCGGGGTGCTGTGTGAGGAAATAACAAGTGGGAACAAATTCATAGTGAGCTGAACCATCTCACGTGTGACAGAGCGTCTTTGACTAACAAGCAGCACAACGGCAGCCTGGCAGCACCAGAACAGCACATAGTGACCAAGTTCAGTTCCACACCGCTGTAACAGACTCTCTCATTAACGGGTGAATTCACAAAGAACGGATTAGATAAAGTGAAGATCAGTCACATCTGATGCCATTCATTATCATTGTCAAACTTGTCCTCCACTTTTGGATAACTATAACATGTCGTTCCAAATATGTATATGAAATGTATATTTTACATATATGTAACATAACAAAAGATGTCTTATTTGTTCTATTATCCTCTGTTTCTTTCAAATAGCAGTTCCCTTCTCATGCAACTACTAGTATTAGTAAAGTATTGGTAGGCTACTACGTACTATAGTAGGTGTTTGAATGGTCGCTTCATCCAAATTCAAAAAAGAATATATTGTTATTTGGCTTAAAATAATTATTCTTCATTTTTGGACGTTTGCTTATTTACTTTCTTGCCAAGAGTGAGATGAGAAGATGGATTGTGCCGCCATCACCAGTCTACGGTAATATTTGACGTTAGTTCGCTTAGCTTAGCCTGCCTCTGTCCAAAGATATCTGCAAACAACTTTTTAAACGTATTAAAAAAGGAGAAAAGTGCGAGAAACATAAAAATCACTGTTTCCAAATGTCTCGATGCAGTTAGTTGGACAGCTGACGGATGCCGGTTGTTACAGTCAAATAACACGCTTTGCGAGTTTTTCAGGAGCTCAGCCGTCAGAAAAATAGTGACAGTCAGCGATGGGAATAATTGACACAGTAAACAGAGAGCGCAGGAACATCTCAGCCCTCAGCGCAGTCTGACAGGACTGACTGAGCACACCAACAAGAGTAACATCAAACATCTCAGCACCGCTCGCCGAACAGCTTAACGGACAGGTTTTGACTTGTGAAAGACGGATATTCTCCATTGTGGTACCGCCTGTTCCCAACATCATATATATGTGTGTGTGTGATCTGGCTCTCTCATCCGAGGGCCTGTCAGCGGAGTCAGACCTCAAGTCAACAGCATTAAAAAGTCTCCTTTTACAACTTCAACTTTAAAGAAAATTAATTTAACATATAAGCAAATTGTATTGATTATTTATTTTAAGTGAAATATTTATCTGTAACTGAAAGCACCTGTTTTTCAACCGAAATATAATCCCTATGAATATTAAAAGTGTATTCTGTGAATTAGTAACAGGGACACTGGATCTTGAAAGAGATATTCCGATAGACTAGTTAACATTTGTACAATACATTTCTTTAATGCTTTGCGTGTCATAAACTAAATCCCATTCACTGCCACTGTGCTAATGTGGAAGCAGACATTTTACAGAGACAAATAAAAAACAATTTGTTTTTGCATGGAGAGATAGCAGTAAAGGTGTATGTTTTATTTGTATTTAAGTGAACTGTAATCACAGCTCATTGCAACATCTCCAACATGGAGCAAACTACCTGTTTATGTGCTGGTATATAATATATGTGTTCATACATAAGGTGATGTGAGTTACTGCAGTGATGGACATGCAGGTCCTGTAATTGGAGATCTCCCAGCCAGCTGGTGGCTCGCCAAACACAGAAGAACAGCAACAAACATGCTGAGCTAACAACGAAATCTGAGACTCAATACAGTCAAAAACATCTGTTTAACTGTTGCTCCATTTGACTGGCAGGTCTCCATCCTGTCAGGTAGCACTGACCTGTTGGACGAGATTGGGCAGCAGGCAGCGGCATTATTTTAAATGGCAGTGACATAAAACCCTTTTGTCCTTTCAGACAAACAGCTAGAACTGTTGAAGATGGTTCAAAACCTTTTCATGTTCCGTTGTGGCTATAAATGTAGCCGTTAGCTCCGTCCGTTCACTTCAGTCTGGATCCATCCAGCAGCTGCTGTCACATCTGTAGTTAGAGGATCCACCGCCTCAGATACAGCAGTGTCCATGTTTACATGGAGCACACAGGAGCACACTAGACAAACTAAAGTTCAGAAAGAAGAATGGAAGCTCTTCTGTTGAGGTGCCCCTTCGTGATGACTGAGTGCACTTCAAGTTCCCTCTATATGTGTCCGGGGCTTTTATTGTGAAGGACTATGTTCTAATTCTATTGAGTTGTTCTATTGCTGTTCTGTCCTTCCTGGATGAGGGATCCCTCCTCAGCTGCTCTCCCGAAGGTTTCTTCCTTTTTTTCCCCCGTTAAAGGTTTGCTATTTGATTACCTTCATGAGGGCCCAATGTAACCCCCGGCTACAGTAAAGGAACAGAGTTTAGCATTTAGGGGATCTATCGGCATAAATAGAATATGATATTAATAAGAATGTTTTCTTTTCTGTGTAATCATTGTTGTGTTTTAGTTACCCTAGAATGAGCCATTTATATCCACACACCTTCACACAGCCAGCCGCCTATTTCTACAGTAGCCCAGAATGGACAAACCAAACGCTGACTCTAGGACCATCCCACCAGGACATTTCCCGAACTTCCCGATGGCCCTCTAATCTTCTCCTCTCACCCTCTGACAGAAAGGGTTTCCCAAAATGTTGAATCATTCCTTTAAATGTACAATCTGATGAACACCCACAAAGGTTTCTCACAACTCAGTGTTAATGTCATCAAACTCAAGTCTGTGAGTGTGAGTCATGAAACAGTGAACTCGGAATGAATATAAAGATTTTGTAAAAACTACTAGGAGCTTTAACAAAACCAGTGTACCTTTAAAACATGAGCTATCCTGCACATCTAACCAGAAACATGTGACTTTGAGATGAAGGAACCGGAAAGGTTTTGGGACTCATTCCTGCACCTCTCTGCTGCACGTTCCCTGTAGTGAAGTGAAGCATGCTATAAAAGGGTTTTTGCTCTAAGAAAATTAAAATAAAATGAAGGTGGTCATTATCCATGGCGCCCAATAGTCCTTGAGCTTTAACACTGTTCAGAGTGTACCATCTCACTGTGCCACAACCTCCATGGTGTGCTGCAACATTCACTGATCAACAACTGGTGGAGAATAGGTCTCAACAGGCACATTATGTGGCAGCATCGCTGGGATGGTGGAGTGTTTGCACAATACTGCCAGGGCAAGCTGCACAAACACGGGCTCGTGCCATGTCAGTGTACTAGGCCGAGCGTGAACATTCACATCTGCTCAGGCAGACACACACACACACACACACACACACACACAGATATATGCAAAACATAATAATACAATACATCAGGATACATACAGTACATTTAGATATATATGCACCTTATGAAATCCATATTTCACATTGGTTTTAGTATTTAGTAGCATGGCGCTTTCTTTACCCAGAGACGTAAAATGCATGTTATTGTAGTAAGTAGGTATTGGTGTATATGTTGTCCGATTTGCCCAAACACAGAATATAATGGGGAAGCTAATGTTACTGGAGCAAAGTACAGTTGATGTCAAGAAATGTGACCTCATGAATGTTTAAAAACATAAAACATACCAACATAACCAACCCAGTGCAAACAGGAACAGAAGCCTTTGCATTGGTGGGAAACGCTCCAACAGGCCTCATCTCATCAGTGTGCATCACGGTGAAGATCAATAAACGGTTGCTCATTCTCTCTCTTTTGTGTTGAGTGTCAACAGGCCATTTCTTTACCTTGTATTGATTTATATTTATTTACCCGCTGTAGTGTACTGGCTCTATGCACTGATGCAATGTTTTATTCTTAAACTGTAAAATATACTGCATCCATTACATATCTATGCCCCAAGTGTTTGATATCAAAAGTATGTATATACTGTATACATATATATATGCATATATATATATGCTGTGTGTGTATATATATATATATATATATATGCATTGACCCAAAGAAATCCTAGTTGCTGACTAGACCTTAATCGAGCCCCGATGCTGACTGGCATGACTTTTTCACCAGAGCAAAAAAGAACAATAGTTGCACTTGTCTACAAAGAAATACACCATGTGACATGTGAATTTTATTCTTAGAATAAAATATACAAAGTTCGAAATCATCTTTTTGTCAAATGTTTTCATTAAATATGCAGATTAATCTGTATTCCCTATGAATGTAGGAAAGTGCAGTAAGTAAAGAGCGGAGTGTGATTTCTACTGACAGCATTCAGTCTTATAGAAGAGAAGCTGCATGTGTGGATAGTATATGTAGAATAAACAGTTGTCGAGGTACAGGTAAGCTTATTAAAATGCCAAGAAGTATAACAATAATTGGTAGACTGATGCAACAGTCCAGAATAAAGTTTATAAAAACTAAATTGCATAAAATTGGCACCTTTTAATGTATAAAAAGTACTTATTGCATTCATGTTTTTTGAGTTTTGAGAACATAAACGTATTTTTTTCAGTGTCCTGACTGGATGTTTTTTTCACAGTAAAATTAACATTTTGTGAAATGTAATAGTTATAGTTGTTACTGATCAATGCAGGTATCTAACTGTGTGAACCATGCGGAAAGGAGGCAAAACAATTATTAGGCAGACTGTGGCTGCGTCGAGCACAGATGTGGGCTCCACCGAACATAGTGGAAGTGCTGACTTTACAACCTGCAAATTACATAATCACTTGATGTGTTTGGCAACAAGATGCAAGTAAATAAAACTGAACTGCAGTGGCTCGGGAAATGCAGTCTTAGAGCCATTTTTCTCTCGGCTTACCTCACTTTATCTACGGCCCGTAAAGTGCTGCAAAGAGTATTTTAATCTACGGAATAGCTCACTCCAATGCTGCACAAAAAGCTGAAAAATGTCTTTTGGTTGGGGAGCTTGGAATAAATGATGGCTGCCGGTGAAACATTAAGCTGTTGGTAGTGCCTGTGGTAGAGCATATGAAGGGACCAGGAAGCTTTAACACTGCACTGGCTTTTACATTTCAGCTGAGTGTTGAGCAGTGAAACTGAACTAATGTGGGAGATGTCGACAATTCAAAAATAGAGGCGAGGCGGCCGTGGCGTTGTGTTCCCCCCCCTGAGAATGCCCTCCTGAGGTAACGTCTTCACTGCACAGCTGCATGCCACCTCCCCAGTCAGAGGCTGATGAAGCCAGCTTTACTGCCTCAACACCACTCACTCATGCACTCTCCAACTAGCCTCTCTTTCTCTACTTCCACACTTCCTCTATACCCTCACAGCGTCTTTCTCTCTCTATGTACACAAATGAAAAGAGCTCCTGGGCATTTCAGCTGCAGACAGCCAGCACCTTGTCTGCTCGGCCAATGGATTCGGCTGGAAATCTAAAAGGCTGCGACAATACAGTCATCTGAGCATGCTCAGTGTAGGCGGTGGCGGATTTCCTCTCTCAACTTCAAATCAGATGACAAAGAATAGGCATCGCTTAATCTGTCAACCCACTGGAGGTGCAGTAAAACTATAAATCCCTCCCTGATCCTCAGCTCGCAGGATATTTTGACATAACACTGGATTTCTGAAAAGGCCAACTCGGGGGATATAAAGATGATGGGCAACGAGTGGAGCGCTAAGTTGGATAGACATGTCACTCAGACTGTAAGATACACTATTAAGGCTTTTCTCTGTTTCTCCTCACACGTCTCTCTATTTGCAATCATGGGAAATAATGTGCTAGAAAAATGTAATGCGGTACATTATCTGTATCTATAATTCCCATGTACCAAACCAGGGATGTGGGGCAAACCTCCCATTCTATTTTGTGTTTAGGTGAACACCTCATAACTTCACTTTGGGTGATGTTCACGTACAGTCTGGAGCCACTGTGGTGTGTTTTCCTACAGGTTCACCCCACCTCCAAACACACACCGGCTCCCATTGCTTCCAAGAATCCATTAAAAATAGCTTAGAGACATAGAGCTGCCTGGACGAATGTCGTGCGTCATGTTCCACAATGCCTCGTCTGATGGAAACCTTTCAACCCCCTGTTGGGTAAAAAGATAATGTCATAGTGGTCGTGCTGAACAGCAGTATATTTTGCAAGTTGATGGCATTTTGGACACTCTGTATGATGTTTGCAGGCGACAACAGCAATAAATCAGAGAGGAGCATATTTTAATGATATTACAGGAATCCGTTACAAATGCACATAAATGACATTTGAATACATTTGGGCTAAGCAATTGAAACTATGTATTGCATTTTGCCTATGATTACTTTATCAGTTGATCAAAAGAATCAGATAATTGTCAGTCATTTTCAAAGCCAGGATGACAAAATTGGTGGTTCCAGCTAGTCAAATGTAATTTTAAAAAAAGTACAGTAAGATTTGTTGAGTTCAGTAAATGCTACTGTTGTGGTATCAAAAGTCTGGTTGTTTGAAGAGATCAGCGATCTTTAAAGAAAATACCTTGAACGGTATGTTGGCAAAGAAACCAACCGCTCTACATGTACAACACCCTAAATGCAACAAACTATTGTGAATAAAAGAGGTATCAAGACATGTACGTGGTTAAAAGCTAATGTCCAACACAAAACTGTTTGGTTAGATCTTTAGTAAACTGTAAGTTTCGGACACTGTCCCAGGTGACAGTTCGTCAAGAGAAGCGCACATCCAATCTTCTACTTTTGTTTAATATTGTAGTTTGTTAAGTTTAGCAAGCAATACATAACCACCATGCACTCTGCAACGTTTCTGAAAGTTCCCCTCCTGGTGTGTGAGACCCTTTTTCTGTCTGGGAACTACATCAAGCTTCCTTGTTTACACCTGGGAACAACTCCCAACGATTGGCCAAGGTACCTGGGGAGAAACTGTAGATCCCAGGTGAAGTCAAGAGTAAGCACTACGGCTACAGAGGGGAGTTTAAGCAACGGGGAAAGAACTGGAGAGAGAGGCCGTATCTCTCCTCCGTCATGGGGAATTTGAGATCTCTTACTAATAAGCTGGATAAGCTAACGCCCTGGTGAGGAGTCAGAGAGAATATTGGGAGTGCAACGCTTGGATATCCTGGACTCTGACGCCACCAACACTGGCTGAGAAAAGAGCGATAAGAGGAAAGGAGGGGTCTTGCCGATGTCATTGACAACAGATAGTCAACACTAGACAAATTACTGTCAAGGAACTTGTCTGTAGCCCGACATTGACACCAAACTTTTAGCGTTGGGTCTGCATCCCTACTATCTATCGCTGTTCTGCACTCCGCCGACACGGCACAGGCTTGTAGCTGGTAATTGGACTTGTACTTGTAAGCGCCTTTCTCGACTTCCGACCAGTCAAAGCACTTTTTCACCACGTCATCATTCACCCATTCACACCCATTCATACACTGATGACAGGGGCTACCATACAGGGGGCCACCTGCCCATCAGGACCAACCAACCACATTCACACGCTTTTGACGTCATTCACTCCGTCACAGCCGAGCAGACACCCCAATGTCTTCATGCCGATCTCTGGAGACTTTATACACACGCCACTTGCCAACACCTCGACAAACTTTGCCACAGTTTGTGGCACAATAAAGACAATGGATTTACTCTATGCTAATGTCAAAGCACAACTCCACAATTTTCCCCCCTCTTGGCAGGTCTGATCACAACCTGGTTCAATTCTTGCCAGAAAATACCCCTTGTTCAGTGGCATTTTACGACCGCCTAGTAGAGCCGGGAGATGGTCACTGGTGGAACAGGAGACGTTGAGGGGCTATCCAACAGAGTCATGAGGGCATCAACTTTAGTGTGGCAATGTTGTTACTGCAACGACTCTAAAATGTTTCCCAAACAACAAGCCCCGGATCACTGGGGACATCAAGGCCCTCCTGAATGAAAAGGACAGCCTTCAGGGCAGAGGACAAGGAGGGGCTTGAACAGATTCAGAGAGAGTTTAGGAGTAAGGTCAAGCAGGGCAAGGACATCTACAGGAGGAATATGGAGGCCAGACTGCAGCAGAATAACACCAGGGAAGTGTGGAGAGGCATGAGGACCATCACCCACTATAATCAACCAAACAGTCACGGGGAGAAGGTGGCACTAGAAAGGCTGTTGAGTTAAATCTGTCGTTTAGTAGATTCGACACATGGGCCCCCTCCTACTTCTCAGCATGCCCCCTCTTCCTCAACCACCCGCATGATGAAGACTCGCAAGAGACACCTTTTGTACTATTTAAAAGTGATCCGCAGACCAAATGTCACAGAATATGTTCATATCTTGATGATTTGGCCTGTTGTTATTAAACTGCTTACGAAGTGCCACCATTTTGGTGACAAACACATTGCTTTTTCACAATGAAAGTATTATTAGTAACACAGCTCTGATTAAAAACCTCAGTAAATGGTAAAATGTGGCTGATATGTGACAGACAGGATTGTGGGACTGAATCTTCACTCCAAACCACAGACGCCCTGTTAGAAGCTACAGAAAAGCTCAGTTTAGCTATCCCCTATTGTGAAGCTGGAGGGGAAACGCATATCCTGACTGCTTGGCTTGACAGACCCGGCTAAAGTGCACCGACCCAGGAGAAACCCTATTAATTGGTACTACTATATTAATGATACTATATTTAAATGCACCTAAAACTGGCACAAAAATACTTTTTTATTATGCATACAGCACTGCTGTCCACTGATTTATTGCTCTACTCGAGTACAATAACTTTTTATTTTGGAGACACTGAATCATTTGAGAAAAGCCGCCGAAAAACACCTCGTTGTGAGATTATCCCTCTCCTGCACTTTTTAATCTATCTAAGAGCTCAGTCCATATTTAGCTTGGAGCTGTCAAAGATCTCAGCCTGACACAAGCGTTAATGTGCTTCACTATCCTTCCAGAGGCGTCCACACCGTCTCGCTGCTTCCCTAAAACCGCTCAGCCAGCCCGCTCCCGCTGACCTCTAACCACTTCAGGTTACATTCCACACACTGTGCTTTTTACAGAACACACATTGCGTCTTGTACATGGTGGCTGCTGCTGCAGGACCCGGGTGGGTAAAGTGCTCCCCACAGCCACTCCAAGTCACAAGTGCTCATTCAAACAGGGGAGTGCAGGAAACAAGCTATTATGGAGGAGCCTTTGGCCTGGTAGCAATACAGAACCTTTCTGTTGTGTTTTTATTTCAATCTTACATCACTCTTGCTTAAAAGCACTCGTATCAGTCATAGTACGAAGCAGCTTGGACTGACAGAGCTCTCAGTACTTAAACAACACTCTGCATTTCCTCTCTTTCAGACAAACCAGAGTTCACTGATTAGACTGCAGGCCAAATCAAGGGCTAATTAGAGGGCTATCAGGTAATTAGTGCACAAAGAACATGTTTAATTTTGCCATTATGCTAATCACAAGAGGTTATGACACATTGCTCGCGGTAAAAAAAAAAACATTCATTATAAAAAAGCATACATTAGCGTGTTGTCCATGACTTCGCCCAACATTTTTATTCAATGAATCCATCCAGCAGAGCAAATCTAAATCTAAGAACATGAATTATAGTATAATTTCCTGCAGAGTTCATCAAGCTAAATTTAAGACTTAGTACTTAATACTTTTTAATACCACATATAATGCAATGTATCATACTATCCAAAGTATGTAATGATGACATCCTGTAATAACTATATGGCTTACAATTATTTGTTATATCACTTTTGTCAGTACTACCCGGCAGTATATAACAAGTCTTGATGATATAATTAATTTAAGTAACACTACCTGGGCCTGCATATGGAAATGGATAGAAATGGATGGATGGATTTATCACTTCCAGATTATAAATTCATTACAGTTCATTTACTGTAGTACTTTTAAAATTTGCCCATGCGGAGCTAATTAATGAGCTTCCTAGCTGCTGCAGCTAGCAGTAGTGAAAGTGTTGGCTGCAGGTCAGACGGTGCTCACTGAAACTCCACAGAAAGGATTGAAGAGCCTCCTGCATGAACAATCCACTTTCACAATCATCCCATATTTAATGTATAAGTATTTAATGTCACCCAGCCCACTATCACATTTGGGGAAAAATAGTATGTTTGTGTATTGCTGTCCATCACCAATGTGATAAATCCTGATTTAATTGTCATATGCAAAGGAAAATACAAAGCCTGCTTTCTATCCAAGCATTTTAAAGTGATCAATAAAGAAAGTATGGCACAATTAGGCTTTGGAATACAAATGCAGGAGCTGGAGCATCCAGCTGGTCATACAATATATCCTGGTGGATATACCATATAACCATAATGTCCCCTGTTCCATCCTGTCTCTCTGTCGTGTGAAGAAAGTCAAATGCCAAAAGAAATGCCGTCATTATTTTCATTCATAATAAACTTTAGTGGTGGATTTCCCCTAAACAATTAAACAACAATCCATGAAGCACACAGTCAAACCTGGGGCAGTGCAGTCCTGGTTAGAAGGGCAGATATGACGAGCTGCGTTAGAATGACTTCACCTTTAAATGATGATGTATTAAAGGTAAACACCAGGATTGTGTTATAGCGCTAGTGGGTGCCATAAAAAAAATAAGTGAACAATGACATTCGTTTCAACATGAATCACAAACACGCGCATACTATTTCCTGAGAAAAGGACTGAGACCTTCAGTGAACTATGGCCTAGAAGTTCAAGGAAGACCTGCTCAGGCAAGTGAGAAATACAGTAGGGAACAACACAAAGACAAACAGGAAGAAGTAAAAGACAGAAAGAAGACAAGAGACAGAGTCGGTTGACCTACCGTCCTCTGTGGGGACGTAGATGTTTAGGTAAAGGCAGTCTTCGCTCTGCTCCTGCACATAGGTTACCACTGTATCCAAGTTGGCGGTGAACCACACAGGGAGCATATCATTGAGCAAAAAGCGGTCCTCTAAGAACTGAGGACAAACAGCAGCAAACTGAGTAGCATTCCTGATGCCTGGCCAAGACATGGGTGGCTCCGGCGGCTGAAACCTCCGCTCCCCCGTTGGGGCCAGAGCATACGGGATCCCCAAATACTGTTCCACTGGTCCCAGGATCTCATTTGGTAATGTAACCTTTACTCCCCGCAATTTTCCATAATTGGTGGTGACCACTGGGTGGTGCTGGGACTGAACAGCATCCATGCAGATGGACACCAGCCCCATCCACAGCAGAAGGTTGGCCTTTGCTGTGGAGCGACACATCCATGAAGGGCCTCCAGGCGCTGACATGCTACTGTTGTGCTGAGCCTGGCAGGTCACGGTTGTGGTCCACCCTTGGGTCCTCGGTGCCCCCCCCTGCCCCTCCACCGAGATGCTTCCTACTCCTCCTCAGGCTGCGAGCTGAGTGAAGGAGCCCCAGCCAAACAGAGCAGCTTCCTCACAACTCCCCATCCTGAGAGCCTGCATGGAGATTGGCGCCTGCTGTTAAACCCCCCTGTCCAGAACAGGAGAGATCCTAGGATGCTCTGTGGTTACCTGGGCTCCAGCTTGATGGGATATCCTGAAAGAAAAAGAAAGAAGACCAAGGGTTCAGTCCAACCACAATCCTAGAAGTAAACAGCGGGGGTTCCAGGGATGGTAATGTTGGTCATTTGGTCAGTCCGACACTTTGATTCAAACCGAAATATCTGAGCAAATATTGGATGGTTTAGTAGTAATCCCCTGATTCTTTTTTTTTAATCTAATGCTACTACATGGTTGATTTATTTTGTTTTCTGTTAATGTCTCAATCATTTTTGGTTGAATTGCAATGAAACCTAGTAGTTTCAAGGTTTCCAGAGGATGAATCCTACAGACGGTGGAGAGATTGATATTGTTGGTTCGGATATAAATGTATAACAGATATTCAAGGGTAGTAATGATTTGGGGTATATCATCAATATTCAATATGTAATGTCAGTAGTGGGACAAACCAATATCAACTGAGGAACTTACCAGCTAGCTTTTTTTAACTTTAATCACATCTCTTAAAAAGCCCACTCTTGATCCAGAGGTTTTGGCTGTTTGTAAACGATGAATTCCCCATGCATGTCAAAGTAGGTCATGTAACTCCACAAGTTCCTGTGCTGTGACCTTTTCTATTCACCTACATGCCTCCTTTAGGCAATATCATCAGAAAACATTGCATAAACTTTCACTGTTATGCAGATGACACCCAAAAATATCTATCAAGCCAGTCAAAACTAACCCGTTAACTCCAAGACTCTCTAAGGACATAAAAACCTGGATGACCTCCAACTTCCTGATGTACAAAACTGAAGTTATTCTACTAGGCCCAGAACATCTCTACATAAATGATCTAATGATGAAGTTACTCTTGATGGTGTTGCTATGGCCTTCAGCTCCACCGTAAAAAAACTTTTGAGTTATGTTTGATCAGGATATGTCCATTAACTTCCACATTAAACAACCTTCAACGACCGCCTTTCTTCACTTATGTAACATTGCAAAAATCAGGTAAATCCTGTATCAAAATGATGCAGAAAATTATTCAGTGCGGACTATATAATTGCAATTCCTATCAGTATCTTAAGACTCTCTCTCTCTATATACTGTATATATATTAAGTGGTTTGGATGAAGAAAGTCTCACACCTGAAATGTTGATTAATTACCTGCTCACTCAACTAACACTGCATGCCACTCAAAGGCAGGCCAAATGAATTATTAAATGTCATGCTGACCAGCACTGACACCTTATGATATCAAATACAAATGAAAAGGCTGTGTAAATAACTAAATAGAATTCTGTTAATAGAGACAAAGCACATGCTAATCTTTGCAAGCAAGATGTTTAAACCCAACACTTCCCCAGCTTGGATTAGTGAAAGAGGAGAAAAAAAAGATTCAAACTGTTGCTGACTACAGCTGCAAGGATCTGTCATGTTGCTTTGCCTGTTTGGAAAATGATGACGTCATCACCGCCATAGACAACAAACAGACTTGTGTAGCTGCCTTCATAGATCTGGCCAATGCTTTTGACTCGGTCAGCCATAACATTCTCCTGCAAAGACTTACCAGCATTGGCTTGTCCAGTAGTTGTTGCAACTGGTTTGCTAGCTACTTGGCTGGTCGTGTCCAGCGGGTGAAGACTGAAAACATCATGTCTGAACCGCTTACCATCTCTAAAGGTGTCCCTCAAGGCTCCATCTTAGGCCCTATTTTGTTTTCCATTTATATTAACGATGTAGCAAAAGCTGCTGGAAATTCCTTGATTCATTTGTATGCTGATGACACCATCATATATTCAGCTGGTCCCTCACTCTACTCTGCTGTGTCCACTCTTCAACAAAGCCTGACCTCCATCCAACAGTCTCTCCACAGCCTCCACCTGCTCCTCAACCCCAAAAAGACCAAATGTATGCTGTTTGACCGGAAAAACCTCATCATTCCCAGCCCTCCCAAGGTCTACAGTGCTGATGGCTCGGAGCTGGAGTTTGTCAGCTCCTACAAATACCTTGGATTCTGGTTGGACTCGTCTCTCTCATTTAACATACACATCAATAACCTTCTGGCTAAAGTCAAAGCTAGACTGGGTTTCCTGTATCGAAACGGCCTCCTTCACACACTCTGCCAAATTCACCCTTGTGAAAATGACCATCCTTCCTTTTTTTGATTACGGCGATATAATTTATAAAATGGCATCAAAGACCACCCTCAGAAAACTGGACACACTCCACCACTCAGCAATCTGTTTTGCCACATGTGCACCCTTCACCACCCACCACTGTGCTCTTTACAGATTGGTGGATTGGCCCTCCCTTCATACCAGGCGGCTACAACACTGGCTGCTCGTGGTCTATCAATCCATTTTGGGAATGACTCCTCATTACCTCTCAAATCTTCTGCACATTTCTGACAGCAATCAGCATTTAAGATCCAGTGACTTCATTAGGCTCATCATTCCAAAAGTCCGTACTGTGTTTGGTCATAACTCCTTTCATTTTGCCGCTGCAAAGGACTGGAACTCACTACAAAACACACTCAAACTAACAGCTCTCACCTCTCTCAACATGTTCAAACATAAGCTGCAACAAGTTATAGTTGACTGCTGTACTTGCTGACCAGCCCTCACTTCTCTTTCTTTCTTCCATTTTTTTTTTTTTACAAATAACATCCAGTAATCTGCCTTTTATTTTGTACATAGTGTTTATTATTTTATCTAGGTTGTTTTTAGTCATTTTTCCATTGTTTGTCAAACTGTATTGTATTTGTGTTGTTTGTGTAGTGTGGACTGTGCTACTGCCTCTTGGCCAGGTCATCATTGAAAATAAGAATTGGTTCTCAATTGATTTTACCTGGTTAAATAAAGGTTAAAAAAAAAAATACATCACCTCAAACAAGAAAATGGCTCTGCAGACGCTTTAAATATCCGCCTCAACACAGTGGCGGGTATTACAGTGGCAACATGAGCTGGAGCTGGAGTTTTTCATCAACCGAACAAGCTGTGTTATGTGTCAGGGTGTCGTAGGAAAGCAGCATAAGCCCTTGTGTATGGCCTCGGCCATCATGCATGAACACATATTTGTTCAAGTTGCTACATGGTAATAAAACATTCAATCAGAGTTGATTTAAACAACATGAACATCTGATTTAAACTGAAAACCCGAACAGCTTCGTGCACAGTTTAAACAGCACTACGCACACTTTAAAGTTGCAGTTGCTACATTTTATAAAAGTAACTTTTCATCGTCGTTGCTGAAACTGTTATGATATCCTGACAGGAATACATGAGACATGAATACAGTAAGTATTGTTAATACCATAGACAGTCTATGGTTCATTCACATATTTATACACATGGTGTCATTTTCCACCATTTCTGATCCAACGCCATCAGGATGTGGGTGACGACAGGAGAATCCAAACACCCACAGGTGTCACAGCCTCACCCAGATTTATTGCTTGGGTTGAAATATTTCGAGAATATTTTGGTAATATTTATCGTGGCAACAAGTGATAACTAACATTAGCACATATAAGCTAATTTAGCTTAATCATCCGAACAACAATAACCCAGAAAATTACAATTCGGCACAACAAGTACTAAAAGCTAGGGTCTGTTGTCCCCGCTTAGATGGTCAAAAGAAGAAAAATAACAGTTTGAATCCCGGAGAAGCTACACGTTCTAAACGTTACCTAAATTCACTCTGTTTGTCTGAATCTCACTCCAGTGGACCGTGCAGGTTGTGCCACAAACTGGCACCAACTTGTTTTGACGTGAGTGAAACAGAATGGAGGGAGAGTGCAACATCTAGTGGATGAATGTTCTAAGTGTTAATCAATAGCACCTTGAAACATAATATAGTTTGCTATTCTACCCTCACGCTCGCCTCAGAGCTAGCAGCTGTGTTTCCATGGTGACAATCAATGACACGTTGCTCACAAGTGGCAAAAACTGAGACAAGAAATGTCTCATAATCTTTGCTTTGCTAACTATGTGGTGGAGCCTGCAATGAGAAGAGAAGACTGCAGTAAACAAGCCCTAATAATGTCTGCTGCGGTTACTCTTGTCTTATTCATCAATCAAATGCACTCAAATCTATACTGCAGCTGATGTCTGCTGGACTGGGTTTGCACGACAAAAACAGACACATTATCTGAACGCAAAATGTAATTATTGTTATTTATCGTGATGCTCTACAGTCCTCAAAGAGTTTGCAACATCGATTGCAAGATGCAGCACTATTATAGGCCGTCAAATTGGGGGGAAAAATGCAATTGGAGAGGGCTGGCCGCACTATACCACACAGCTGACTCAGATTACCAACGACTTTCATTGTTAAATCTATTCATTGTTAGCACGTGGCTCAACGGATTGCAATGCTGGTCTGTCAGTAAATCCACCACTTTGGCCTAAAGTAAACAAATGTTGGATGCATTGCCATGAAGTTCAGACATTCATGGTCCCTCTACACTGACGTAGATTCATGTGTCCACTTATTTTCATAACTTAGGTGATCCCTTAACTTTAAATCTGGCGGCCTCCAGTAAAAACTTGAACTTGTCTAAAACTTTGTTTTTTTCGTTACGTGTAAAACTAATGACTTTCCCATCAGCCTCTGCTGTATTTTGTGTTCAGTGCGAATTTGCAAAACATTAGCATGCTAACACGCTAAACCAAAACACGGACATTAGGGTATACTTGAAATGCTACAATAGTTCTGAAAGCAAGACTGAACAAAAATCTGACAAAATTCAAAAAAATTATCTTGGGATCAAAGAGACTTGATGTTTGTCTCCAGCCAGACAAATGGTTATTTTATAATGAGTAAGTAATTAGTTTGTGGTAGCTTTATTAAGCACACATTTATGCACCATGTAAGCACAGTATTGTATACCTTTAGGGAACAAAGGCCTTTTCTTTAAGGCCCCTATCATTTTAATGCTTGTTAGCGGTGTACACAGCATTAACACTTAATTAGAATGAATTAATTGAATTACCACAAACTAATTGCATGGTGGATCTGGAGCCCTGAGGGTCTGAGGACGTTGCCCATTTTGACCAGGTGGTAAACCAGCTTATCCTGCCAGAAAATATAATGATGGGGGAGAGACAGTGAATCCTTAATCTGTTTATGTTGTTGTTCAATTTTAGATTCTAAAAATACTGGAATCTACTACATGCTTACAACACAGGCTTGGAGCTGAGAGCCACAGAGAGTGAAGGGAAAACAAATGCGAGATTAATTTACACATTGCAGTTTTTGGTATTTCTACAGGATTTCTTGAAGGAAAGAAAAATATAGAATAATGCCATAATTGTCCTTTTGTAGTAGATTTTGTTATTTCATAAATCCCCAGAACGTTTTGGTATTCATTACCAGTGGTTCTATTCAGTATGATGAGAACTCAGGAACCCCAGAATAGAACATGAAACATCTTTATATTCACCTCTATGTACTGATTACATTATAGACATTTGCATATTTATAAGGGAAACTGATTTTCTTGGAAAGTGCTAAATACTTTGAGCTAATATTATTATACCATATGTAAAAACATAAGCATGTTAACAAAAACACACGGTATGTGCTTATTGATTCGTTAAATAGCTCACTTTGTTGTGATTGTATGGAAATGAAACTATATTTTCAATTATCCTAATATTACTGCTTATTAAAGATATCAGGAGATGAACTGCCTCTAGCACATCATTGTTTTGAGTACAACCACAGGCTGTTCATCATTGGCTTTTTGCCCACGAGAGTGCTTATGTAACGATGAAATGAACCGCTATATTAAGGATATCAGTGTTTGCAGTCGCCTCACATGACAGCACAGACATCGTCAAACACTAAAAGGGGTCTGCACAGGTTCATGTGTTGCTCATTGTTCACTGAGGTTATACGCTTGAAAATGTTTGTGTGACAAAGTGACACAGTGTAGTGTTTGTAACAATGTGCTGTTTCATGATAAACTGTTCTTCAGGCGGCTCAGGCTGAATGCAGAGCGTGCTCCGTGGCTCTCCTTGGCAGATTGTGAACATTGTTCTCACTCTTAATGATTATAGGAGATAAGTACCGTGAATACCAATGAAGGTGCACTCTGTCATTTGCATTTCAATCATTATAAAAATATCCTGTCAGAGGCAAAATGTCCCACACACACAGAACCACAGCAGCTGATTACCACGTATACATAATATATATATTATACATATATGATGTGTTCTTCATATATAATCTTTGCAGATTGTTGAGCTATGGTATGGACTAACACTAAATGTGTATAAAACTGGGAATGCCAATTATTCGGAAACTCGAATAATCCCAAAAATGTCCCATTTACTTCCTGCCTTCATTGGTTGGGTTGGTTGGGTTTAGGCATGAGGAGTGACACTGGTTAAGGTAAGAATATCAGGTTAAGCCAATCAGTATGGCAGGTCATGCCTTACTCAGGAAGAAAAATATTGTGACCGGGAAGGTCCAATAACGTCATATGCTTCTTTTCGTTGTAGCGAGAGTGAGTATTTTCAACGGGCTTTTCGGTTCACTTGAACCTTTTTCAGACTATTGGGGTTTTGGTACAACTGGCAGTCGGAAACAACGGCATGGCACCTAGAGAATACATTCCTGTATTTAGCGTGATTTAAGCTTGCGAGTGTCCGCACAGCCAAAATGATGTCACACCATCAAAAACAGCCATTTCTGTGTGGCAGGTTTTCACCTATGCGTGCATCTCAAACATTTTCTAACTACGCAAAACGCGATTGGCGGAGAAAATTGAGAACGTTGGGGAGCTTTGTGAACGTTGTTTTGCTGCAAGGAGAAACCCACAGGACGTACAAAAGATCCAAACGTTTCCGCATCAACTCATGTCCTTACGACCGTCATTGCGGAAAGTAAAGCCGAGGCTTTCAGGGTAAATCCTGCTGCTGTTTAAGATGCATGCTGTGCATGTCTGAATTTTGGGCTCAGTGATTTCAGTTTCCATCACTCTTCATGTCAACAACCGAGTGCAACACCATGTCTTTGAAAACTGACCATCTGAAAATGTGTGTGTGCAGCTATTCCTTCATTGTTTGAAAGATCCATCACACTGTGCTCTAAAAAACTTTCTTTACTCAGTTTCTTCATACTCTTATGAGAGCAGGATGCCGTTTGATAGGACCGTTCTATTTATCGTTGAGAGATGGTCACAGTTTCAAACATGTGGTTAACGTTGTGAAACGGACCTAGTTACAGTGTGTACATGATGAAGTTTGTGACGTGGTTACGTTCTAAAATCAAAATAACTGTAATTTAAAATAGGTCAACGTGCTTACTTTCACATGGGACATGGACAGCGGTCTCCTGGGTGAAAGTCCTGTTTGTTTGACCCAACAATCCACCCCGACCTCCACCCTCGCAAACCTAACAACAGACCTAAATGTGGATCGCAATTAGCTTTTTGCACAGAAGACCTTTACGCTGTTTTTTTTCCAGTGAGGATGGCTTGTACATATTTATGCCATCAATGTCCCTCACAGCTACTCTAGTTGTTGCTCGAAGCAGTTCATGTTTTTCAGGCCAATTGTAGCAGTTTGTTGACAGAACAAAATTCCAAAACATCTTTCATAAGCTACCATCACTTTAAGAAGAAAACAAGTTGCATGCAAACACGTCCCTCGAGAAATGAACAACCTTGTCACGTGGCAGTGTAGTGGCACCGTGAATACCTGGAAGCTAAGTATGTAAATGGTGTGCATGCACTGTTAATGGGACACTTCCATGCTTCATGTTTGCCCTGATGTCACACCAGAGGTGCACTCAAGAAGCGCCGAGTGTACCGAAACAGAGAATTGACCACAGGAGCCAGCGTGTGATAATCACAGGCTCCCAATAATCTTTAGCTAGAAGCGGTTTCCTTAATTTGTCCTCCCAGAAGATGTGCACTTTTCCATTTTATGTCCCGACCCCTCACGAGTCGGCACATCATTGACATACAGTAAATAGTAAACATAAACGTCTTAAAAAGTGAAATGAACAGGTCTGGAGTAAAAGTTCATGCTGCCTATGCCTTACCAATGCAACTCATTTAGTAAAAGAAATGATGTTGAAATATTTTCTTTAGGTAAAATGTCTTCACTCTTCCAAATATGGTTAAAAATGAAACCCATTAACAGATCTGTCAGATTCCGTGCAGCATACTGTACACAATACAGAGGAATGTGTGTGGGATGCAGGACATCTTACAGTGCAGTAATCCCTCCTTAAGAGCTCGTCTGCTTACATAACATAAAATATATCTACAGTAGATGGCCCAGCAAGGCCAACACCATGTTACTCTTGCTGTTTCTACCTGTCAGTCTTATGTTTGTGTGTATATGGTTTGGACAGATCAGCAAACAACTGCCTGCTCAGCATCTGCATGTCATCACTGTCAGATGAATATGTGGATGCACCATGATGGAAGGACTGCAGGGGAAATGACAAGAATATGGAAGCAGATGCAAGGCACAGAGAGCAAAATTCCAATTTATTTATTTTTGCTATGCCATAAAACTTTTTGGGCACATTTAGCTCCAGTTTGTCATTTTTACTGTAAATGACTTCCCTTTCGTGCATTTAAAAAGAGGCAACAGGGAGGAGTCAGTGGAATTAAAAATGAAAAAAAGGTTTAAGGCAAAACCATGCATATTTTAAAGGATCTCATTTAAGATTGTTCTCCGACAAAACAATAAAACCAATTTCCTGCATTTGTACCATGACATGTTCCAGGAATCCTGGATGCTATTTGGAACAGGCAGGAGGAGTGGATTAGGGAGGGATGCTGTACATCTTTGACTTTCATTTAAAATGACATTTCATCCTGGATGAACTGTGCAGTTTGTTGAAAACAAAAGCCAAAGAATGAAATGATTGAACGAGGAAGGCTGTTTGATTGGACGTGGGGCTGTAGTACACGACCAAATGTTTGTTTTTATGAACATGCAGATTCCTGGAAGTTAGGCATGTCCAGCTCTCTCAGTCGATGTCAGACAACAACTCGGTGAGAATTACCATAATCTTCAAACAGTCTCTCTGGTGTGAATCTCACACCTGCCCGGCCATTTTCCCCCTCTCTGCTAAAGATGGCGAAGGAAGGCAACCTTTTCTTTACACCAGAATGAGCCAACGCTGAGCTGCACTGGAGAAAAATACGACTATATATTTAATCAGAGATCAATGTGTTACCAGTTATTACCCCTCATGCAATAGCAGTGCAGACCTGAGCAGGTTTAAAATGCAAAATATGTCACACCTACTTTTTCCCCAGGAAACATACACTCACACATACACACACACACACACACACACACACACACACACACACACAAATACAGCAGCAGCATTACTGCAAATATATTGTCCAACCTTGTATTTTCTAGTGAAAGACTTAATGCATTTGGTCCACATGGGCCTAACAGCCACTGTGGACATTGGCATGTCATCTGTGGGCAGGTATAACACAGGTATAACACACAAGGTCACCCCATGTTAAACCAGCAGCCTGTTTGAAGCCACAGTTCACGATGCACCTATTTTGCACTGAGTGTCACCCAGAATGAATACAAGCACAAACAAAATCACAGCATTAGCAGCGCTGTATCTCTATAAAAAAAAAGAAAATGCAAGGCACAACCCCCCCCCACACACACACACACAGACCCCCCTTTTTTCCCCTTTTCCCTCAAAATCCACATCCAGATATCTACACCACCATCTTGTGGCTGCTCGGATAGCGATGCGCGCAGAGAGCTGCTGGCAGGTGCCCGTCTCTGCTGCGGCTCGTCCACACGCACACACATGACTTGTGGTAAAAAATAAAATAAAATAAAAACGCAGGTGTGAAATGGGTTGAAATGCTTCGTTATGTTGAGGGAAAGCACTTTGTGCCACCAGTTCACAACGGCCTCTCGTGTCCGTCCGCTGGCATTAAAGTTAACCGAGCTGTTGCTTTGGCACCGAGTTTGGTCAAAGCAGTGTGCGTGCGCGTGTGTGTGTGCGCGCGCGCACAGGGACAACACTGATTTACATAATTAATAAAAAGCCTGGTGTGTGATCAGCGTCTGCACTGCTGGCTGGTTGCAACCTGTCATTCTTTCATCCACATTTACAAATGAACAAATCACCAACTGGAGTCGGATGAAAGTGCGCAAGAATCCGCCTGTGCTGCTGCGGAGGTGTTCTCATCAAACACCCTCATTATGACCGTTTTTCTAATATTTTTCTAAGAAGTTGTGATTGTCAAAATGACTATCATCCGGTTGATGTTGTCAGTAAATGTCTGTTGATGAATTCCCTGTGGATTTATGCGCCTTTGTGAGAATAAAGCGCGTCCGGACAAGCCGTGAGAGGAGGAAGAGGAGAAGTGGGGGGGGAGGAGGGGAAGGGGGGGTCAGCGCCTAAAAAAAAACGCACAGAAATTCAGCCGCTCGTATAAATTTGTGTCTGTTTTCCTGCTGGAGTAAACGTGTTAAGGCTCAGATCGCGTCCAGCCGGCGGAACACTTACCTCAGACGTCTCACTCTTTTATGTAAGTCCCGACTTCAGGCGGAACACACGCCACATAGAGGGGAAAAACACAATGAAGTCCACCTCCAGCCTCCTGCAAAATCCAAAGTAAGAAGCGCAGTCCCGATTGTGCTGACAGGCAGCCCGGCTGTACGTCCTGTGTGTGCGCGTGGCGCGGGAGAAAAGAGATGCGGCTTTAGCGGCACAGAAGACGTTTCAATGAGTCATTGCAGAGGCTCTGGAAACGGTGCTGAATCTAATTGCGCTCATAGAGCGAGTGTATTGCGAGGACAAGATTAGTGTTAGAGAAACCAGGTCTCTCTCTCTCCCTCTCTCTCTCTCTCCCTCTCTCTCCCTCTCCCTTGCTTGCCATTGGACTACACCGCCTGAAATTTACTAAGCCTGCAGCCAATAGATTGCTGCATTCTCTCAATCACCCTTAACCAGCCGCTGTGTTGTGGCAGCTCTGGCATGGAGCATGGGGCTGCTTCTGTGGCTCCAAAGGGTCCCTGAGAGCAACACCACAGAGACATGAGGGATTCTTTACTTTACTGTGAAGTAAAGACAAGCGAACACATTGGTGAATAAGCCTATTTAAAAGCCTATAATGGAACAAGGACAATGAAGATGAGCAGTGTAAAAAGTGTTGACAAAGGGGCCCATGGGGGGGAAAAAGCATTCTGGCCCCTCATCACCCATCAGTCCGCCTTTGTTCAGTAAAATACAAGAGAATTTAGTGTTGGGTAAAAAGTCCTCTTAACACTAATCACAGATATGGAGCAGACAGGAAATCTATTGTGTTGAAGCATGTTTTACAGCTGGAGTCTGACACCCCAAACACAAGTCATTTCCTCTTGCGGACTTCAATGACACTGTCCTTGCACTCCCTCCTGTGAGTCTGTGTGAGTCTATAGGCTTCTTTATGCAATTCACATACACGTTTTATTTGATCTCAAGAAAGATAAATTCATAACCCACAGGCGATATATCCCTTCAACAGCCTGCAGTTACATTTTGATAATGATAAAAAGGCTGGTAATGGATGCTAAAGTTGAAATAGGATTTCATATGATATCGAGGTCATTTCAAATCAACATGAAAAAAATCATCAATCCTTATCATGTCAGTGAATACAGACCTGAGGATGAGAGCTGCACAGAAGGCAGCCCCCCCCCCCCCCTTTGAAATCGTCGTTTATTCCCTCTCCCCACATCACAACCCTCAGCGGTCGGGGGTATCCTCCTCGCCTCTGAAGTATCAGCTTCAGTCAGAGGCTCGGCCCAGATCCACCGGGCGACTTTCATAAGACTGATGAGGGGATGTCACTGCCGCCTGGGCCCAGCCAAATCTAATGTTCAGCAGCATTACCACTCCACCTGCAACCGGTGGCAGTGCACCTCTGAGCATGACACACGTGGCCTTTCTCCTCCTGTATTAGCAGGTATGCTGCATGACGGAGCTGTCAGTGAGGATTTCATCATCAAAGCTACACCCAGAGTGGAAGTTTTAGTAGAAGTATTGCAAATATGCTTAAATTGTCTTCCAGATTGTTGGTGTAAAATTTCATAAAATAAGGCCATTATTGAACTTAATTTCATTAATAGGTGTAATCCAGCTCAGGTTAATATCCATATGCTCTCTCATTCATTCTTTTCTGTGTTTTGAAAATGGAAATGCCCGCTCAGCCGTTCGGAAAAAGCTTGTAGGCTTTAGCACAATGACATTAAATGAACCTTGTAGCCTCTAGCTTGCCGTCAGACAGCCCTTTCATTATCTGTTTTTTTGAAAGACATGAGACTCCGTTGACAACAACAATAATCTTACCTAGCACAACAGAGGAGTTGTTGGTCTACTGCTGCATCGATCGGTTACTTTGATTTATTGTGGGATTTTTGGATTCAAACTAGCGTTGCGGCCACAGCAGTACACTGCTTAGCTACTCGTATTGGTCTGCTTCTCCAAACTGAAGCGTGCCAATCCCCATCTAAGTTACTGTAATACTGACTATACGAGTATAGTCTACTGTTTATGTGGCAGCGTCAACATGCAGAAACCTACAGGTCAGGTCTTGTGGGATTTAGACGTGTTGGGAAGATAGCATTTTGTACTTTGACCAAAATGTCTCTTTAATACATGAGGAACATCACTGGGAACCTTCGGAATGATATAAAAACCTAATAATATATATGATTGGCCCAGTCCTTTAATAACTTAAATGTATGTATTTTATAAAGTTTGGTTAAATCGACTCAGTTTACACTGGAAATTAATCATTTCAGTGCTAGTTCAGTTAACTCAACAGTTTAAAACGGCCAAGCTGCTTTTTATTTTTACCGAACTAAATAAGTGGTCAAAATGAAAGCAGCCACACCGATTGTAAGTCGCTTGTCCCATAAACACTGGATCCTACATTTCCCATGATGCAACCAAACGCCCACATCCTTCAGATTCCACTCTTTCGGTTCGTAACACAGGCTTGCTGTTAAACCTGTAACTTTCAAACCTAATCTGATATAACCCTGATGACATCACTATGACATCATCAAGATTAAGCATCACAAAGACAACACACAACTGAGGTCCTCAAAAACAGACGGATACATGCCTTTCACAGTCAGCAGTGTAGGCAGCTCCGTCACATCTGTGCGGCATAGATGCAGCTGTGGATTGGGTGTGTATGGATGGATAGAGTGTGGCCATGTGCTCTCAAGCAGAATGAAGAAACTGTCAGACCTGCGGACTTATAGCAGCACCACAAGTCGAGGGCAAGAAGTGTGCCGTTTAATACTTCACAGAGGACAAGCTCGCCTCTGATGATTTAAACAAACAGTGGCAGTAACCGCATGCAGAGAGACAGAGATGGGGTGAGAGCGAGGAGATCTGAGACAGCGAGGACTCCTCTCTTCCTCTGTGTTTAAGCACTGACAATTCCTGTCGCCTCAGGGTAGCAAACAGATACATAAAGGCGGTAAAGGGGCCGCTGAGGCATGACAATGGGATTCTTCAGGAGCAGCTCGCTCTCTGGTGTCGACGCGTGGAGACGAGGACAAGGCCTCTTCAGTGAATACTTAGCATTGTCAGTGTTGATGCAATAGAGGCGAATATTTGTGGATTAATATTACATTCATTTTAAACAAGAAATATGTGTGTGTGCATTAGAAATTGGTCTTATTATTTTGTATGGGGATTTTTTTACATATCTTTTTAATCTCACATCACAAAATATATTTGTGAATCCTTCTGTGTGCATATATTAATAGTGAGACTGATCTGACTCCATAGAGCGCAGTGATAATTGCAAAGGAAGCTAGCTCTGGTGAAGGGTCATCACTGAGGTGGCTGCAGACTTCTGGTACCCTTACACCTAAACCAAGGAAGGAAGGAGGGGTAATGTACATCATCATGAGAGCATTCTAATTCTGCATTGGTGCCAGAACCTTTGGTTCTATTGAAAAAACTTTTCATTCACTTATTTTTATTTTGAATACATTGCTGTATTTTTCAATGTTCAAGACCACAACTTGAACTTTCAGGTTTCATTTTTTCTTTAAATGATCAAGACTATTTGGCCTGGATTTGGCTCCATAGTCACACTTTATTTTCATGAAGAGGCTACAGGAATAAGAGTCCAGAAGACGCAAATCAGTGAGCTCCAAACAGCAACAAATGAAGATGAACCGACAACCAGCAGAGAAAAGTCAAGATAATAAATACTAATCAGACAACAATACGCAGGTGGGCAGACATGAGGGCAGGCTGAAAGCTGATTGGTGGATGAAAGGAAACAGAGGAAGGCTGACGAGACTAATGCAACACAGGAGAAAGAAAAAAAGGAGGGACAACGACAAAGACAAGAAGTCAAACAAATAAAGCAGAGAACTTCAAAATGAAACATAATAGACTTAACTAAATAAATGTTAAGATACGCTCTTACATAATAATAACCAAGAAGTTGTAAGTTGGACAAATTTCTGGTGTGTTAACCATTTGTGTGTTTTATATTTTCTCCTTTTCTTCCATCTTTTTTTATTGTGATTTGCCAGAGCTATTTCCACTCTCTGTGTTTTGCATTGATATTTTGACCTTTCCCTCTGCTTGACCTGTTATTGATCCCCACCTCTCAAACAGAGAAGTGCACCTCGCAGACGTCCCGTGTCACCCTGAGTCTCATGAATTTGGATTGATGTGGCCCACAGTTTCTCGCTGACCTCAGACCGCAGACTTTCCCCGGCGCTCCGTTGACCAATAGGGCTTTTGACCTTTATCGTAAATGACAGCTGCCACGGTGGACTGGGATACAGACAGATGGGTCGCCACGGATCACAATATGTTCATGAAGTCTAGGGTAAGTTCTTATTTCAGCACTGCAGCTGGTGTTTGTTGTGCGTTTTAAAAGGTATGTCATGATTCAGTTTTGTCACAAAGCTGTCATGTAGCAGTCCCTTTCCTTATTGGCCTTTTTGTCTAGACATTGCTGTAATTCATTTCCTTATTGTTTTTCTTATCAGTGCCTATCAACATGTTGTGACATGTTTCCATGTCACAACATGTTGAAGAAGATCTGACATAACTTAATCTAAGCTTTACTTTTATCATCTCAGACATACATGAAATTCAACCTCTGCTTTTTACCCGTCTTTAGCATCAGGAGCAGTGGGCTGCTGTAAAACGCCCGCGGAGCAGAGTCGGCGATCGAACCGCCATCGTTTTGATTAATGGAAGACCTGCTCTACCCCTTGAGCCACAGCCGCCTGTCCAACTACAATACAATAGAAACAGAGGAGCAAGTTGTAGTGAGTGATGGAAGCAAAACTACTTAAGTCTAATGGTGCTAAATTCGACATTCAGAGCAGCAAACATCTATTTGCTATGTAAAGATACAGTGGAGTAACGTCTACCTGAGAAGAGAATGAAGTCACTTTCCCTCTGTGTGTTGTAATCAGAGCTTCGCTGTGTTTCGTTGACACAGCTGGGCCAGTTGAACGTGCCTTTTAGTCAGTGGCGGGCCGTGCATTGTATACCTGGGCCTTCAGCGCTGTCCTACTACAGTTGAACCAGCTCCTAATAACCTCATTATGACGCCACAGCTACGGTTCTTATTTGTATACCTGAGCTGCGCTTTGCCTCTTCATACGCACACACCTCATGGTGAGCGAAGAGCAGAATGTGTATCATCTGAAGAGATGATAGAGTGTTACAATTTAGATCAAATCACAGAATAATGAAGTTCAAACTAATAGTGGATGTTAGGTAGCATTGTGGGTATTGTGTTAAATGAAGCTTAGCGCAAGTTCAATCAGGAAGACTGACTATCTGCATGCTCACTCTATTTATCTACACACTCATCAAAGTATGGTGAGTATTTTCTATTGTGATCCGCAGTCTGCTCTCCTGTTATTCGTAGCATAAAGTATCACTCTGATATATTATAGAATCAGAATCAGCTTTATTGGCCATGTATGCGTACGCAAGCTTACAATAAACAAGACAAAAAATATATATAAATAATAAAACAATGGGAAACAAAAAAAAAGTAGAACAGATGTATGTATATAGGGTATGTAGGGTACCTATAACCTATAACCAGGAATCAACACCAACAAGTCAGACAGGGTGTGAGCTCGTGTAGGACAGATGTTGCGATCAGAATGATTGTACATTTTCTGCGGCAGGATAAAGAGACATATGTTTTGACCTAAAACTATGCAATACTACCTCATTGCGGACCTTTAATATTCCTACAGATAATACCCTAAAAGCTTGCTATATTTGGATAATTATTTTATTATCTACATATTCTTCTTCTGAAGATTTAACTCTTCTGGAAGTTTAGCGCCCTTGTTTCCGACACCAATCCTCTGTGCCGGAACGTCCGTCGGCTCGTCCAGATGCTCCACGTTGTTTTTCGTGGAACAAAATGCTGGTGCTGCAACTCATGAATCGTCATTATGAATCGCCCTGACAACCAGACATGGGGAGGGCAGAAGAGAGTACCAGCAGCCTGTGAGAGACGCCAGATCGCAAGAAAAGGTCACAGCACGCAAAAGAGTCAAAGTGCCAGTATTGTGTACCATGGAGCACCGGCAACTCCTGGCATCTTGGCAAGATGTCACAATGGGGTCTTCTGCCAAAGACTCTTTTCTTTCATTTTCTTACTATATCAATACTATGTCAGTATTCCTCTTTTATTTAAGTCTCTCCTGTTTGAACTCTTGTATGTACAGAACAGTCCTTTTATGCATGCAAAGGACTCTGCCGCTCCACCACCAGCATTGGTCCCGCGGGACGTCCCCCATAAAAGATTATAGTGTGGCTGTGATTTTATATGAGCAGTCTGACTCAATGTGACTTAGTGGCTTGACTTTATGATATGTATTTAATTAATGTATTCATTAAGGACAGCACACATGAATTAAGGCAAAAGACTGCATCACCTGAAATGGGATTTGAACCATTAACTCATTGGTTGCTGGTAACATTTTACTGACCCTGTTATATGCTGTCAAACTGTGACACTTATCCTGCTCCCTCAATCTGTTTTTGATGTGTAACAGTGGGGCTGGGCAGAGAGGTATGTGGTTATGCTGACTGAAGATCAGTAGGTAGGGAAGCTTTCCTCCTTTGTGTTTTCTATTGTCACGTTAGTGCCGTGTATTCTAGCAGCTGGGGTTTTAAATGAAACTCTAATAATCCATCCAAACATTGAATTCGTTCATTATGTTGCTCTACATCATGCTTCTGCGTTGTAATGAAGGGAAAACGACACTAAAATGCGACCCTTGTGCCCTTTAACTCATCCATTAAAGGGGGAACCGTTTAGTTCACTGCACATTATTTTTAATACTGTAACACACTAGCTGAGAGAGTAAGGCACCCATCAGAATGCTGACAGGCTTTTCTTCATGGCAGAATGTTCATTTATACCCTCCACCTTAATGCATCTCGCTTTGGAACCTCAACTGAGATGGTCTCAAGAACGGAGACGTTCTAATGGTACCATCCACAACTCTTGCTAATTGAAACGTGAACATAGCCATTGTAATGTGTGACTGCCATCAACTTGAGTGTGAGAGTCTGCAATGGAATAAAATGTTATGAATACATATGTGCCAGCAATTTCCGGCAGCATATCACTTTACCTTGATAAAGACAAAACATGTTTAGTACAAATGTGGGTTCTTATTTCACATCTTTTACTACCTGATTGGAGTCTTCCGGGCTCTTGCCTTACCAGACGAAAGGTCATTATCGAACAATAAATCTACTGCTGTTTGTCAAAAAAGCATTAGTAAGCAAATAACAAAATGCTTGATGATTAAACCGAGTGTTTAATATAGCTTCTGCTTGTGAAGCCCTCTGATATATTGTTGTCCTGTTGTTATACAGACTATTTGTTTTAATGTCTTAAATCCTTCAGGTTAATGTTTCCCATGGAAACTATCCGTGTAAACCAGGCTGAGCACTAGTGTGCTGTCGTCTTTGTTTACCTTTTTTTTTTTTCGGTCTCCGAGCTTCCACCTGTAAAGTCACAAAGCTATGAATGTGGGTAATTCCCTCAGGCAAAGTCTGCAGAAATGTTAACTTACAGAAAGTGTCCCTACATGTATCTGCGAGATAGCCCTCAAACACTGGATGATTTGAAAGTGGGACGGACCTAAACCCTGATGGACTTTGCAGGAACACATGTCCAAATCCGTGAGGCGGTGAATGTGGACATTGGGATTGGGCCGGTGGGCTAAATGGCCTTTATGAACTGTTGATGAACAAATGATAAGGCTTCAGTTGTTCATGTGGTGTGGCATGAATGTCCTGGACTTTCTATAAAGCGTCAGGCTCCCGTGACGGTTTACCTACTGAATTGGGGAGCAGCTTTTGGAGAAACACCTCCAAACACTTAGCACAGACTACTGAAAAAAAAAATCCCAGAATGCAAAAGTGAACTGTGGAGAAAAGACTCCAGTCCATGACCTTGCCCTGTGAAATGTAGGTCCTGCCTTGCAGCACTCTGGTCATTGGCGGCGGTCGCTGAGAGCCCATTAGTCTCTGGCAGGCGGTGAGGACGCTGCAACTCTCACTGGTTTGAGGAATTTTGTTTAATCACATAAAATCATAGGCAGTGTGCATTAGTTTGTGTAATCACGCATGTGTGAGTCAACAGAGCGAGGAAACAAACTATGTCAAATGTTCATTAGAGCTGCATTAGAGCACTATCTGTTGGACAGTAAGTGGCAGGGTGGAGGGCCACATTCACACAGCTGCCATGTTGGATTAAGATGGATTATTTGTTTGGCAGAAAAGTAATCCTGGGTGACTGCTGACTGGCTGAAACCTCCCTGTGTTGTGATTGGTGGTTGTAGTAAGAAAGGTATCACTCCTTCAACAACCATCTTATCACAACACTCCTTTGTTCATATTTATTCTGCCTTAGTTGTCAACTAACTGCTGATGCTTCCGGGTGTTTTAAGACTCACATGAGCAGCATCCACAAGGACATGTGTTCAACACCCGGCTTTTATTCCTTCGTCAGTGAATACAAGTGACTCTATTGATGCTTGATTTACTTTTTCTGGTTGTTCTTGACTTCAGCAACCATGCGAGACATCGCTAGTCACTGCTACACATTTTGTTGAGTGAAAAAAAATAGCTTTTGTCTCTTTTTAACAGTACGTCAACAACTCATGGCTTTTAACAAAAGGCGTGAAAGATCATGGTTGGGTTTAAAATGGCTGCTCTGCCAATGTGAAGGGGACCTGTGTCATCATGGTGACAATTCAGTCCGGTGAAGTCCAATTAGGGAGGAGATCCATGTGGATGGGTGGGTCAAAGAAACACAAGACTTTTACTCAGGAGGCCCCTGTTTGTGTACTGTCTGAAACCAAGAGTCAACATTGACTTATTTCAATTTCATCCAGTACTTAAATAATGTGTCAAATGTACTGTTTTTTGTTGCCTTTCAATTTACAATTTAAAGCTCATGTTTAAAAACTACTAACGTGATCTGTGAGAAAATAGGTTTCCCTTAAAACATCATTGAGAATGCAGTAAAGTTGTGGAGGATGAGCTTGTTTCGGCCGTGTCCGTCTGTCCTAACTTTATAATTCGTACACACACAATCATTGCAAAGACCAAAAACATCACATTGGTGGGTGCAGATGGACCGGGCAGACACTGAGTGTTGATGGTGAGTGTCGTGCTTTTATTACCGTACATCTTGTTGAGGTTACGGCTGTCACACTGAGAGGTGACATGCTCATCCATACACAGTATCATACAGACATCTATTGTTTGGTGCTCATGGTGAAAAATCAATAGATAGCGGACCAACTAGATAACACAAAGCAAAGGGGTGATGCTAGTCTTTCATACACCGATGGTGAGATGTTGTACAAATATTGTTGTCATATAAACATTCTTAAGAACGCGCTCAGAACACTTTTGGTTGAAACTCTTTTAGTTCTTAGTGAAGCTCATAGAGGCCCATCCTCAGTGTGTATTCTCAGGGTCAACAGGGCAAATTAAATTACATCTACGAGAGTGAAATGATGCTTCTGGTTGGAATGCCAGTTCAGGCATGAATTCATTTTTACTGCCTCTCCATGCAAATACTCTTTTCCGCCCTCGCCGAGCAGTTTGAAGAGCTTTTTCAGGCACTTTTTTAAAAAGCAGGACGGGGTCTGCTGGAGGAGGACCATGCTGAGTTTACAGCTCTGCACGGCTGACCTACACTGTGGAGCCATCACACACACACACACACACACACACACACACACACACACACACACACACACACACACACACACAAATCACAGACACACAACGGCAAGTGGATTTGCCTGCTGAGTATCTATGTCTTCTTTACTACTTCTTTCTCTTTTGCATTAGTATTAGAATGCTTTTTTTTCAGATCTGTCATTTAACAATAATTTCCCTTCTTTTTCTCAGAAAGAACAATGTAAATTCCTTGTAATAACAGGGAAAATACAGAATGCACTTTTAATTATTTCATTGAAATGGATAGCTTGTGTAAGTCACAAAGTCCTGCACAGCAGGTAAGCTTTAGATAGAACATTGTTCATTGAAATTAGAAACTTTTATCTTGTTTTTAAAGGAAATAGATATTTTCCATTATAATTAGTGTGGCATTTTATAGTTATTGCCAGGAAACGTCATGGGAAACTGTTATGTTATGTCACTGAAATGATGGACCATTAATATAAAAATAAAAAACATTAAAACTCCAGCTCTGAGATCTGCTTTGTAAATTACACAACATGTGCCCTCGCTTGAGAAAATTCAGGATCCAAAAGAGAGAATTCTCTATTTAGTATTTTGTTGGTTTGCTGCTTATTCCTCTTACCTGTCCTGCCTGCTAATCAGACCGAACTGCTATTTCATTTCATGTTAGCAGACTCTTCTTAGGGAGGGGATCATTCTGTTAAGTTTGCTCCAAATAATCAGTAGTGGATGCCATGGTGTCTTTTTAAGTCAACACTGAAGCCGTGGTTGTGGAACTTAAATGAACATTGAAGATGGTGGGCAGAGCTACTTTTCCATCACCTTTGTAACATATCATCATGCTTGGTTAATTCAACCATCATTCCATCAGACTTTGTTTTTCTTGTACCATCCGAAGGTGTTGTCTGTCTGCTGTCTGCCTGCTCACATATTCTCTTAGCTGAGCTTAGTTCAAGCAGCAAAGCCTTCTTAAATGACAAACCTTCAGAGAGGAGCACTCCAGACAATTAAAGAGACCCTTCACCAAGGCCTCGAGCACCAGAGGCAGTTCCCACTGCGGGGAAAAGGGCACTCATCACTGGCCTTTGACTCTTCACCCCCTGAAAGAACCATTCCACGACAGGGTGGCCAAAGGTCGGTCACCAGCAGAAAGAAATGGCTGCTGCATACACTTTAATAGTGTCACGAGACAGCCCTCGATCCACCAAACAAAAAAGGAGAGATTAGACCCAACTGCACAGCACAAGAGGTTCTAGTCTCCTTTCCTCACACCAGCGCTGGAACCCTGACCACTTTGGCACGCTGTAAACCTGGAGAAAATAACCCAGTCTCAGCATCCAGTCCATCCATTCCATTAACACGCATTTGCATCGCGGCTCCACATAGAACTGCATTAGAGGACGAGCGACCCGCTGTGATATCCTGTCTCAGACCTCAGAGCTGCCAGACCTTCCATCAATGGAAGGAGACCGACTTGGACAAGTCAGGAATGGAGAAGAGGTCCTTAAATGCATCAGCACCTTTCCAGCTTTAAAAAGTGGTAGCCCAACAGTATTACCCATAGAGTCCAGGGGTTACAACCATACAGTAAAGAAGACTGAGCTACAAAGCTACTGTAGCTCGGGCTGTCTGAGGGGCAGGGACAGCAACAAAAATAAGAAGGGCACAAGCTGCATGCTGTGGGGCACCAGCGCGCAGAACGTTTGCTAGTATGTAGGGCAGGTTATATGGCACTGTCATGCATTGTCCCCATTTAAGGGCACCCATTAATGCACTACATCTTGTTTCTCCACTGGAGAGGTACCCTAGGGCAATTGATGATGTTTTATTTACCAGAGGGGCATCCAAGAGGGCAATTCATTCTTTTTTATACACTGGAAGTGTACCCTAGAGGGCAATTCATCATGTTTTTTCTACTGTAGGGGCATCCAAGAGGCCACTTCCTCATGTTTTCTACTGGAAGGGCACCTTAGAGGGCACTTTATCGTGATTCCTGATCTGGAATGGGTATCCTATTCATCACGTTTTATCCACAATGGAGGCATCCAAGAGGGCACTGTTGCTGCGTTTCTTTCAACATGGTGGCACCAGGTGGGGCAGTCTATAGTGACACACCTACATAGTTAGCCTATCATCTTGCAGCTGTCCGTTTTTAAATATGATTGTCTCTCTGCCTTCAGTACTGTCATGCTGCTGTTACTCGGACCCTTCCACCTCCCCATCACTGCCCAGTCTTTGCAGATTCATCAGCTCCATCCTTTCATCAGCCTAACAGTATCAGCAGACTCCTCAGCCACCACCAGTGTCTGGACTCCATGGGGGAATTTATTTCGCTGCTGCTCATGGCAGACGACACTGGATTACAAATCTCCCCATAGAGTTTAAGCCTCATCAGCTTCACCAGGCTTTATTATCACATCGTCTGTTATAATAATTGTTAGGACTTCACCATGTGGTTGAAACAAAGAGAGAGGCCTTGAAAGCTTAGATTGTGAAATCACACCAAACCCCCCCAACAGCGGTCAAAATCTCAACCGAGTGTGAGATTTGGTTCAAACCACAACACTGGTGCCTCATTGGACGAGAGCCACGGGAACCCCAGGGAGTCCCTGTGACATAGCCATGACATCACCAACTCTAAACTGGTTGAGTTAAAGGATTGAAACTATGTGTCATGGGAATACATTTGCAAACGTACGCAGCCATTACTTTATATAATATATGTATGCTATATATATGTCCAATGTTGCTTTTATACATTATAGTCACCCTCTTTTTCTTTAGACTCAGTTTAAAATGAGTGTAGTTTTCTTTTGGAGTTGAGGCTCAATTACAGTTTTGGCTTCATTGATTACATGACTTTATTGGTACATAACTCAAATATGATGATATTTCTTACACTTTGGAAGCAACAGAACAACTACGGTTGCTAACTACTGAGGCTCATGACTTTAAGATCTCATCTACTCAAGACCAAACATCATTTTGAGCAGTATTCATACAATAGTAATTAACTTCTGCTAATAAAACAACATACAATCTGGTTTTCCTGAGACATGTTATGTGATGATCAAACCTCAATGAATGCTGGTGGTGTGTACATCCCTGTTTGCATCTCTTTCTTTGAAGTTTGAGAGGGAGGACCGAAATTTTATGAAACCAGATGGACTACGAATTATTGGATCCTGATAAAGGCACATGGAAGTCCTGACGTGTATCTGTTGTTTGAGGATGAGACTATAATTTAATCCTGAGAAGAACAAATTGAAAAATTTAGAAAGACTAAATTTGAGAACTATTTGTTAGGTTTGTATAATAAGTGAATGAAGTAGAGATTTCAGATAATAGGCCACAAGACAGATGGGTAATCGCGTGTGTTTATGGTGCACAAAGTATCCCAGATCAAAACATGCGAGCTCAGGAACAAGTGGAGCATTTGGCTGCTGCTCAACACTGCTGCACAGTTTAAAGAGAGTGCTGTCATCTGACACTTTGATCTGAGCCGCAGTGGGATTTACCTGACTGTTAAATCCAGAATGTGCTTATGGTTCAAAGCAGTCTGCACTGACCCCATCACTTTCTATACAAATGAAATGTAGTGACTGGATATGGACTGATTCACTGAGGCCCACAGAAATGTTTTCCTCTACGCCATGTATTTTTCAGCAGCATCGCTGTGGCCTAAAAAAATGAATTTGTTTTATAGGAGTCTAAACTCCTGAAGCTAGTTGCCTCCTGGTCTGCTGCATGGAGGGTTATTATCCCACTTAAGTGTAGCAGGCCGGTCTATGGGTGGTCATAAAATACTGAGAATATTGGAGAGCAGAAGCAATGAAAGTTCCACTTAAAAGGGACACTCTATTCTTCTGGACCTGCATGCTATTTCACCCCCCCAAAAAAGTTGTAATCTTTGATATTTTACACAAACAGTTTCCCTAAACATAACCAGTTTGCAGTGTCAGCAGCATTACATACATCTTGCAAAGACACGCATCAATTTAACGCATAATAGAACAAAGTAGAAAAGTCCACTCAGTAAAGTCTCTGCCAGGTGTGTCCGCAACAACAGCTTCTGCAATCTTCCAGCAGTCATTGCCGGTATAAAACGTCAATGAAATAGGTTAGGCTGGTGGGTTCAGCTGTAGCAAGATTAGCCATGGACAGACAAATAGACACATGCACGCACACACACGACCAAAAACATCATCTCCAGACCAGAGAGAGTCTTACTTTGAAGGAATGGTTTGCAAGCTAGGTGGCTTTACTGTAACATTCCATATGATAGATGGTAACTGGACTGTACTTGTACAGTGCTTTTCTAGTCTTCCAACCACTCAAAGCGCTTTACCACTACATGTCAGCATTCACCCATTCACACCCATTCATATACCATGTAAGGTACCGCCTGCCCATCAGGACAATACATGTGTATATAAGAAGTCTCTGTCTGTAAACTCACAGTGCATCAGTGGAAACATGAGGTGGTCCTTCTTGTGATGCTGAGCACATTCAGTGCATAGTTGGGTTCTTAATGCATAGAAAGTTACATTACGATAGGCCTCAAATTTCCACAGAGAGACGCTGCTGTTTCTGGTCTTTTCTTTCTGTTTGCACAGAGCAATCTGCAGCTAATTTGTCTGTCGAAGACCATTTCAGAGAGCATCCAGGGACTTCCAGCATTACAGTGCTGCATTAACTCGCAAACCATTCAATTGTTTCATTATCCTAAGCCTTAGAGAGCGACAAATCACTGCCACAATGTCTTTATCTTACATTCACCAATATACGCTGTCAGTTCTTCCCTTTATTGTTAACTCCTCCATTTCAGCTTCACAGTGAAGCAATATCTATATATGTAAACAATGTGTATTGTGTATTCCCAAACCCTCTGTGTTGAGTTTCAATAGAAACATGGGGAAACTTTGTAAGTGGTGTAAAAAATCAGGCAGTGAACCTCCATTGTATAATAGCACTTACTTACACTAAATAGGACTTATCTTGGAAAAATAGTATGCCTTCTTTTGTATTCACAAACAGATCTTAAAAACTGTGTGTAGTATATATGTAGAATGCAGCACTTAACAAATGACACAGATGTGTGTTCCATTAAAAGGCCATTGTGACACACAGTAATCACGACAGCTGAATATTGATACTGACAGGGTTGTGCACTGAGTTCGTCTGATGGCCAATAGACTGTACGTCTAAAGAATCAGTACAATAGCAACACCATTTTTCCGGAATGATAATTGACATGGACATGCCACTCTGACAGTAAAAAATGAGCAAATGACAAACGTGCTAAATATTATAGGGTGGCAGTAGCTTATATCAAAGTCCTCATTAGCTTAGCAGGGTTCAGGCTGTCAGTTACATGTGTGTGTGTGTGTGTGTGTGTGTGTGTGTGTGTGTGTGTGTGTGTGAGTGAGTGAGAGAGAGAGATCAATGTACTGTACTAAAGTGTACGGCCTAAAGTGTATAAGAGCACTATACTAGATTATTGATCATCTTTTTCACATTACGGCTGCTCCTCTTTGAAACTGCCTTCCTGAAAGTATAGATATATGAATATGAAATATTTTTTAAACATATCTTTATTTTATGTACATATATCATCTTAAATGTCTCTTGTATTATACACAACTCAAACGAGTCTTCCAACATATTTTCAAAGTAAATAGAAATGACCCACATCTATATAAATATACATATATATATAAATATACATATATATATATATATATATATATATATATATATATATATATATATATGTATATTTATGTATATATATACATATATATATATATATATATGTATATATATGTATATATATATACATATATACATATATATGTATATATATACAACACGGTTGCACACTTTAACACTTATCCTCTCACCCAATCTTGCAGAACTAACCAGGAAGGCCATAGCACAGCAGGCCCCGCTGAGTAGACTTGTCTGTGTACTGTTGTCTGTGAACTGTGTGCTTTTATTGTGCTGTTTAATGTATTGGTACAGTACTGTCGAGATGAATGGCTCCTTGGGGACAACAAAGGCTAAAATCAATAGTGACCCCTCTAATAGGACAAAGTCTAAACAATATACAACTAATTATTTCTTAACGTTAACCACGAGCACAATAGTGCATTTCTACAACTGTGATACAGGGCTGACATACAACTTATTCTGGTGAACGGGTTGTACTTCCATGCTTCTGGTCTCGACTAAAGTAGAAAATGAAACATTGTTGCCTTTTAGTTCTGGTCTACTTTGTGTACCACGCTGGCATTTACGAACAAACCAAGAGCTGTACACATGAAGTCATAGACTGACAGGTCAGTCATTGATTGTAAATGTATCTACTCACGCGCTGACGCACTTACATGTTAAAATGTTTACCAAATGATTTGAATAACATTCAATGGTAGTTTTGGTTTTCAAATCTAAAAGTCTCTTGTCTGATCTCCTAAAATCCTGTTGTTGGTTCTCTTGCCATTACAAACAAATCCTTCAAAGTAATGAAATCCTCCTTTCGGGTGGTCTCAGTTTGGTTGTTTGGTCAGCGCAAGTTTCACGCCGGGCAAAACAAATCAAACTAAGCTAGTAAAGCAACCACAGTTCAAATGAATTCAACAAAACCAGTTAGACGTGAAAACAGCCTCAGTCTTCAGACAGAAGTCTTCCACAGAATGAGAGTGAGTCATAATGGATTTATTGGTGCTATCTGCTGTCCTCAAAACCAAGCAGTTGCCGAGTACATGACCCGTGCAATCACTGTTTAACAGTCGGTTTCCTGGAGTCATAGAGTGCAGTATGTGAGAGTATATTAAGGATGGGATTGGGCATGGAGGGTGGTGGCGGGGGAGGGGGGTGTGGGCAATCAGCCACATTCAGCGAGGCTCGGAGCAGACCATCAGTGGCATTCAGCTGCCCTGCACATCCCATGTGAGTGGCATGCAGCAGCCCTGGCCCACTTTTCCCCACTGAGAGACCATTTATGGGCCTCACAACGGGAAGAGGACATGCATAAAACAAGGCTGCGCCCCTGGGGTTAGTGTGTGGACGGGAAGCACGGGTGCAGAAAATTCACTGACACAGAAAGCCTCTTATGAAACCAGAGAGGGCAAGCAGATAGGAGAAGCAGCACTGCTGGACACATGGACAGGATGATGGATACACCAGAGGTTCTCAGAGTGGAGTCCTGGGAAATGTAGGAGTCAATGAGGAGGTTCCAGGGGATCTTCAGAAAAATAACAAATGTATTTCTCTACTGTAATTTAGTTAAAGAGAAAATCCTGTCAACAAATCCATAAAAATGACTAACCAAATCACCCATCAGTGTGAGCCTCTGCATCCCCATAGATACAGCAGACACTCAGCCAATGACAGGAAACAGCAAGGGGAAAAGCACTCTTTACAAACTTTGATTGACGTTTGTATAGTTTCATATCAAATTAAGGTAGGTGCTAACATATCTCTGTTTGATATATTGTAGTTATGATTCATACAACCAAAAGCACTATTTCAAAAAATAACTTGCACGCATCTGGCCTTCCTACTTGAGATCCAGACACTCATCCAGGGCCAAGCTGGACCACAACAGAGCATGCATGTTGGTAGAGCGGTTTATTGAGACATCATTTACGGTTTATGCCAGGGACATATATTTAGTTTGTATTACTACACGCAACAAAAAACATCAAAAATAGTAAAAAAAAAATATATCCAGTGTCTTCAGTTTCAACAGTTAATTAATTAAATGCAATTAAGGCCACAGGAAAAAAAATATTCATGTATGTAATGTTAGTGCACCTCTGGAGTGTTTGCTTTGCAGCTGACACAAGTGTATGAAACTCTTTATGCCCGATGTTATTTCTATGCAGACTCATGTTGGTGCCATGTGTTAGTTTCTAAGAACATAGAATGAACTCTGGTAGTTGTTCATGAAGTGCTGTGGCACCATGTCCTTTCACGTGAGAACACATCTGTAACGTCACTTCCCTGTTGGGCTTTTCTGTTGTCATTGCACACAGCTCCACCTTTTCTCCTCTACTCTCTTTCTCCTGCCCTGACAATCATGGGATTCTCAAGAGTGAGTATAGCTGCCTCATATTGTCTTTGATTTTCTTGACTTTTTCCCTTGTTTTACCCATTTCAAAGTGGGGCTTTCTGGGCCAATCAGTTGGCACGGTCACTGGTAATCCTCCCGGTTCTCCTGATGGCCAGTTCGGGCCTGGTCACATCTCACAAATACCCCAATCAGACCGACACAGTGACGTTCTATCTGAATGTTTTACAGCCCTGGACGTATTTTTGAAATGCGTTTGTCTTTTGTGTGAGAGTGAGTGCTCTGTCTTTTGAGGATCTTTTGTATCAATTTAGGTGTCACTCTCTGACTGGCTGGAGTCGTGGGTTCAGCCTGGAACGTGTCTGCTGCTGATTATTCCCTCCATTAGCTCCAGTATTTTAAACTGCTTGGGTTTCTAGAAGCCCGGTGACAGCAGTTTGACAGCTGCAGCGTTCTGCCCTCGGCCTCCAGACCTATTTCTTCTGTAACCTGTAATCATTTCTAAAGAGTGGTTAGACTAAGTGCCCTAGTTGGTTTTGTGAATATATAACTCGTATGGTAATCTTTTACCATTATATTTTATGCTCTTTTATCCAGTTATTGTGGTGTACAAGGAGACCAAAATTTAGTAAATGTCTTTTTGTTTGTTTGTTTATTTATTTTATGGTTAGTCAGCACTTTTGGGCAGACAGATTATATTGGTTGTTTTGGCAGCGTTCACCCTGAATTATATTATTTTAGTTTATTGCCAGTTTAAACTTAATCAAAGAGGCTGTTGCATGTCAGATGAAATACACAGATCTCACTGCTCACTTTGTGATTCATTCAATGTGCTAGGTGGTGTCGTTTTGCCAATTGTTAAAAGAAAACACGCTTTACAATGCCGAGGGTCAAGACCAAGATACTGCTGTTTTTAGCATTTGCAACACAAATGAAATGCATTTCATTGAAATTGTGCTGCACAGTTTAACTTGAACTAGAATTGCTCGTGCGTTGTGGCTTATGCATGTCAGTGATGCCAAGTCGCACAGGGCTTCACACCCACAACAGCTCTGCTTGTTCTGACATTTATTGTTTCCAATAACAAGTCATTTTCAACAATTTTCATCATACCATTTCCAATCTGCCATCCTGTGCTGTACACACTCTATACTAAGTTCTTCCTATCTACAGGAGGGTTTGCTGGCAGCTTCCCTGACCTTCTCTGTTGACATCACAGCTTTAACAGGATTAACAGCCACATGGACTACAGATGAATGGTGTCAGTATCTTATTTAAGGAGCGGGGGGTGTTTGTAACAGGAGATGGTGACAAAAGCCACAGCCTGCCTTATGGTTGTATGACATATAGCTGTAGATTTGTCATTAGACATCCAGGGAATCATGAGATTCCAAGTGGACTAGCTGTCAGATCCATTGGACATTTTCTTGGATTGGCTTTATGAGTTTTGGGGTGCAATCAATACACCCACTGCCTCTCATCCATCCATCTGTAATGCCTCCCTCTCTTTATACTTCACATCTTCAGGTCTGCATGTTTCCCACGAACCATCTCCAGACGAGAGTCTAACTCTCCCTCAATACAGCTGCCAAAGAGGTGTGGGGATCCATATAGAAAGCCTTCTTCATTAGGTTGCCCGGGTATCTTGATCAAAAAGCTATCAGTCCCCTGCAAATGGATTTGTGTCACAGATATTAGTGTGAAAACACAAAGAAATATCAAGTCTCTGAGAGAAGTTCCATCTGACACTCATTTTGTTAGAACACATCAAACTAAACGCAGCAACAAATGGAGCAATATTGTGGAATAAACCTCTATGTATTGTTTTCCTTTCTATCATACAACATAAATCCGAGATATTTGGTCCGATTGAATACATTTTCATATTCACTCTGCTCTTCTTTCACTTGTTCTCATCATTACATGTATGTAAACTAAACCGTTATGACACTTTCTGTTGGCACGCATTGATAAAATCAACCCTTTGTTCCTGTTTACAGCATTTGCAACACAAATAATTGATCAATATTAATGTATGTGTTAATATCCTTCCAGAGCAGAAACTGACTGTTTTATTTTACTTTTGCCTGTTTTTTTATTTAACATCCTTTTAAAAGTGTAATTTGATGTTTTATTGTATTTTAATATTATTGGGTTTCATTGGTTTACTTTCAATTTTGATAATAATTTGAGAGAACTGTCAATTTGTAAAAACTTGTCTACATTGTAAAGCGTTCTTATAGAGGTGGTTATGGCTGTGTGAGGGGTACTAAGTGACTCTTTTTCTGATACTACATGCATTCATAAGTGTGCCGTGGCATTTTATTTTATTGTGTTTTATTTATTGCAGTGTGTGTGAATTCTTTATGCCACTTACCTATGGTGCCTCCTCCTTTCAAATAATGCTCCCTCCTTCTTAAAAGTTGTTTATTTTCTATTTTAGTTATTTATGGCCATTTTACACTCCTTGCATTCATATTTGATGACATTTTATTTTGATCCTGGCTAAAGACACACATTGTATGATTGACAAAATAAACTTTTTTAGCTAGTAAAATAACCATAAATGATTTAAGCCCATACAGCAGCAGGGCTAAAAGATGGTGCTATGGCTCAGCCATTCACCCAACCACCAACCTTTTGATCCAGAACAAAATATCAGGAAACCGCTGGCAAGACTGGCCGATTGATTTTCCTCATATACTACCATCAGCTCAAAACGTCCACATAATGGATATCAATTTCTAAGTGGCAGCTAACAATAAGGAGTGTTCATCAATTTAAATACATTTATATACAGTAAGTTTGCTCAGTACATACATGGTCCCCAGAGAATGGACCCTTTTGATATTGATGATGCCATCACCCTTACGTTTTCTCCAGCAACATCCTCAGGGCTATTTTTACATCGAAATATAGTTCTCCAATGTAACGAACAAGCAATATTTATTATAGTTTAGTATAGTCAGTCAAATGGGTGACAATAAGCATCAGTGTGTATGTGCAGTTTGACTGTGTCTGCTGCTTTTAAATTGTAAACCAAGTCAATGAGCATGTTTGATTGATCTATCATTCTCGACAGTGGAGAGGGAGGTTAAATTAGGTATTGAACCAACCTCCGGCTAATATCATCCATCGTTTAAGTTGGCTCTGACAAGCCAGACACAAGATGATATAAATGACTATATCATCTGTTTGGAGCTGATCCCTGAACAGCAACGGGCTATTGATATAGAGCTCGGCTGTATTACACCAAAATGAACTTGAGTTTAATCTGTAATCACTGTATGGTTATGTTACAAGAGATGAAGGTAATGTAAAACAGATGTAAGGCTGAATGAATGGAGCTCAGCACGCTCTCTGACGTTAGGGGAGGGAAGGCTTCATGCTTCATTTAGCATTGTTAAAGATCACTCAGCTGTGATTATTGAGATGATAATCATGCATGTACCGGAATTTCAGTTCAAAAGCATTCTGTTTCTCATGAGCACATCTGGCTGTTTACACTTGTGTCACTGTGAGACACGTATACCTGATACTGGTATACTTATTTGAGTTGGCTCCACCCACACAGGTGCTATGTGATTTTGATTATAGACTGCCGGCATCACATGTGGAAAAGCACTTTTGTTCACAGCAGTCAAATACAAAATCAATACACAACTCTACTAACAGTATATGGTCATGCCACATTAACTAAAAGCTGCTATGAATTGTACACCAATGCCAGTGCAGTGATCTGTTTTAAAGTAGCCTTACTGATCTCGAGTAGCCCCATATTGCGAGATACACCCCAATGCTTTGATTAGAATGGGAGGGTGGGGTTAATACCCATAAATGTATTGTACACAGTATACTCAACACGTTCTCACATCAATGCATCAAATAACGCAGCCTGGTCAGTGGAACTAAGCTTCAAACTATGACGCTCTACTTTACCACTCTAGCATCAGTCAGTGACGGAGTGTCAATATACACTTTTTTACACACATTTCCCCACTGTGGGACTCAAAAAGGATTATCTTATATTATCTTCTCTTACAATAAACTTCCAACATTGCCAGACAGGAGAGGATGACTTGTACTCTTACTAGAATTAACCACAAAAGAGTACAAAACTGTATAACCAGTCCACTCCAGACTCTCTGTCCCACTAGAACATGTCCACTCAGGACAGGAGCAGCGTGTGAGGTTTGGGAAACACGTCTCTAACTCTCGTAAAATCAGGACCAGTTCCCCCCAAGGCTGCGTTCTTTCCTCTCTGATCTTCTCCCTGTACACCAATAGCCACACCTCCAGTCACCAGTCAAGCTCCTGAAGTTTGCAGATATCACCACCCTTGTTGGACTCATCTCTGGTGGGGATGAGTCCACTGATAGGTGGGAGATAGACTAACTGGTGACCTGGTGCAGACTAAACAACTTAGAGCTCAACATTTTAAAGATAGTTGAGTTGGTTGTGGAAAAACGCAGCCCCAGCCAGACTTTTTCCTCTTTTGATCACATGCTGGCTTTGCCAGCAATTCCTATAAGGGTTTGGCTGTCCTGGAGAAGTCTGGTATATGGTGTTGATACCCATGAACTTTATCACCACCTGAACAGTGGTTGGTGTTAATGTATCAAGGCTTGCATTTCCTCCACTTCCTTAGGAACCACACCGGCCAACTAACAGACCTGTTTGAAAAAGTTGCATTTCTTTCTCTGAAGCTTGAAACCACACTGCTTTTGTCTCTGTAAAACTGCCTTACTGTTTGAATGTTTTGCTCAAAGTCATGACTAAACACTAGCACATCATCCAAGTAAGTGACAACACTTCATCCCTCAGGTCCCCCAGGCCTCCCTCCATTAAGCACAGAAAGGCAGCTTATGCATTAGTGAGACCCAATGGGATTCTGACCCATTCGTAGAGTCCCCATGGTGTAATAAATGCAGTTTGCTTCCCTCACTCATGAAGCCCTGGGTATAAGCCTCTTCCTTGGTTTAACCAGGAGTTGCCTCCCAGGTTCTCCAGGATCTATTGTATCCTTGGATTTGGATGACGTCGGGCGGCGTGTTCCCATTCTTTTGTCTGTATTCTATGCACAAGCAAAGACTAACGTCTTTCTTCCTCACACATACTATAGTTGAAGATTTCGTAGAGTAGGATTTTTTTCATGCAAATAACTCTCTTGTTTAAACTGTTATTTTTGTACTTGAACACAATATGTGGTGAAAAAGCAATATTCGTTTTTTTTTCGGAGCAAGGTGGATTTTTCTGAGCCTTCGCACCAAATATAAAAGCATCAACAAATCACGTTGTTCAGAACAAACATTTTCAAAATGTACATTATAGTGTAAAACATCACAGAGGCTCCGTAACCAAGATGGCAAACTTGATTCTCTTTTCAACCGTGACAAAGGCAGGAACCAGATCCACTGCTTCTGTTCTTACCTCAACATAAACACACTGCGTAACCTTTTACCAGAGGGAACTAACATTCACTGAGAGCATTTTGATGAAAGGAAACTCAATAAAATAACTAACAGTAACTCAGAGTATAAAACAATGTTAGGGTCCCACATGGTGGTTGGTCTTCTGTCACCGCCAATCAATTTGAACCTTTTATTGAACAAGTGTTGCAGCTGACACAAATGTGCATTGCTGCTGGTATGAATCATTTTGATAGGGATATTTGTATTTCTTTATTTATCATTTTTTGTTATTGGCACCTTTCTTGTTCAGGCAGCAGGTAATTAAACTTGACTCAGGGCAACATTGTAAATAAAGTGTAAATAAAGTGCCACACTGTTGCCTCAATACATGACAACAGTAAAAAAATGCAAGTTAATGTTTGCTACAAAAACAAAAGCTCACTTCAAGTTTTGATGAACACCTTTGCCAAGGAGTCATTTCTTTCCTCACTCACTCACTCAGCCCCTCTCATAGCTATAGCTCTCATAGCGTACTTTGTAGATGTCTCACAAAATCAATCTGTATGTAATACCTGCAATCATGAACCAGGAAGTATAAAGACCACAAAAACACACACAGGGCGGACAGAAATAGAGGTGGGGGGGGGGGTTCACAAACACTGCTCTTTCACCAAGGAGACAGTTGTTTGTGCTCCATGTGAAACGAGTTGTCACCGTTAACTGCTCTACTTAAGTAACGCCATTACCGTAGTTATCATAATCTTTTCTTTAATCTAACTAAGTAGTTTTGTTTTTCCTAATTGCTGTGGTGGCACTGAGAATCCAATACTTTTGGCGCACTTTAGAAAGCATGTGGTTCCTTTCAGTGTGCTCTGCAGGAGGATGTTGGTGACATGGTGGTTTCTGGGCAAGATGGCGCGCTGTTTACATTCTTCTGGCAAAGCAGCTCGACTGAGTCTTCCTCCAACAGGGTTTAGCTGAAGCAGATGTTTTTGAGTTTACGACGCCTCACAGCCCGTCTAGACAGGTAGTGAGCCAATTGTGGGTTGCAGTCATTCAATCACACAATACAGCAGTGGTTGTTGCAGACTCACCTGGCTTGTGTACCTTAGTAGTTGACACTATCAACGGCGATGAGTTTTCAGGTATGATATGTGACCAAAATCATGAATACACTAAAGTTGAGGGGAACTGAATAGCTGGTGATACTTCTTTGTTTGTTCGTCACTAGGGACACCTTTTATATCAAACACAGTCATTCAATCAATTTATCATATAAAAAAATGTTGTTTGGTGCAGCTTTAAAAAAACATATTTTAATGGTTAGCTGCAGATTTTGCAAACTATTGAGTCAGGGTCAGGCCTGGCTAACAGTGTTTGTTTTTTTGATAAAAGGTCAGGCCAAACATACCATATATGAGTCAAACTGTAATAAGAATCATATCCATATGGTTGGAAAGGTCGGGCATACTTTGTACTGTCCAGTGTCCAGGGCCTCAGTACATCAGAGAGACACAGCTTCCTGAAGCATATCCAGCCCCCACTGCGTGCTCATCAGCAACCGCAAACACAGTTCAGGAGACCACCGCTTCCTGCTGAGGGCCACAATCAACGTCGATTTCTCACATTCAGCTTCAAAGTCATTCCGCGCCTTTCCGACTAAGATGAAGTCATTGCGAAAGCGTCTGACATCATGCTACGGGCAGTCGGAGGTAGTGGTGCAGCGGCAGCTGGTCTCAGTAACCCCCTCCTTCTGTGCACCGTGCTCAACCCCTCCAAACCCTCAGTGACTGACAGGATTCAGCTGCGGGGCCAATTAGCATTGTACGATTGCCCCAGGAAAAATGTGACCCTGAAATTGATTGAAATCTTCTGCCTGTGTGGCACATTGCAATGAGGAAGGTTCCTGTTCTTACACTTTGTTGAGGTATGTTGAGCTGATCAAGGGACGTCCAACTGACATGAGTTTGACAAACATATTTAAGTAAATATATATATATATATATATATATATATATATATATTCAAAATGGAACAGATATGATCAGCTGCTTCATGCATTAACCTAACACGTATTAATATGCAGGCTATCGTTGGTCATTGCCAGTTGTGTTGACGGCAAAATGTAAAAGCTTGCTTCCTAGTTGGCAGAGCGGGGCCTTGTTTCCATATAGATACTGAGTGTTTTCTAAGAAAAGTCTTTATTTTTATATTAGAGATGACAGTTAAAGAGAAGAGAGACAGATGGGGAATGACATGCCACAAAGGTCCTCAGCTACACATGAACTATGTTGCTTTTCATGGTCATCATACTCAACCCCTCGGCCAGCAGGGCTCTCCTCTGAAATGTGTCCCAAAGCAGTGCTTAAGAGTGACAACATGTTCCATGTGGAGGTTCTTAACATCAGCTGTCGGCGGTGAATGCTGAATGTACTTGCAACAGCATCTGATTTGCTGCTTTGCCACAGTTAATGATTTAGCAAAAGAAAAGAAAGAATGAAACTACCAAATATGAATCATAACTTTACAGACTAATTGTGCAGCTACATAGATGTGTGCAACCCGAACCCAACATATCCATATGTGCACCATTCTGTAAATAATCCTGTATGGAAAATACATTGTGTCTTGTGTTGACATGAACAATGACAAAACACCAATTACACCAGAATAGATCTATCCAGGTCATTTGTACAGCTGGTAGAGAAACACCTGTTCTACTAAATAAAGAGCAGAGGACCCTGGTACCTTCCCCAATGTTTATGATTTGCAATACCCAGAAAGAATACCCATGGCAGAGGGAGCATATGCTCACTACTTCTAGTACTGTCATGGTGTGTATTCATATGACTAACTTTTCCATTAGAACTGCCACTGTCTCTGTCGCAAGCCGATGTCAGCGTGAGGAGGATTCTACCTGGAACTCCCTGAATCTGCATGCTTTTTAGTGACTGCTCTCATTTCACTTATCTGGTGCGTGGCATGCAGAGGCGACGGGCCGGCGCACTTGTCAAGCAACTCTTAGCAGAGCAGTAATCACGCATCATGGCGCATTTGCAAATCTCCCATTAGCTCATGACTGTAATGAAAATGAATAAAAGCAAATGAGATTAGGAGTCAAAACAATTCCAGGGGGCAATGTAAAAATGCAAATGAAGACAATCTGAGCTCTGAGTAATGCCGCTGCTGCCTTTGAACAGATGCTGATAGACATGACGTGACTTCATCAAATGTATTGAACTGTCCTCACTCACAGTGCTGGGGGTGCTGAAGGTTCACAGGGAAGGTGAGTTATAACCTCAACATCTTTCCACTGGATACAGTGCTTTCACCCTGGGAGGTATACCAAACTTGTGGCATGTAAACAAACTTGTGCAAAGTGAAACACATTAAGAATCTAATTACTATTGATCTCGTGCCTGTCCGCGTTCTCATTGTGAATTCATTGGGCCAGCGCTCCGTGCTCCACCAGCTGTGGTGTGAAATCCTTTCAGCCCAGCAATTTACACAGAAGCCAGCAGCGAGTTGAGCTGGGAAGAAAGCCTCGGAGCTGTACTCTGCACCTTCATATATGCTATCCAATTACAGTATTGCTCGACTGAGGTACTTTTTTAATTATGATTCATTAGGCCAGCACAGATTCTCCTCATCTGAATATGTTCTAGACCCTTTGCTCTGTTTTCAGGCTATTGAAGCATTGTTCTACCAGCGTGAAACCTCTTGAAATGCAGTTCTCTCCACAGTGAAGCCTGTCTAATTCAATCCCTCTTCATATAGAAACACTCCACACAGCTTAAGCGCTGACTGCAACACTTTCTCCTGCATACACATCCAGCAAAGCAGCTCGTTTTTTACCTGCGACTGAAGACAACTTTGTCCTCTTTCTTACGGATGGGCTGCGGGCGTGCTATGACGTTCCGTGAGGTTAAGAGTGGCATCAGTGTGACAGGCGATAAACAGTCTGTGCAGCATGAGTCAGGGAAAGGAAGGCGCCTGTGTGTTCCAGCGGGACAGAGAGAGACACTGCTTCAGACCAGACACGGAAGCATGTACAATGTGGGTGTGTGTACTTCTACATCTTTGTGAGGACACATTGTTGGACCTTCAGAATGAAGACCTTTCTGGAAGGTGAGGACATTGTGTGTGGTGCACTTCAGTGTTCAGTATAAAGTACAGTTACATGATGTTCAAAGCATAGAAAGAAACTGAATGTTTAGTTGTTAAGAACAATGTGCAAAAACATCGATCTCATGCAGTTGCCTGAGATATCAGAACCATTTATCTACGAGCTGTCAACAGTCTAACAAAAACTTTGTTTGTTGTGTTTTTAGGGAGTGGAAGGGAGGCGCAAGGGGGCCACCAAATGTATCTATATATTTTCTAATGCTCAAAAAGTATAACTACTATCATTGTGTAACACCTGTCCCATGTAGCTATATAGTATTATGTGAATCTGCTGTGTGTAGTAGTACTATGGGCGGGGCCATGGGTACAGTTTTAAACGTAAAGGCGCTATTACCTGTTCTTATTAATTAATATAATTAATTGATTCTTACAACCGTTGTCTATGCCTCCTAAGTCTTTATCGTGTGTTTTTACCCTTTTCAAACAATTCTTACCAAAACAATAATCTGTGATGAACGTTGACACACCAAATATAATTGAAATACCTTAAAAAACAAAGCTTTGTATTTATAACAGCAGGTACAACAAACATTATTACTGCAGACCACTTATACAAAATATAGAAATACTACACAATATTAATTAACACAAAATAATGATGAGTTCCTCTCAGTAACAAGCGGGAAACAGTTCTCCATAGTGGTCCAAAGGAGCTTTCCCGATCCTCTCCAACAGTCACAAATAGTTTCAGGACAAGCCAATTACAACAAAGAAAAGCTGACATATTATGCTGCTACACAAGTTCGGCTGAATACACATGCCGGATCATGTTCATTTGCATGAACTCCAACCATTAAACTGTTAAAAGATTATGACTCTTATTGTTGTACATTTTATCCATCCATATCTATGTTTACCCATACTTATACACTTTTAACTTTTTACAACCTGTTTTTACATCCTGATGTCTAAATCATTTTTTTAGGCAAGGCTACACCTTTAAATGTATTTAATTCAAAAACAGCCACAGTTGACCCATGTTTTGAAGTCGTACTTGTAAACTGGTCGAGGGGACTTAAAGGAGTACACACCATCTAAAAAATTAACCAACCAAAAATCCTAGCCCAACTCGTTTACAAGTAGCAAGAGGCTCTAGATCCAAAAGTTGATAAATCTCGCAAGAATGTCGCTCCCCCTAAATGATCATTATGAACGTAAACAGAACATAATGAATACAAACAACTAGCATGGCTTCTGTTAGCACTCACAGCTGTTAAGCTAGCAGCTTGTGGAAGACTGGTGAAGAATATTACAGGTTGTTTTGGTTCATATTTATTGCAGGACCTTGCTCTTATTTGTGGAATTTGTGGTTCATTAATGTGAATGTTTCTGTCCTCCAAATAACCTGCGTTCTTTGGGGTTTGTGTGAAGAACCCTGCGCTCTTTCTGGATTCCTAAGAGAGGCTCGCGCAAACGAGAGCTGTGGCCTCCGTGTCATCTGTTCACTGAAGCAATCAGCTGCAGGTTCCTGTGTTTTTTGACAAGCATGAGTTCAGCATCAGGAAGCTAATGCTGAAACCATGTAGAGTTAATTGATGCAGTAAAGGGAACCCTTTATTACGACTCAGTCACATCGGGGAGAAAGAGCCTTTATAAATAATGTAGAAATGATCTTAAATGACATCGCACGCCGATGTAAGGTTTCATTGGAGCGATTAGGTCTTGCTTCAAGCAACACACACACCTGAGATAGAACTGCAGGAAACTGGGAAACTTTGAAGAAAACCTTGACTTTCTCATTATAATGTTGTATCTTAGCTTCATTTTTTAACAGTTGCCTTTTTCTGTTTCTGTTAGTTGTATTTTCTCTTTTTGGTTGGGATGTTTTCTTCGTTTGTGTTTCGCATGTGTTGCTTATTGCATAGCATTGAGCTCTCAGGGCCACCCAACGCCTCCCCCTCGCCTCCCCCTTTGTAAACTACCATCACGTAACAAGAACCTTGTGAACTCTCTTTGTAATACAGATGTGGTTTGTGCTGTTGATTATTACTGCCACACAATGACACGCCAGTAAAAACTGCACACAAGTAAAAAAAAAACAGAAACTTTGCTTTCTTTCCCAGAAACTAAACGACACACTTGACTTGTTAGTTAGCCAAACCTATTAGTCATTTATGGATTACAATGACATACTGAATAGGTTTAATGTCACGGGGTGTGGTGGCGGACACCAATGCAGACATAGACCAGGATAAGAGAGTGAAAGGGTTTCATTTCAGGAGGACACAAAGGGAAATATGTTGTGGAGCAGCGGGAGACCGAGGACAAGGGTGGGGAACCGGGCAGACTGGTTAGCCAGAGGGGATGATCCAAACTGCAGGCACAGGGAGACAAAGTAAGAAGAAGTAAAGGGAAACCAGTTGGATGAACTCAGAATCTATAATACTGAGCTGCTGAGAACAAGCTTGATACCATGGAGGTTGCAACAACGATCTGGTGAAGAGTGGATGTAAAACTGGGGTAGATAACCTGTTGAGTAGATGAGTTCCTCTTCTTCTTTTTAGTTTTATGGCAGATGGCATCAAGTGAAAGGTGCATTACCGCCACCTACTATATTGGAGTGTGGACCCGATAAGAGTAGATGAGTTGATGGAAGGCAGCTGGGTAGACTGGACAGGTGAGGTGAATGAATAGCAATCAGGAGGGAGCCGGGAGGAGACCAGGTCGGAGCCACGCCCACACCACCCACGCACACACACACACACACACACACACACACACATGAGAAAACAATGACATTTAACACAAGACAAGCCTATGTTCCATGGACCATGTATGGGTTGTTTCTTATAGAAATTGAAGCACAAAAAAACAAATGCTTTACCTCTTTACCGCTGTCTTTTGATAAGGTTGCCCAAACAAAAAACCAGGTGTCCATTTGACACAAACTACAATTATAAATTGTTGCCCAATTGTACCCTGTTATGCCCGACACCCCCAAATTTGGGGGCACTCGGTACCAGAGGGGCATATACCGTCGAAAAAAATGCACTTATCGAGAGCGAATATAAGGCATGTATACATGTTATATACCAGATTTAAAAAAAAAGTCTGGCCAACTATATCATGCAAACTCCAAACACAATTCTACACAACTAATATATTGAACTAGAAGATTTACCACAATATCACGTATTTTTCGCCATGAGGCTGCGAGCTACACACTCCGGACAAAGCTACTAACACAAAGCTAAAAGCTAACACGGACAACCAATACATCAGAAAGCAAGATAATTCAACACAGATTCCAGAGATATCTTCAACATTTCTATCCGTGAAACCATTACAGAGATACAGCCAACAAGCACCAGAACCAAAAACCGCTTTATCGCTAATAATCATAAATGCTCTTCACCTTTACGCTGTATTCATGAAGACAAAGGCATAATTTCCCGGTTCTGGAGCTAAAAAAACTGTTCCACATATATCCTGTGTCTGTGTGACTGTTTCCGTGATGACAGGGGGCTTTTATAAGGCAGGGTACGGGGGGAGACAATTTGACTTTCGGCGTATCGGAATTTACGCTTCGCGAGGGACGGCGCGGTTTTGATTCTGACTAGCTAACGATTCTGTCAATCTTTCCCACGTTGTCCCAGCTCAATTCTATAGGCTCTGCCGCGTCGAAGGAGGGTTCATTGACTGAAATCGACCAATGGGCTGCTGAGTTAGGTCTACATAGACACAGAGAAACTGCAGTCAGACGAGAATGGATCCATGGATCACAGACACAAATAGGCTCAGATAGGATTCTAGCTCTCAAAATGAAGCCAAACTGCTGTATTTGGATAGATTGAACACTATTAGTGATAAAACAAGTGAAATATATAGTTATATAGTGTAGAAAATTACAATGGAACAGCTGGTTTCAAAATTACCATTCGGGTGACCTCGCCTGACCTCTCTGTACTAAAACCTCTCTAACTTTGTTCTGCTTCACTTTATCAAAGCCATAATTTGCAGAGACTGTTCACATATTGTGCTATGATTTGGGAGAGGTTTTAGACTTGGAGCTGCATCATTCCAAAGAAATAATAACAATAAAAGTGCTTTTTTTTCAGGCGAACCTGAAACTTTTCAATTTGAGCTGTGTGCCATCTTCATTTGCTCTTAACCAGGCACATATATACTGATATTTACACATCTGAACAAATCTCACATGTGTTACCTTTATTATAACATCAAAATTATTCAAATAGACATTGTAGTTCCAGAAATACACTCTTTTTAGTATGGGTATGCAATTTTCGAGCAGAGGCCTAAAAATAGGGCTAGGGCCCAAGAAACTTCCACTGTACTGTACCTACACTTAAGTACCAATAGGAAGTATTCATTGAGCATCCATAGTCGGGATTGACTCACCAGATGTAGACTGTGGGTATAAGCCAGCCATCTATTTCAGTAGGCATTCTCCTCCCTCTCTGTGAATTTGTGTGGAGCTGGACCTCTTCAGTTCTGACACAGCGCTATGGAGATAGGTCTATGGGAGACTAGCATCTCTACAGTAATGATGCACAGAAAAGCACAGGCTGCATCAAGTGTTATACTGAATTCAAACAAAACATCTTGTTTGCCAGTTAATAGCTGGGGAGCAAAAGAAAAGAGCACTTTTGATGCTATCAGAGCCAGTGACTGTTTGCCTTCAGCTTATGCCTGTGTTAGACAACGTTAACTGTCAAACATAGATGCTTAGGAGATAATGCACCCAAGGCTGTTTGCATGTGCGGTCACATCTTTTGTGATATGAGGAGACCATATCCGGAGAATAAGACCATCATTCAATAAAGATACTAATTAGAGGACTGGACACAGTGTCAAAGCTGTGGGCTTTAACTGTGAGTCCATCAGCCGTCTGAAAACCATCGTGGATATGTGTTCCCAAATGGAGACTGTTGCAAAGTGAGTAGAAAAGCAACAATTAGAAGATTAATCGATGACTCAATCAACAGAAAATTCATCAGCAACTATTTTGACCTCATTGTTTCAGTCGCTTTGGAAACAAAAACATCCCAAAAAATAATTGGCGGTTTCAGCTTCTCAAGGGAGATTCTTTGCTGATTTTCCTTCTCTTACATTATAGTAAATTGAATATTGAATACTTACCTTTGGACGGTTGGTAGAGCAAAACAAGACATTACAATTACACAATCACACTCCGGAGCAGATGGTGATATAAAAGGCAGAAGTATCTAAAAGTTGCATATGCGACTCAAGTGGGCTTTTGTGTGAGCCCACTTGCTGTTCCAGCGTTGCTCTCTGACAGTGTTTAGCAGATCTCTGCAGTCAAAGCCCGAGATTCACCCCCTGCCCCCTAGAGGCCTGCACGCTCTGCTGTGCCAACTTCAAACTGTCTGGTAAGTCTCTCTGCCAAAGAAAAAAAGCCAGAGTAACAATGCACCACATGTAGCTTTTAAACTTTAATCTACCGTTCAATTAAATATAAGCAGAAGAGTGAGGGGAATTCAATATGAATGTGGAGTCTGACCAGAAAAGAGCCGAGAAAAATATGATGGTTTCTGGGGAGAAGATTTACATGTCTCATGGTCGTGACTGTAGATGTAAAGCAGCACTCTTGTTTTGTCTGTTGCATTTCTGCCCCTACTTTCTCATGAATATGCCTGTTAAGAATAGTCTGCCAATTCCAAAATGTATCTCTGGGTTTATTTATGAGGCTGTTGGTATGTAGGTTAGGGCAGCCACGTCACACATACATTGTGGGGGAGCTCAAACTAAATGAGCATGCATTTTCTTGGAACACAAGGATTCTTTGCTGGCAGCTTTCTTTGCCAGTATTATGGGGTTGTTCATTTTTTCATGGATTTGCAGCTAAACATTGCCTCAATTGAGTAAATCCACAGTAAGTTGTGTGTTTTGATGATCCAGTTTGGTTTTGATGCAATGTTCCAACTTGCTGTTAATTTTAAGTAAATTGAACACAGATTAAAGGTATGGCTGTATGGGCAAAACACGGTGTAAAATGGCAGAGTGAAGGTCAATGTCGATACTTTTTTGTGGTGGTTATTAAATACTTTCTCAGCCAGTCACATCACTGGTTTCATAGGAAAAGAGGTTCCTGGTAACCGGATGTCTCCTCCATATAAGAAGCAGAATGTCGAGTTATAACCAACCTAATCTCTACAAACAGATTCTGCATTCACATGTAGAATCATTAATAGACGATGGGGTCCGAGATTGTAACCGACCACTCTCATGTGTGTAAATGTCTGTATGGTTACACTGTAGCAGCCCGGTTTCCTTTTCAGGCAGTTAAATGAAGATTAAATACAGTGAACGGCCATGTGTGAAACGGCTCTGCACTCAAACACAGCGCTTCTCAGAGGCTGTAGATCCATCAACATATGTGTCCTGCTGCCCGCTGATGCTGCAGGGACTTCATGAACTGAATGAGAAGCTTCATACAGTATGAAGCAGCTGTGGAAAACTATGCCATACGGACTCATTGAAGAAGTACCTCGCCAACCATTTTTGACTGGCATGATGAAACAGGACACAGAATCTCAGGGTTATATGGTTTTCAAAGTTGATGTCTCCACATGGAAAAAAGTCATCTTTTAAATATAATGCTCCTGTCATACCTGTAATCCTGTTGTTAGTGTCAACCAGGTCATTCGCAAGAATAATGCAGATCAGAAGAGTTTTTAAAAATAGACTGGAATTGTCAAGTGGAATACGTAACAATGATCCTGTAAATTTCCCCACTGCGGGACTAATAAAGGATTATCTTATCTTATCTTATCTTGTCAATGACATGCAAAGGGTTTGCGAAGAGTCAAGTTTGATGACATGCAGTCTGAGCAAAGTGCTGGTAAGTAGCAGTAACTGCTGTCTTACAGAACAACGCAACGTTTAAAGCAGGGGTCTCAAACTCAAGGCCCGCGGTCCGCCACATCATTTTATGTGGCCCACGAATCCGCCAGCAAAAAAAAAAAAATAATTAAAAAAAATAATAATAATTAAAGTTAGACTTGATAATAGAAATATCCCCGTAGTCGAAATGATGAGATAGAAAGTCGAAATTATGAGATAGAAAGTCAAAATGATGATAGAAAGTCAGAATTCTGAGATAGAAAGTCGAACTTATGATATAGAAAGTCAAAATGATGAGATACTTAAACACACAGTCATAGAAGCAGCTTACTGTACACTTGACATGAAATGTATTGTGAGTACATTGAAGACTACTTTAAACGTGTCTTTATAACAGATGAAATACTTCACGTGGGATTGTGCAAACGCACCCTTGAAAGGATTTTAGTATTGAACAAAGTTATTGTAATAACTTGTTTGATATTTGTCTTTGATATTTTCTTTAATAGTTTGATCTTTGATAGAGTAATGTGGGTTTCTTAACCCTAAATTAAAAGGATAAAATAACAGAAATGTGCTTAAATATATTTTTACATTTATATAACTGCATGTACAATATTTTTACACTTGAATAAACAATAATCAAATGCAGAGACAGTTATTTACCAATATGTTAGGAGAAGTTACATTTACACAGTCTTAAATTTACAACCGGCCCTTTGAGGGCGACCGTGATGCTGATGTGGCCCAGAGTGAAGATGAGTTTGACACCCCTGGTTTAAAGCCTGATATGTAATGTTAGCTAAATTGGAACTGCACTGTAGATTGAGGTTCATCTGCATTCTGGGGATCCAATCAGGCGGAAAACTCCGGTTTTAAAAAAAGTGACGCCAATGTGGAAGTATCATCTGCATTCTCTCTAGTGTCCACCAGGGGGCGACTCCTCTGGTTGTATTGAAGTCTATGAGAAAATGACTCTACTTCTCTCTTGATTTATTACCTCAGTGAACATTGTAAACATGAGTTTATGGTCTCAATCTCTAGTTTCAAGTCTTCTTCAACACAGCATGATGTTCATTTAGTAACTTATGGTCCATTTAGAGTCAAACAGACCATAAAGCAGGGGATGCTTTAGGGCGGGGCTACACTGTGATTGACATGTCGCTACCGCTACCAGAGCCATATATGGCATCTCTACATCACTCCTCCGCAGTCCAAATATGGTCACTTCTGTTCACTGGTTGCAAAACAACAAGACAACAACGGCCAAAATCCAAGATGGCGACAGCCGGAATGGGGAAGTCACGTATGCAGCTATCTGAAACTGATGGAAAACAAACAATTTCTCACAAGATTTTGAATGAATCACATAGTTAATGTGAGGTGTAACTCAAAGCTCCCCCAAAATATCTTAATATATTCTAATGAGTAACATATTTGCATGTGAGTATTCTCAAAGTGGCCAGGTTTAATGTTTCAGGATTCATTGAACATACATAGCAGCAGTAAGCAGCGCAGACTCACACTGAGCTTCCATCCTTGAGGACCTCCTGTACGTTCATTCACCTCTGGCTCTTTGTTCTTTGGTCTCGCTAATCCTTTAAGTCAATACATGTGCACTGAAGAGAGAACTCTGACAGCACAGAGTTTGACATGGATCAATGTATACAAGACCGTATAATGTAACGGATTAAAGTCATTTATAAAAGGTTGTGTTGAGGTTAAAGTCTGTCATGTTCAGGGCAAATCCAATGTTTGAATTCATTTCTGTCTCATTCATTGCATTTGAAGGTGATATTGATCTTACGATCTCACTGTATTTCAGAGTCCTTGGGTTTATGGTTTGAAGCGTTTTCGGACTGGTTTATTCTTACAGTTCTGAACTGGGACGGCAAAGAACATGAAGTTAGAACAAAAGAGGAGATGATATGGTGCAAGATAATAAAAAAGGAGGGGAGAGAAATACGAGGAGATGAGAAAGGATAAGGGGTGAGAAGAAAAACACGGGCAGAAGTTTAAAGGGAAGGAGGGTAAAAGAAGAGAAGAACAACAAGGAGGCGACAAAGAGGCAATACAGTGGTACAGAAGAGAAGTAAAGAAAAAGGGAGAGAAGAAAAGAGGGATGCAGGGAGTAGAGGATATGATGTGGGACGAGGAAATGGAAAATTTTAAGGGAAAGGGGAGAAACATGATAAATAGAAGAGGATAAAAGTTAAGGCGAGAGAGTGGTAGAGCATCGAGAGAAGAGTAGGAAGAGGGTGAAAGGAGAGAAAAACAAAGGAGAGGAGGTAGAGATGTGAGTGCAATTAAGGGGGAGGAATGGAGGAGGGTTGAGAGGAGAGTAGAGGGGACAGGGGGGTGCAGAGACAATGAGAAAAAGAGACGGTACAGAAGGAAAAGAAAAAGGTGAAAATCGAGGATACAGAAGTAAACAAGAGCAGAAGAAAAGAGGAGCAGGAGAAGATAGAGGGTGAGGAATGATAAAAGAGAATGAGAAGGTGATGGGATGAGAATAGACAATGAGTAAGACAGTTTAGGAGAGATGTGGAGGAGGTGAGGTTTAGAGAAGAGGAGAAGAAAGAGGAAGAAAGGGAACCAAAAAGGGCAGGGGGTAAAAAAGGAAGGGAGGTAGAGAAGACGAGGTGAACAGAGAAAGGAAGAAGGGAAGATACTGAGAGAGGAAACTAAGACAAAGAAGGGAGAAGAAGATGAGGAGAGGTGATGAGGGGAGCAAAGAATTAGGTAATGAAAAATGAGAGAAGATGAGGAGACTACCAGAAGAGAGGGGAGGAAAGGAGAGATAAGGTGAAGAAGAGAAGAGAAGGAGGTAAGCAGATGAGGTGAGAAGAGGGGAAATAAGAGGCGAAGACAGGAGAAAGAGGAGAGAGGGGCGCAAAGGAGACGAAGAAAGAAGAAAAAAAAGGAAGTGGGAGGAGAAGAAAGAAGGGAAGGAGTTGAGAGCTCGGGACTTTCCACTTCATGTCAGAAGTAATTCTACATTCTTTTGTTTCCCTGTTTTCTTTCCTTTGTCATCTGATAGCTGCTAAAAGCCTGCTCCTCTCTAAACTGGGGCCTGGCTCTGACAAACAATGTCTGGCTGCAGCGTGGTCTTTCCACATTAATTAGTTGAAGGTGATTTAGAATTCATGAGTAAAGGCTGGCAACATCCGTCAGGAGCAACACAAGCCTCCCCTCTGCCAGCCCAAAGTTCCACTTTCCACTGAAGGAAACTAACTTCCACAGATGCATCACAAGTTTGTTTGGCTGTGTGGACTTTTCTGCATTCAACAACAACTTTGAACATCTCACAGAGAGAATAAGTGGGTAATGTGCACAAATGAGCAGCAGTCGGTACACGCTGACAGTCCATCAGGCTAAAAGAGGAAGAGGAAGGAGGCTCTGCATGGAAATGATGCTCCGGCTGTGGATGCCTACAGAACTAGTCACTGAGGCTGAAATAAGCGGAAGGCTTCAAAAGTGTGGAGGATATGTATTCGTCTCATGTTTGGGATGAGGTGCCGGTACATTTTGCTTGAATTCATCCCATTCGAACTTGTCCTGCTCCCTAATTGAAACCCCTCTCCTTGGGTAGGCATTACATTAATTCTTACAGACAGAGGCTCTTATCAAAATGCAGCAGGCCTACTCGGGTAAATAAAGGTCTGGCAGGGGGGGGGGGGCTGCAGCGCGCTACAGCTGAGCTGTGGGCGCATATAAAAAAGATATTAGATCCATTCTAATTATGCTCTTGGAAACATGGCGGCCCGGCCTTCGCTAGTAGAGGTCAGAGAGGGAAGTACAGCAGTGATTATGAAATCGATAGCTCTCCACTGAGGGGCCAACCGATTTTAAAAGGCCAATTATCATGACAGATGCCTCAGCAAATGCAAGGCATTTTTCTGCTGCGGAAGTCTGATTGGAAATAAGACCCATGAGTGGTGCCGGAGTTGTAAATAAAAAATCCTTACACAGAGGAGCATCCCGTCCAACACATTTTGCATTGCAAAGTTACTGTACATTCTGTGTAATTTGTTGTTGTTTTGTTTCCCAACTTTTCCACCTCTTGAGTTTCTCTCATTCATTCCAGCGTGTCTCCTTTCTTCTTGTCTTTGTCCTCTGTCCTGTCCATCTCTTCCCGCCACTCATCCACCCACTAAATCAATATTCACAACAAATCTGACACTGTGTCACAACTTGTTTGGTGCATTCATACTCCTGAAACAAAATAAGAGAAGCAAGTTTTGAGAGATTCCATAATTGTGAATTACTTTTGTAATTTTGGTGGACTGACCATTAAATGTCCTTTTAAAGCTACTTCGGCTATTTGGGGACAGAGAAGCAAGTGGCCAAACAAGCTGACAGACATGTTATCATCACTTATAGAGTTATTTTACAGTAGCTAGTGAGTTGGCAGAATCACCCACTTGCACATTGCACACTGTGCCACAGTGATGTTTGTGTCTGTTTACCGCTGATTTGGTCTCCATCAAGAGAGAGAGAGAGAGATGTCTGGCTCTTTAGCTGCTAGTTCAGTGCTATTAAACCTGGCTGCACCATTCCTATGGCCTCAGAATGCGCACTGGGACCAACCCATTTCACTCATAGGTCTCTCATGTCCAGAGGCTAGAACGCTCTGCAACCAGCTCCTCTCTTCTCTGGCCAGCACTCCCCACCGAGAGGCTTCACTGAAGGATCCCTTTGATGAGCACAGATTGTGTCTAATTAATAAGGGGAATACACAGATTTTAACCAGCCGTGATACTTCTGATGTCTCATTAAAATCCAGTCTGGAAGTACCTTGTCCTGTACCTAACCCTGGTTGGTCTTAAGAGGAGGGACATGCATAAGCTCTTCATTCTGCTTCAAGTCCCAGGGGACCAGAGGGTCTCTGGGTAGACTAGTGGGACCCTGCAGAAGCCACCAAATGGCAAAAAAAACAAAGAAATGTCAACCTGTTGGGGCCTTGACTTCAGTTTGATACTGTAACAATTCTATTCTGTAAGGCTACCACGTAGAGTACCTCCTCAGGCCACACACAGGGGATTTGTAATTGGCTGTCGTTCAACTGCTATCCAAATCCTCTCCATTTCACCATGTATGCCAGACAATTCTGAATAAATCCTTCCATGATAACATAACAGCCTTAGGTTGGTTTCTATTCCCGCTGTGGATTTAATTCAATAACCATCACAGAGACAGACCTGAATAACTTCATGATAACATGAACGACATGGAGCCAAAGTTTCAAGCTTGCCAGCTGTGATGTTCATGAATATGTTTTCGACTAATATGTTTAATGACAGTGGTTACACTTGTTATAACCCATAATATCACAACTGCTGAGGTACCTTATCTGATTAATGAGCCGGAAAAGAGAACAAGTAGATCATATTTCATTTTTTATTGCAAATGCAATGATGTCAATAACTTGATTTATTCTATGAGATATAACTTCAGTTATGTGTGTTAGGGTATGTTGATGTGGGCTGCTTGATTGTAATAAATATGTGACATTTTATTACCCATTATATAAATATTCACTTTAGATGAGGTCACACAAAATACTTAACTAATGACGAGTAACTGAATTTAAAATAATTTCAGTATTAATACGCATTTATAAAGCATATATTAACATAGTCCCTAACCATTAGTGCATATCTAAATCATTAGATATATAAATGAATGAATAATGTAAACCTAAATAAGTTCATAATAATTTACCAACACTTTATAAATTATATTATTAATCATCTACAACTCATAAATAAATTGTTTGTAATATACTGTAATATACTTTATTTATGTATGAAAACACAATCATGAAACACATAATAGGCGAGCTTATTAATCAAGAATAAAACATTTATAACTGTTATGAATCTCCCCTACACCCTGTCATCCCTTACCCTACATCCCTCGACCCCTATCCCTACCCTACATCCCTTCATCCCTCGACCACTATCCCTACCCTACATCCCTTCATCCCTCGACCCCTACCCTACATCCCTTCATCCCTCGACCCCTATCCCTACCCTACATCCCTTCATCCCTCGACCACTACCCTACATCCCTTCATCCCTCGACCCCTATCCCTACCCTACATCCCTTCATCCCTCGACCACTATCCCTACCCTACATCCCTTCATCCCTCGACCCCTACCCTACATCCCTTCATCCCTCGACCCCTACCCTACATCCCTTCATCCCTCGACCACTATCCCTACATCCCTCGACCACTATCCCTACCCTACATCCCTTCATCCCTCGACCACTATCCCTACCCTACA
>NW_022280042.1:1179618-1235893 GCF_004355925.1 Anarrhichthys ocellatus
GACCCCTACCCTACATCCCTTCATCCCTCGACCACTATCCCTACATCCCTTCATCCCTCGACCACTATCCTTACATCCCTTCATCCCTCGACCCCTATCCTTACATAAATAAATAAAAAGTTAGGATTTTATTGTCATATACATATACACATATACGAAATTTGACTTCTGCTCACTCACTATAGTATAATATATATATATATATATATATATATATATATATATATATATATATATACTGTAGATATATAAACATGAATTACATAAATTACCAGATATAGTATAAATAAAGACTCAAACAGCTCATTTAAACAGTAGATGGAGGAGCAATGAATCAGTAACAGTAGTCATTAGATCTATAAATGTATGCCTCAATGTGACATCACTTGTCTCAGTTTCCGCCTCCGTTCCCCAGCCTATAATCAACGCGTTAACTCCAAAGCACCGTGAGACATGAGTAATTCATCATTGTGTAATTCATAATTCAGGTGGTGCTGCAGCACTGATGCAAACACAGCTCTGACAACACCCGCACACTGTCTTCTCTGTCCTCAGCATCCACTGAATTTGTCATGAGTGCTGTGTGCTGAGTCATGACTTATCTGACCGTGTAAACAAACACTGTTCACACCACTCCAGGTAAGTGTGTACTCCAGGGTCAAACAGTGAGAGAACAGCTTTTAGCTTTTCTTAAATATTAAATTCTAAAAGCACAGAAGCTGACATATTGTCCTCCATCTCTTGTTAGTAGGTTTACCGGTGTAGTGTCCCATCAATACATCCCTCCCCATCACCTGTTTCTCAAGTGTTTACTTCGTGGAGCACATGCTGTGATTTCCTCACACTGTGCTGCTGTGACACCAATGAATGTGTGTGTATTGATCAAGCAGGAGGGAAAAGAACACCACAGCAGCTCCTGTAATTTAGTCTGCATGCTTTTCTTTGATTATCAGTGTGTTCTATTCACCTTACTGAACATGAATTTTATAAAACCGCAAAACCAAAACCCCGATATCGTTTTTTCCCACATCTAAATTGGAGACTTAATTCTGAATATCTAAAGGGAATATGCTGTTTACATGACCCATATCACATTCAGAGTATTGCCTGTACAGTATAGTAGCAGAATATTAGTGTGCATGTAAACATAGTTACTGATCAGAGAGGCAATTGTGAGATTTGGCGGGGCTATTCACAGCAACAAAATCAGAAATGTACCTTTAAAGCTGCCAAAATCAATATATTCATGTTAACATCACAAGTGTAATGTGAAAGAGGTTTCTCCTACCGACGAACTGAAAAACTAGTAGCACCAACTCTGCCGTTCAGCTCATTGTTGTGTTTTACCAGCAGTTTTCAACCACACAACTCTCATCACCGCGTCATCCTCATACTCGTTTCCAGTGACCAAGCTCTGATGAAGGCACTCTAGTTACAGTCTAGCTGGTAAACATGGAGCAGCATTTAACAGCTAAGGAGACCGATTTTATTTTGAGGTTGGTGGAGAGTTAAAGGGAGAGGAATATTGGATTCACATTCATCAGATGGACACAAACACCACTCCAAATGAATGTGCGGTGGACAAAGAATAGTCTTAAATATAAAGGCAAGGTTTTACACAAAGAAGTAAGCCACTGTATGAAAAATAAATGACGTGATGTGATTATATTATACTGTGTGTATATGTATAGAAATACATATATATATATAGAAATATATATATATATTAGAAAGCTTAGATAATCCAGCTAAAAATTGCAATGTTGGTGTGCATTTCTGTCTGCTGCTGCTGTTAACGCACCAAAGCCACAAATGTTTTACTCCTCCACATACTGTAGTGGCTTGAACAAGCATTCACTTCAAGGAAAGATCACTTATTTGCATATCATGGACTTCCCCATGGACTAAAGTACAGCCTCAAACAAAATAGTGGAGAGCGATTGCTGCTCGTGTGAGAGAAGAAACAGATTTTTATTATTTTCTGCCACACGCTATTTACCAGCCAGCTGGAAAATGGCTATCTAAAAGTTTGGCCGTCCAACATAAAGTCTTAACATTATTCAGGCTTTTATTCTAGCAGAGACCCTGGAGATTTGATTCCATTTCTGTCTTTGCTTTATTTGCCACAAAGCAAAGCAAACCTTGTATAATTCACAGCGTGTGGCATCAGTGCTGAAACCCTCTCCTCCTCCTCCGGGGATCATCCAATCGTCTATAAATGAACAAACTGATTTTAGGCCGTGACCTCCTGCTGCCAGCAGCCTGGTGTCTGTGGCTCTCACACTGTGACTTGAGTTGTTTCTGCACCTGCTGGCATACATACTGTTTACATACACAGGTTGATTAGCAGCAGGTGCATCTCACCGTCTCCGTGGACCTCAACGGCGGAATCAAACTTTGACATTGTACATTTCTGGACCAAAAATATGTTTCATAGCAACATATCTACATACGTGTATATCAATAGTATAGTGTTTCAACCGCTCGTGGTGCTTTTGCCGTTTGAAAACTGCACTCTCAAGTACGTTTATATTCAGGCTACAAAACTACCTGGTTAGGTTTAGTAATAGATCGTGTTTTGGGTTAAATAAGTACATGACTTTCTGCAGTCTCCTGGGTGAAAGAAATCTATTTCTTGAAGCCTGTTATCCATGATCCAGTCTGTTATCCATGGTATCAATATGCTGGTGTCTCAAACATTAATGTTCCACCTCAGGACATACAGTTGTGTGAAAAAGTGTTTGCCCCCTTCCTGATTTCTTTGCATGTTTGTCACACTTAAATGTTTCAGATCATCAAAAAAATTTAAATATTAGACAAAGATAACAAGTAAACACAAAATGCAGTTTTTAAATGAAGGTTTTTATTATTAAGGGGAAAAAAAATCCAAACCTACATGGCCCAGTGTGAAAAAGTGATTGCCCCCGCATGCTGCGATCCAAAGAAATTCAGGAACAAATGAGAAACAAAGTAATTGAGATCTATCAGTCTGGAAAAGGTTACAAAGCCATTTCTAAAGCTTTGGGACTCCAGCGAACCACAGTGAGAGCCATTATCCACAAATGGCGAAAACATGGAACAGTGGTGAACCTTCCCAGGAGTGGCCGGCCGACCAAAATTACCCCAAGAGTGCAGCAACGACTCATCCAAGAGGTCACAAAAGACCCCAGAACAACATCCAAAGAACTGCAGGCCTCACTTGCCTCAATTAAGGTCAGTGTTCATGACTCCACCATAAGAAAGAGACTGGGCAAAAATGGCCTACATGGCAGAGTTCCAAGACGAAAACCACTGCTGAGCAAAAAGAACATAAAGGCTCGTCTCAGTTTTGCCAGAAAACATCTTGATGATCCCCAAGACTTTTGGGAAAATACTCTGTGGACTGACGAGACAAAAGTTGAACTTTTTGGAAGGTGTATGTCCCATTACATCTGGCGTAAAAGTAACACGGCATTTCAGAAAAGGAACATCATACCAACAGTAAAATATGGTGGTGGTAGTGTGATGGTCTGGGGCTGTTTTGCTGCTTCAGGACCTGGAAGACTTGCTGTGGTAAATGGAACCATGAATTCTGCTGTCTACCAAAAAATCCTGAAGGAGAATGTCCGGCCATCTGTTCGTGACCTCAAGCTGAAGCGCACTTGGGTTCTGCAGCAGGACAATGATCCAAAACACACCAGCAAGTCCACCTCTGAATGGCTTCAGAAAAACAAAATGAAGACTTTGGAGTGGCCTAGTCAAAGTCCCGACCTGAATCCGATTGAGATGCTGTGGCATGACCTTAAAAAGGCGGTTCATGCTCGAAAACCCACCAATGTGGCTGAATTACAACAATTCTGCAAAGATGAGTGGGCCAAAATTCCTCTACAGCGCTGTAAAAGACTCAATCGCAAACGCTTGATTGCAGTTGTTGCTGCTAAGGGTGGCCCAACCAGTTATTAGGTTTAGGGGGCAATCACTTTTTCACACAGGGCCATGTAGGTTTGGATTTTTTTTTCCCCCTTAATAATAAAAATCTTCATTTAAAAACTGCATTTTGTGTTTACTTGTGTTATCTTTGTCTAATATTTAAATTTGTTTGATGATCTGAAACATTTAAGTGTGACAAACATGCAAAAAAATAAGAAATCAGGAAGGGGGCAAACACTTTTTCACACAACTGTATTAGATATGTGCCAATTCTAAGTGCTGCATTAGTTTTCATGTAGTTTGGTTGGTAGTTCTTAAGCTTGGCATCTTCTTCAGACTCCAAATCAAACTTTGTTCAGCTTCCTGCGGCACAATCTCTGCCTTTAAACTGAAGACAGTCACAAATGTTGCTAATGCTGCTAGTAGTGTCTCTGCAGTCCACAAGAACCCTTTTTAATGTGAAAAGGCTGACGGTCATGTCTTCCATCAACTTGTGTCAGCGACGCTGAGCTCGAACCCCTGGCAGTGATTTTCCTTGTGACATGGACAATGCGTCATCGCAAAAGCTTGCATCTACTGAAAACTAATTCAATACCATGCTTTCAATTTACCATTGGCAAGTACATTCTGCACGCTGGATTTGATTTTAACGTGGTATGGAAAGTCATGAAGTTTGTTGCGGTTTGTCTTAGAGAGCCAGATAGATGCTTTTTTTCTTAGGTACCAGTCGACCAAATGACCCATGTTGTTTTAGTATGTGACCCTTAGAAAGGCATCAGCAGACCAAAAAAAAGCAATACACACCTTGTTTCTTTTTTGGATTTTAATTAGGTATCGTAAAAATCTTCCATAGGATGCAGGACATAAGTGACACAATAAGGTCCACTAAAGAACCCGTCCTCCCAAGAAACACGTCAAGTCATGAATTCATTTTCAAGCCCTACTTTGCCATCCATATTTAGCATTTTTCATAAGCATGTTGTTGAAATGCAGAAAACAAATTAATTCAACCCTCCATTTTGGTGCAAGAACATTTCAATTGTTATACAGTGTTTTATTTAAAAAGTGATTGAGAAGCAGAGCCTGACAGCAGGTCTGCATACCAACACTTTAAGAGTTCCTTCATGTACTGTACACGATGAAGAGGCTGCTGTAAATTGAAGAGCTGACCTGCACACAACTCCACCTCGAGTGTTGTCATCTTTTGCTCGCCTCTCTCCTTCTGCCCAACTGTCCAATAAAAGTCCATCAGAAATATGGATCAAATTAAACTGCCATCACTACTTTAAAGCCATTACACAAGGAGCTCATAGGACAAACAGCTGGAGTACTTTAATGCGGCGTGTTGTCATGGTATGAGTGCTATTGACATCTTGGCAGGTGACGGGCTGGAAGAGAAACACTTCCATCGACCCGGCCGGCCCCCAGAGCGACGACGTGCTGCTTGGTGCCTGACCGGGGCGACGCTCTCAGACTGACTGACTGACAGAGCTCAGAGGGGACTTTTCTGGCCACTCAGCAGAGCGCTGATTCCACCATTTAAATGTAAGAACAAGGGGCATCCCTCACTGTCCATTACAATCCCGAGGGGCCCTTGAGCGTGGGTCAATAAAGGCTGCTCTACAACAAGGGCTTTTAAACGCAGGGTCTCCCGCTGGTTAGCTAGTGTAGGAAGAGAATTGGTCACGTGTCAGATGATTCTGTATTAATCCTGCTGTAAATATGAGGGCGTTTAATCCATTGGCATGGTGGGGTATGAATGTTAGTTTATTCTTAATCACCTCTGACAGACCTGATGAAAGCACCCTGTGATGTTTTTCCATCGGCAATGTATCCTTATACAACGATTTGTATGATATCCTAAGAAAGAATCCTTCCCTACGAAAGCCAGTAACATGTGGCTATTTCTGCTCGTTACACGCATTACGGTCTTTTGAAACCTATCTCGACAGGTAACTCAGTAAGGTTTAGGCAACAAAACCACTTTATTAGGTTTAGGAACAGATCATCATTTGGGTTCAAATAACCAAGGAAGTTGTGGACAAAAACATCTGACTTCTTGTTTTACATTAGGAATGAACAGAAGTCTACTGGCTGGAAGATTTCTGTTTGTTGGACCCATCTACCTCCCCTCCCGCTCGCCTGTTGTGTGTTTAAGTGTTCTTTATACTTCCTCGTTCAAGATTACGTGGATAACATATGAAAACAATTCTATACTACATCCTTTGTACTAGTGCTGGGCGGTATACCGGTTCAACCGGCACAATGGCACCACTAGGCTGAGGTACTATGAGACATTTTGTGTATTTTGGTGGGTTGCAGATCCTACTGTAAGATGGAAATGTTGCTCCAAGCAGACTGATGCCCACATATATAATTCAGGAAATCAAGGAGTACCAGCTCTCCTGACGTGTTCACAGTGAAGCCCAAGGCAGTTTTTATCGAACCCAGACAACCCTTTACTGCATCATTTCCCTTTAAATAGCTGTATCTTCTCAACTGTACACGTTTCTATTCCATGTCCTTTTAATGCGGCTGTAAAGCGGTAGGCCATACCTCACGGTGCTCTGCTGATGTACGGGGATGGAATAAGCGTTTTTAGGAATACTTGTTCACACATTTTTGTGGCTTCAATGGAAGCTTTAAGCCACATAGCGTACGCCTCGAAAGAAGAGAAGATTAACAGAGAGAGATAAAAGGATTGAGAGAGAAGGCTCTGAGAGAATGTCCAGACCGTGGAAATGAGATGCTGATGCTGTGTTACCTCATTTGTCACTGTTCTGCTTCACAGGAAAGCCCCTGTAAGTATTCATGGGCTCCCTTTTACTTTACATTTTCCTTCCTGCATTAGATCACTATTGACTGTCGCCGAGACCTCCACAGCAAAGAATCTTTGAGAGAACAGAGACGATGTGCCAGTATGATGTCGCAGCAGAGGCAGAACGTCTGCTGAAGGGATACCAAGATGACTATTCCCTTTCCAGTTAAACACTGGCTGTGTGATACAAGTGGGAAACAAGATGGAATGGATATAGATGTGATTAAAAATTAGGTCGGGAATCAATTCCTCCCATAAATAATTCAACAGACCAGTGCAGGCTCAAATTAAACACATACATTACTAAAGAAAGAATGAGATTGTGAATACAAGCGACCAAGTTTTGTTCATAGGGTGGTTACGGATGGGGCTCCAAGTAGAGCTCCTTCTCTTTTGAAATGAGGTGGTTTGAAGATTTGATTAGGCTGCTTCTTGGGCGCCTTCCATTGTAGGTTTTCCAAGCACGTCTATCACCCAAACCATGCTGTAGAGATGTTATATCTCATCTGGCTTGGGATTGCCTTGGGGTTCCCTTGAAGCATGTCTGGATAAGTGGCAGAAATGGTTGGATGGTTGGATGGATGATATTATTAAAGTTTGATGGGGTAATGTTAGTGCATAGCACGAAGAACAAGTTGTATGGAAACGGCAAAATTCAATTTCCTTTAAAGAAAAGAAACTTTTTACACTCGCTTGAGGTGTTTTTTGCCGAATGATTCCCGGAACGTGCAAAGCTTGTCTTCGTCTCCAGACAGCCGGAACAATGGCCAATACTAGACATAAAAGAACAACTACAGCTTGCCCAGTGTTAACAAATTCCTGAAGATCTCCCTCCATTTTTCTCTCATAGATGGTTAGATGTTTAAACCAACTTCCTGGTTCACAACCTCTACACTCTTCCCTGTTTCCTGGTTGATTACGGTCTTGTTACATAGCGCAAAATGCAGGCCGCACCTGAGCCAGAACCACAGCAGCAGTTTTAGGCCCAAGCCCAATTATAAACCCAAATTTCAACTGTTAAAAAAAATCATAAAAAAATATATGAAAAATGTATCACAAGCTAAAGTCAACTAACGTTTTTTCAGTGCGGAAACAGATATTTGTGACACGATATCTGACTTAAACCGTCTCCCACCGAAAAGCCCAAAAACTGTCATTTGCCATCGCCATATAAGTCTGTATGACATTTCTCCTCATGAAGAGAGAGAAGTCAGGAGTGTAAAAGGAAGAGTGCGTAACATCTAGGGGCATTAATTGCCAGCAATGGAATATAACCTGGAATACAAGTGTATTATCAATTAAAGATTCATAGTGTTTTTGTTAGCTTAGAAAAAGGCATTCATATCTTCTAAGAGAGCGGGTCCTCTTCCACAGAGTCCGCCATTATCTGAAGGTAGGGAAGCGTTCTGAAAGCAGGTATTAAAAGGGCCCTGGTGCAAAATTACGGGAGTATTTTTTAATGTTTCAATGTAATTTATTATCACGCTACAGCGTGTATTTGCTCTGCTCTCTCTGTTGGGCTGAGCTCCTCCATCTATGCACATGTAGACACACACACACACACAAAGCGTGAGCAGAGAGGCGCTGTGGTGACGCGAACCAGGGGAAGTGATGGATACTCTTATTTGACTGCAACGACGCTCATTACTGTACGTGCAATAACATATTTGTGAGTAAAAAGCCAATACCTGATCTATACATCTGTAAGTTGATGGCAACATGCATTATTCATGTCATTACACAAACAAACCCAGCCTGGCTCAAGCCCGGAGGAATTTTGAGAAATGACACCCATCGGGTCAGGTCGGGTCCAATGGGAGAGTCAAAGCTCTACCATGACATGTGGCTACAGCTTATAGCATTGTAGAAGCTGCCAGCTGCTGCCAATCAGACACAGACAGACACGGCTGAGAGGAAAAGCAGCATTTCTGAAATCTCTTTTTTTTTATCATAATTAAAAACACAACACCTTTAAAATACACATTGACATTGTGTTTGACTGCAGAAAGGGATGGCTTCATTTTATTTCAGTTGGACTTTAACTCCTCAAACTTTTAGACCACGCGTTCCACATGTGGGCATCTCATCAGAACCTCCTCCTGATGTAAGCCTCCTTCGACGACCCAGCTGTGGTGTTGTTGGTCCCTTGACACAACATGGTGAGTGTTAATCGTGGATTATTCAAACTCATGTCCTCCACCTTTTGGTTGGTGAGTGAGGCTCTGCGCTGATTGGTGAAGAGAATTAGCTTTCTACAGCAAGCAGATACCCCAGTGGCGTATGATCAAGTGTGCATAACTATACAGCCTTGCTTCAGGTCCCATTCATTTGTTTCACCTCAGGATTATTTTTCTTCCCAGTCAACTAAATCTAAAACAAAACAAAACAAAAAAACTCTTCAATTCTCATTATTCTATATCAAACTCCCAAGATACCAAAAGACAACAAAGAAGTTAGGGTTTAATTCCACAAAGCATTATTGCCAAACATGTTAATCTGATATTGTCTGGCCTTAATTGTGCATTAAACCCCTCTCTGCGTTCACAAATCTGCTCCCCAACATCGTCCTCTCCATCACCTGCTCCTGTAATCAAATTTATTCTCTCATCACTCGAAGATGAATAAAACATGAGGTCTATTTGCATCACTGAGGAAGCATGGAGTCTCATAGTAAGTGGAGAAAGCACAGTGTGTGCATCCTATCTCGTAACAGACAAAGTGCCTCTTGCGGTCAGAGGCCTGCGATATCTTCATCTCCATGAAATCCCATTTGGTTCAAGTTGAGGTTGCACACGTTGGCAGTGGAATACGAAATGTCATCCAGCGGAACAACTTCCATCGGTTCTTGGCATTCTCCTGTGCTCTACCCTTCTTAGAAATTCAGCCATTGCCAGTGCTTTGGAAATGTGCCGACTTAAGATACGCTTCTTCGTGGTGTCAAGAATAGAGAAATCGAGTCTATCTAAAGTTCTGCCACCTTGGACATGGAAGAGTTCTTTGTTTTGGCCAAGTATATTGAAGAAAAGGAGGATTTCTTTTAGACCGCAAACACAAAGACATGCGCTTAACTATGGAGTATTTAGATGCAAACTTTTGGATTATGACTGTTTCTGTTAAACAAATCAATTAAAATACTTACATCACTGCTGCTGAGTGGATTTCCTGACTATAATACAGAAGCTCCCGCATATTTAATCCCTCATTTCCTTCAGTTAGGTGATGACTTTTTTCAAATCCCCCGAAGAAAAATACAAAAGCTGCTTCCTCGCCTCCTCAAAGATATGACATTCAATCAGTATCTTTTAAACTGCTCGTCTGGATTGAGGGAAATGTGCAGAAAGAGGCCTGCCTTCATTATCTGATGAGCTTCCCCATCCTGCTCTTTCCACATTTTGTCAGAAGTACTGTTCTGCAGCCCCTTAAGACGAGAAAAAAAAAAAGCTTTAATGTTCAAAATGAGGTCATCCATACAATGTCTTTCTCTGGCGTCCAGTGTTTTTCGACTTTGCCTCTAGAGGAGAGCTGCTTGTCTTGAGTGCTGATAAAATAGGGATGTAAAACCTAACGTTGAAGATGAACGTGTCCCACAGCCACTCTGGCCTATCAGTCGAGAGCACAGTCGAGGATAGGAGCCGTGGAAACATGACAGGAAGCTATCTCTGCCACTCCGCTTCTCTCTCCTGCCCTCTTCTGTCACAGACAGAAGTCAAGTTGAAAAGGTTTGCTGCGATGATAAAAGAGAAGGGTGACTGGCAGACATGGGAAACACTGAAGAATTTTGGATTTTAGAACAGGTATGTTCAGAGCGACGTGGGGCCAATTGAATGGCTGACCCACTATACAGCCAGCGAGCCAAAAAGCCTGGAGAAAGCTGTTTAAAGTATGGCAAAAAAGCCAGGCTGAAAAATGATTTTAGCCCCAAGTTGGAAACCATTATCTTGAAATGGGTCAGAGCCTGCACAAATGAGAGGAAATATGCCAAGCTCCACGACACCCTTCACCAGCTGGATTTCAATTTCGAAGAAAACTCCATGCAGAAAGACATCAGTGCTGTAGAGTGCGTGCACTTCCACCTGCTCTTAATCAATCGAAGTGCATTCAGATCCTGGAAAAGATGTTGGATGGCAACACACCTGAGAATGCAGTGTGCATTAGAATCACTATTCTTTCGTCATTATTAGACCCTCAGCGCAACTGACACAGTATGAAGAGAAGAAGTTCACTTATGGTGGGTGGCGAGGCTCAAACAAACAGGACTTTAACCCAGGTGACCGCTGTTCTTGTCCCTTTTGAAACCAAGTCAATGTTGATATATTTTACCCTAGTTTTGTTACGTAACGTCCGTACTCTACTAACGTCATTTGTTTTAACCCAAACCATGATCTTTTCCTAGGGCTAACCATGTACTTTTGTCGCCTAAAGTAGTTTTGTTGCCTAAGTAAACTTACAAACTAAGTAAACCTACATTGAAAATGTCATTTGAAAAGACACTATATGCATGTGGCGAAGCGGAAAGTGACACGTTGTCCCTGACAGGTCTATAACTGACGCTCGAGGGGAACCATGAGCGTCACAGTTTAAAGCGAGGGGCCGCTGATCAAGCCTTGGTATTTGACGCGTTGGAGTGAGAACTTGTCGTCTGTGTTGAGCTCATAACTTTAACTCGTTAAAACATTTCCAACTGGCACATACGCCTACATTTGCCCCGCCCAGGAAGAATTCTGGCCCCATCTAGTCTCATCATAGACTTTATATAAACTGGTGTCTAAATGTTGTAACTCGTCCAGTGTGTGTTGCGCACATCAAAGGAAACAGAAGGAAACTGTATAGAAATAAGACTAACATTGGAAGATGCCCACTAATTCAATGGTACAGTCTTATTTCTACAGTTTCCTTCTGTTTCCATGTTTTCCGACGACGATAACCATGGATCTCTTCTGGAAGTCATCATGAACATGTTAATAGCTGTGGATGGCTACAGCTTTCATCTCAACTTTTATTTACCACAAATCCTTTCTGACAGACTAATACACAGATGGATTAATAATATCAGGGTTTCTTTCATCCAACCCTTTTCTGTAAAATCAGGGTCTTTGATATTGAGCCATAGTGGCCACTTACATCTGACGCTACAGACGGTGAACTGAATGAGACCGCACACATTGCATATGAATTCCTTCATTATTTCAGAGAATCTAATGCATATGTCTGAAAATAACCCTGAGCTTCCTTCAATTTGAAATCAAAGTCAAAATTAATTAAAAATGAAAATTGCAGAATTATTACACTCTGGGCTTGTGTTATGGATTTCTTTATTTGATAATGAATACGTAACTAATTTACACATCTGACAAAATGCTGTTACACCGTGTGGATGAAGTCCTTTTGGAGCGTTATTTGATTCCAACATCTATCATCCACCTTAACTCTACAATCCCTCTGTGGTACGACCGAAAGGCGCACACACGTTTTAGGCCAGGAGAGGGGAAAATGGAACTACACAGTGATTGGAGCAGGAGGGGGGGGGGGGGCTTAGGAGACTACCCTCCTTGAGGATGAAAGGCCAAGATGCCAAGGAGGGGAAGTGGAATGGAAGTGCAGTGAAATCCTATTTCAGCTGCGTGAGAGGATCCGAGGCACCGGGCTCCTCCAGCGGGCCTCCGGTAAAGCCCGCATGGCGAAAGGACGGGGGGGGGACGGGGGGGACACGTGAATAGCAGTAAGTGTTGAGGCGGACATGAGCGGAGATGAAAGGGTGAGGACAGGATTACACTGAGGAGAGGAGTCGAGTCTTTAGCATTTCAATAAGACCGCTTAAACACAATGTGGAACAAGGACAGTGTCTGACTGATCCACAGTGTGTTCCTGCTTCGTAGCAGAAATCTATTAATCTATTAAGCTCATGTCCGTAAACACAAGGGTTTAATAATATAAAATGTGTGACATCGTCCATTGTTGTGACGTCTCATCTGACAGAAAACAACGACATGTAATTGACTGGCTACGACAAAAACATCATCAATGTCCACACACAACATGTTCAGGTATGCTGCTAATCCCTCTCACTCCGTCATGGTTTCCTTTGCACGCGGGGCGGTTTGAGGTGGAGATTGTGGCTCAGTCGAAGGCCGGCAGGTCAAAGAGCGTCGGCTCAAACGCCTCCATGCTCCCAAGTCGCAGCGTGGCCTCCCGGGTGAGGCCCGGGTCCAGGTTGTCGTCGGGAATCATCACCACATGCATCCCCGCGGCCCGTGCCGCCTTCACGCCGTTGGGAGCGTCTTCAAACACCAAGCACTGAGCGAGGACAGAGGAGAGGGAGACAGAAGCATTTTATCCTCCAAGCCTGTTAGGTCTACGGGCTTTAACCCCTGCAGGAGCCGCAGAGCTGAGACCCAAAACAAACACATGGAAAATGGAGCAGCATTTCTATTTTGAATGTGATAAACGTGATATTCCTCAGAGGAGTACTGCTCTCCTCTGCCAGGTGGAATATCCATTTAATCTACATATAGAACTACGGCGCTCCCTGAAGCCCCAAGACATTAGCTTTCTTTATATCTTCAGTCACTGCATTGAAGACGATCTGATGATCAGATCTGAATTGTGGTGCATATCAAGAGCCACACCTGCGCAGTGTATAATAAATAGACACATACATATATATACAGACATACACATACATACATACATATACACATACATACATACATATACACATACATACATACAGACATAGACATACATACATAGACATACATACATACATACATATATACATACATACATATATACATACATACATACATACATATATACATACATACATACATACAGACATATATACATACATATAGACATATATACATACAGACAGACATGAAATGTACCGTAGATTGACATTAAACACAAATAACACTAGAAATAAAATAAAAAATATTCACTGCAGCCGCTTTGACTGCCTTTCCGTTGTGTCTTGAATTATATTATATTATATTGTTAAGACAGTCAGTTGGTAACGACTACAAATGTCATGGTAAGCAGGTGACAATTAGCAGGTAATGTACTTGAAATTGCTTTGAAAGGACCACAATATTCTTCATAAATTACCCCAACATTATTTAATCATTATATTCCACTACTTCACAATGCAGGTATTTATGGAACACATATTCAGGATAGTAGTACGTAGTAATACCAAGTTCATTGATAGACATGATTTCAAATGCTTTAGTCCCAAGTAGTTGTAATATAAAAATATAATTCCCAACGAGCCGAATCTCCCAATCTTATCAGTGTAATCATCAATAGATAATCTACCGGCACTATACTAAATTAAGATATGTCAATCAAAAGATTCTCAGTTATATCGAGGAGCAGAAGAGTCACAGCAATGTTTATAAAACATAAGATAATAATACCAAAGATAATAAATGAATCACATTGACCTCTGCAGAGGTATGCTGATCTCTGACGTCTGCAATAGTCACAAATACAGTTCAGTACAATGCTTTAATGTAACATGTGTGTGCTTTGTGAGATCTCATGGACGCTTACCTTCAGCTGATGCAGTAGGAAACTGTGAAATACATTTATCTGAAAATACGCTCCGATGCCTTTCACCTTTACTACTGGGACCAGACCATCTGAATACACAGTCATCAGTTACTTCAGAAGGAAAGGTAACTAACAGCAGGGCAAGAATACACACCACAAAAAGAAATCCTTTCCCAGAAAACTGCCCAAAAGTTCCTAAAAGTTCTAGCAGTTGCATGAATGCATGTCGTTTTCAACCAGTGCGGATTAATGCCTGAAATACCAGAACTACGGCATTATGGTGAGAACTTGTGAATTTCCCCACAGGACAGTCACATTCATGCTCTTAGAAGTGAAAGGGAAGTGTGTCTCTGTGTGAAGTCTCTTTGTAAACCAGTAGCTGCTGCAGTCAATCCCATCTGGTACAGAGCCGTGTCCCCGCGACACGCCGAGCCAAGTGGAAATATGGAAAACATGGCGGCTAATTGGCATTTGAAATAGTTATCTGTGCACATGTTCGACAAGGACATTCCAACAGCTGCGGTGAATTATTACGGCTGAACCGTCGGCGGGAGGTTAATCATTTTTCAGTGTCCAATAATCACAGAGTGTGCAGCCAGGAAGAGGGAAGGAGTGGAGGCTCAGGAGGAATCATGAAAGCCAACTATTCTACTATTCAAGAGCCTGAGCCGGAGAGAGAGGACTGATCTTCACAGTGAAATGACTGCGCTTCATATTGTAAGACTGGTTTTAAGGTTGAAAGTGCAACAACTGCAAAATCAATAAACAGCTGTTTCTCATTTTCTTTGGCCACTCTGCTTCTGGGGCTCGGGTCCCAAATCTTTTAGCTTTCTAAAATACCTACTTTATTTCCCTCCAGTCTCTCTGACGGGCACATGAATGCAGCAAAACTTCTATTACTGGTGAAATATTGCCATCTGTGTTCGCCCTGACATCGTCATGGGGGTTCTTCTAATATAACTGAGTAAATGATCTTCTGTTGCCCTAATATTCAATTATATTGAAGACTACATTTGCTTGGCATTGTGGGGGATCTTTGATTTGTAATGAGAGCCGCGCAGATTATTAAAGCGTTTCGATTCAAATAGCAGGTTTGTCTGCTGAAGATTCACTCTGTAAACTCTACTTCTGCATAGTATATTACATTCCGACCCTAACTATGTCATGTTCGTTTAAAATATTATCAGACAATGATTGCCTTGTCACACGACAACCAAGTGACAATAGAGGGCACATGTGGGAAAGGAAGGTGTAAAATGCTAAATGCAATGTTTTAAAACAGTAGAATCATCAAATCTATTTTGTTGCTTATGTCTCATGAACCTCGTCACAGTTTAACAGAAGTTTATCCATCAGATCCCAGAGCATCCATGACGTCCATCAGACAAACTAATGTTCACCTTTAGCTGCTGGCAGAACACTGAGAAGCAATGCTCGTTCCAAATAGATGTGAGATAACTTTGTATTTATATCTTTAATGAAGGCAGCAGATGTGTTACATCATTCTGAAGAAATATATGACAAATGTAAGCAGCATACTGAACGTTAAAAAGTGCTGATACAGTCTGGTTTACATAACTTTATAATTTCCTTTAAAATTCCTATAATATGTAGATCAGAAGCTGGATTGATGGTAGTTTAGTCGACTGCCTTGTATTTGCATGACCGATTAAAGCTGATTCAGACAGCTCTGTTCTTCATGCAGTGGTTGTGATTGACAGCTTTGTCACCTGCCGCTGCCGTGCTGCCACCAGTGTAGCCCCGTGAAACGAGGGACCACAGTGTTGAATCATTTAACAACGCTTTGACATCGAGTTAAGCCTCATCCAGCCCACCGTCGGCCCGCAGACCCCAGAGGTATTCTTATCATATCTCACATTCTACCATTCATATTGCATCACTTTGTCAATGTGTTTGTGATGACTTCAGATCAGTGCTTTATGTTTCTGTTTGAATCAGTGCTTTTTAAAAATACCAATATGTGCTGTTTTTAAGGGTTAGGGTCAAAAATACCCAATTCTGCCAAAGCAGCTTTAATGAATGGAAGTATTTATTAATGTTGTATACATACATATATATCAGTGGTGAGCTGTCGGGGCCTGCAAGGCCTTCTCTGCTGGCCTAAACAGAATCACAAAGTTATAGCTATTTTATAATTTAATCATTTTTCATAAATACACTACATGTATTCTAATTATTTTTCCCATTATCTTATTTTCCCATTGCACCGCTACTGTCTTCCTCAGTTGCTCTGCTTCCAGTGCAGCTTGTTTTAAGTAGAGCTTTTATCCAATCAGATTTCACCTCTCTGTCTCTAGGTAAGAAGAGAGGCCCGAGGCCTGCAGACTCACAAGTGATTCCCTTTGCAGTTTAAGTGAATGGGGACGATATTGTTGATTGTCATAGTGTTCAACCAATCAGATCTTTAGTTTGACGATGTTGGGCGTATTCTTTGAATGTTAGAGCTTCCTAGGTAGCCTACAAGTACGTCAGCAATAACGTGTGGCTGGCTCAGCATTAACGTGCGCCGTGATTGGTCAGTGGGCTAGTGTGACACTGAAGCACCTTGCAGAAGTTAGTAGTAGTAGTAAGAGTTCAAGTTGAAACATATGTAAGAGAAGTTATGACATTTTTAGCGTTTTGCTTGGTGTAGCTTCTTTTTTTTTTACATAGCTCTATTTGTTGAACACTCAATGGCTGAAGGAGGAGAATCGGATTTCTCAAGAAGGACATTTCCAGAAAAAGATGGACATCGTAAGAAAGGGTCGGCCAACCCCACAGCTAGCAGCCCTGACCCAGCATGGAAAAGGATTTGTACGAACGGTATTTCTGGCTGACAGTTGCGCATTTTATGGCTGGGAATGCGTTTTATTTGCAACTGAGCGTCTTGGTGTTTGGAGCTACGCTACGCTAACCAAGGCAGCAACACGACACCGAAGCACGGCAGGACACTTACAAGCTACGGTGCTTTTGAAAACTTTTGCTGAGACCCGAGTGGATCTACAACTCAACGAACACGTTCGCTTTGTCTTTAAGTGAACAGCAGCTTTGGTAAGTGAACTGCTTGTGTTTTTACATCTGCAGTAGCTTTACTACTGTGTTCATTTGTCTATGGTGTCGTTTTTATGATATGGTTAATATTGTTCCCTCTGATGTGAATAATATTTGAATGGCTTGTGCTCTTCAGTGTGCGGTGGAATATGTGTTTTAGCGCCGCAGTGTTGCTGCATTGATTTGTTGCTTTGTTGTCATATAAATATATGTGACTGGTTCTTGTGAGTTTGTTCTTGTCATTGTGTTAATTATATTGATTTTGACTATATGCATTGTCCGTTAATGACGACGCATCCCGTCATCACGGGGTTAGGGTCGGACTTTGCTTCTCTGTTTCGGTTGTTTTCTTTTACAAAGTAAGAATGATGGTCTGGAGAAATGGGGATTGTGTTGCGATTGCTTTAGGCCTGTTTGAATCAGTAGGGAACAGCTAAACGCTGCGGGGAGAGTTTGTAGCTTTTGTGCTGCTGTTGGATTTCCTGCTAAGCTAGTTTAGCGCACCTCTCAGAACACACGTGCCTCACCAGGGTACAATGTTTTGTTTCCGGGATGGGCGTGTCAGACAGCATGTTGCCAGTTTGAGCAAAGTCCACCGAAAACATATTTCCCACAATTTATGCTTCTACATTTTCCAAACGCACGAGTATTATTCAAACGTATTGTTTGGTTCATAAGCCTCGTACCGAACGGTTTAATACGAATACGCGTATTGTTACACCCCTAGAAACAAATAATAACCGTAGCTGTGGCATCATAATGAGCTTATTAGGAGGTGGTACAACTGTAGTAGGACAGCACAGAAGGCCCAGGTATACAACAAACTGAATCCTTGTTTCCACACTTCCTCTGGCTCCGCAATGTAATAAAGCAGCAAATCAAAGGCTGTGGATAAAGCCTATATTTCATTCATCTTGAGATGCTAATTCTAAATTTGTATAATTAAATATTGAGCTTATATTTCAAATTAGCATTAATATATGCCACACATCGCCCTTTAACCTGAATTTGAAGTGCCTCTTTGTTTCTTTTTTCCTAACTGTGGATAGTGAACACAGCTTTAACTTTGTGGTTGGAAGAGCACTTGAGTGTGAATAAAGGAAACAGCTGTACAATGAGGGGAAAGCTGAAAAGAAGCCACAGAAAGCTAAGTCTCAGAGAAAGCCTTAAGGACCTTTGTTCGTCTCAACTCTCAAACTCAGGTAGAACAAAGACGCCTCCGTGAGTCTCTTTCAACCCTAATTGACTTCTATGATGTCACTAAGCCTGAAGCTGGAGGATGTCGAACAATGATGGCGGAAACACTGAGCGTACACAACGGAGAGCCCTCGCTAATTCCCTTGATTGGGAGCAATTAACACTGGTAATTACCCAATGAGCTAGTGAAATTACCCTTTAATCTGCTTTCAATGTGCTGTATTGAACTGGATGAAAACATACACACACGCGTGGCAGGTCAATGTATTGATGCCTCGAGTGGATTAGACAGAAGTTACAAATATGAGAGCAAGTCGGTCAGTGGCTCAAAAGAGTTTCAATCGCATCAAACCACTTTGCAGTTTTTCGGTCGACTCCACTGTATTTTACTCCTTATTTTATATAAGGAGTAAAATACATATATTCATCTTTCCATTTGCCCACGGTACCGTTTGGCTGTGTGTCGTATCCCCATTTCTACCAGTAGCAGTCGTCCTTGTTGTGATGTGATGTCACGATCAACGGCCAGCGACCCTTGAACGTACCTGGAACTTACATTTAGTGTCCCTTCTGAAGCAGCGACCACATTTAGTTCCAGAAACTCATCGCCAAAGTGGACAGGACGAAAGTCATTCTAACTATCATTTTCATTGTTGATTATTCTGTTGATTATTTTCTCTATTAATCAATTAGTTGTTTGGTCTATAAAATCTCAGAAATTGGTGAAAATGTCAGTCAGTATTTCTACAGCAAGACATTGCGTCTGTTTTGTCAACAAATTAAGAAACAAAATGAAGTTTAACATCATAAAAAAGTAAAAAAACAAAACAAATTCACATTTTAGAAGCTGGAATCAGAGAATAGATGGCGAATAATTCAATAGTACAATTCATTAATGAAGCGTTGCAGATCCTGATCATTCAAAATAGTTTGTCTGATCCCAGATCAGTACACCTGTTGAATAATCTGTGTGGGGAGAGAGCAAAAAAACATCAAGGTACTTTGCTTCTAGCTTGGAAAAAGGTTAGGTGGACTATATCAGAGCTGTGAATATCATGGCGCTGCATCACATCTGAATTTGATGTAGATATGAGAGACTTGAAGTGTAAATGGGGTCAACTTGTAAGAACATATCTAGCCCATTAGACGAATATATGCAACTGTTACTGTCAGAAACTAAGTACAGTTAAGTACATTTCTACCTCAAGTAATGACAGGAGACCGCTGCTGACTGTGGCTAAAGTGCGTTTCCCCACGGTGGCTGTCACACAAAGAGGTGTTCTAAACACCCACACACGGAGCAAGAAGGCCTCGTACACATGGAACAAGGTAAATCCACTGAAAGTCACTTTACCAGCCTTTTAGAGGGAAAAAATAGTTTAACTAGCTTTTCATGCCAACATACATAATCTGAATTCAGAGTACATCAGAGCACTCATGATGTACTGATGTAAACAGGAAGGAATATGTGAATGTGTGTGTGTGTGTGTGTGTGGCGGGGGGGGGTACTATTGCTGTCGACTGAAGGAAATTATGATGGCATGATGCATTTTCAGTCACATTACCACTTCCCCAAGTTCCCACTTCTCTTCTAAGCTTTCTGCCATTCTTCTACCTGTCCACCAGGACATCCTCCTTCCTGTCAGAAGGTATACCAGCTCATCGGTTGCTTGATCGTTTGAAATTCCATTGAAGTTGAACAATAGGCCCACACAAAAATGATGAAGCTTTCTACGCTGGTTCCCAGCAGTGCATGCTGGTCTCCCCACTTCCTCTGCCCCTCGGGGTGGAACTGTGAAGCGACACCCCTCCCCTCTTCTAAAGGTGCCAGGGAAGATTTACAACCCGTCCTCAGGCCTACACCCGAACACATGCAAGATTCATCAGAGTCAACTAAAGCTTGATTCACCGGGTACCCAAGTCAGAACTGCTGAACGGGACAAGACAGAGGGGATGGGGGGTAAGGCCATAGATGTAAACTGTGTATGTTTGGTGTGCACAAATACACACTCGCATGCACGTGAGACATGATTTTGATATAAAGTATAATAATATCATTCAGCGTGACTTACACTTCCGCGGTGTCGTTATTTCCAATGTTGCCAACAAACGTCCACAAATCTGCTTAGAAATAATGCGCTCCAGAACTTGCTTGACAATCCTAACATTTAAAGTAACCCCGCGATAGTTGTCTGTACATCCATGGGTACGCTGAAAACATGAACTGCTAATTGCTCGTTTAACATACTTTTAATTGTGCCAATTTGAAAAGATGTGAAATACAGGCTAATGCCGTGTTCACACCAAACGCTGCACGAATTATTCGCGCGAGTAGATTGCTTACAAAGTCTATGCACAGATGCGATGAGACTGGAGTGACGCGAATTTGCGATGGCCCGGCGCGTTCGGGAGAAGTTGCACGAATTCGCGCCAAATGCCAAAACGCGCGAGTTGAAATTTTTCAACTTTGGCGAAAAAATGGCATGACGCTGCGGCGCGATAGCCTATCACCGTTGAGATGACCTCCTGTCATCACCGACGTCCTGCCGTTGTTGAATCAGGAAACAAATCCTGTAGCCGTCTGTGTTCACCCAGAGCTCTACGATACCTCATATCAATAGAGACCGGACCAAACTATGTGTATAAATATGTATGTGTAAACCATATGGTACAAACAATGAATAGACGCTGCTGTATTTACGTCTAGATGACGTTAGTCTGAGTGTTGGTGGAGCTGCTACAATGTTAGCCTAGCACCGATCGATCCGAGCATTGAGAAAACAAGTATTTTAAAAGTGATTTGCTTGTCGTCTTGCAGAGAGAACTAACAAAACATGAATTCAGACTTTTTGCAAATCGGCATCATTACGTAGTTATTTTGGAGTCCCTTTTTGTCGGTTTATTGCAGTTAAATCACAGCCAAATCAGTTTATTTTGTGTTCATACAGCTGTAGTAAACAGACTACAGCTCGAATACAGCTCGATAAAATCCACGGAGCTCGTCCGGATGATGTTATGAACCCAGACAAGACGCCGTTTAGTTTCCCGTGATATCTGGGACTTCCACAACACGTACTAAGCAGAAATAGAGGTTATTTTTTCCATGGTTGATGGCGGACAGTTGAACGGCTTTCAGGGCGATAAGCCACGCCCCCTCTCAGGCACGTCCAGCGCGATTCACACAAATGAACATCAAATGGTCCCCGGCGAGACCTTTGGCGTGAATGACGCGATTCGTGTGAACACGGCATAACTAACGGGCTCAGAAGAGAATACCTGTACCTCCATATTAGCTGACATTAAAACAGCCCATTTTTTGCTTTTGCGAGGTCTAGCTCTCCTGATGGCTATATATATTTTTAATCAGTAAATAAAAAAAGAAAAAAGAAAGACGTATAAAGTAGAAGGACAAGCAGCTCTTCCTACGCAGAAACATCTTAGAGACTTATTACCGTATTACTTTAAAATACAAGGACATGGATTTAAATAACGGGGAGCAACGAGTTCACAGGTGTAAAGTCTACATGAATGTTAAAATCAATCCATCTCCCCTTAAGAAATACAAAACGGGCTTGAAACTTAAAAGTATGTCCTCGTGCTAAGACTTTTGAAAAAACTACAGAGAACAGAAGCATTTGCAACAAATTCTACCATCAAAGGACCGATCTGCCCCGGTTGACTTGTGGCTTTTTCAACTAAGAGACTTTACCAGCATGTGGCACCGAGGAGAAGGCAATGTGTCAACTTCACGTCTGACAGTCCGTCCGCCTAACAACCACAACACGGCGGTGGAACGAATCTGTCAGGGGGAGCATGTTCATCAGAGAAACCATTTAACAGGTCTTTGCTGTACAGAAAACATCACTGATGTCTCTTTTTCTGCAAATACAAATTCATGCTCGGTTTCATTTTGACACGGATACCAATGATGCTGTTGAACGAAATGGAGAGAAAGACTATTTCTGCTGTGAGTTGGATTTTTTTGTCGTAAATTTTGTCTATTGGCAGCGGTTGGTGTGTTTTCCTGTTGTCAGCCAGTTCTGTAGTTCCATTTCTGGATCCTGCCTTCAAGTCTCTTCATCAGTTTAGGTGGACTGGGAATCAGTTGAAGACGTAGTGGACTGTTTGATGGAGCTGCCATGTTTTCATCTCTTTGACATCGGCACATAAATGCCCAGCGGAGATGACTTTGGAGTTGCAGCTTGCAGATAACATTTCGGGGCTGAATTGAACTCTTAAAGTTGCTGATTTTATTGTGCTGCACAACAGTGACCCCAACTACCCAGACTTCCTCCTAACTCACTGTCAATGTTAGACAACTGAACACTCTAATTGGCTACACATGACAAATGAAGTATTGATATTGTTTGTACTTTGTAACTGCAAGATATACTGATGTGTATATATAGTGTATTGGCTATGGCAACTTCCACCGTTGCTCAACCAATTTGTTTTATTGTAAGTAAACATTTCTGCTCTAACATTGGCCATTTTAACATGAGGTCTATGCGGATTGACTCACTTCTGGAGCCTCAAGTGGTTGTTTGAGTAACTGACACAACAAAACATTTTTCTAACAGGTTAAGACATTTGTGTAATCTACACAAATAAAGAGGGATATTACATACTCTAATGAAACGCGCTTCACTGAATACATCACCTTCGAGGTCTCTTGTTACTGACGCGCTCACTGGGCGTACGATGATCATGTGCTTTACTCATGGATGTTGCTTTTGTTTTCAGCAGAGCCATGACAGGAAGACATAGAAGGCAACAGTAGAGATAAAACATGGCCGTTGTGCGGCTGATGCATGATGTTAACAAGCAAGCTGACGCATTGAACACACATGTGACATACGAGATACAGATGAAGTGTACATCATGCACGTGTTTGTGTCCAGTGTGCATCGGCCAGTGAATAAGTGACGGTGACAAAACTGCATCCTCTAAATGATCCTGGTGCTCTGGGCGGCATGAGCAAGTGATGTGGAACATTTCCTCATCTCGTGTTGAGAAAAGCAGAAATAAAGCCGGTGTTGATGATAGACAAACCATAAGTGTAAGCAATAGTGGCGTATTGGACCGTACTGACCCCCCTTGCGGTTCGGCAAGCATGTGAACTGCGGATTAATTGCACAGTTTAACCATCACGGTGTGAAATAAATGGACATGGAATCTGAATGGACCATGTTCAAAGCCTCTAATGTGGACGCGGCCGCTAGGAGCTGTGGCCGGAAGGTCATCGGTGCCTGTCGTGGCGGCAACCCGAGAACCCGGTGGTGGACACCGGAGGTGAGGGAAGCCGTCAAGCTGAAGAAGGAGACCTTCAAGGCCTGGTTGGCCCAGGGGTCTCCCGAAGCAGCTGACAGGTACCGGCAGGCCAGAAGGGCTGCAGCTGCGGTGGTCGCGAATGCTAAAACTCGGGCATGGGAGGAGTTCGGGGAGGCCATGGAGAAGGACTTTCAGTTGGCCTCAAGGAGGTTCTGGCAAACCATCCCGACGGCTCAGGAAGGGAGAGCAGGGCTTACCCCAGGCTGTTCTCAGCAGGGGGGGGGGGGGGGGACCCCGGCAAGGGGACATCGTCGGGCGGTGGAAAGAGCACTTTGAGGAACTCCTAAACCCGACCAACATGTCCTCTGCAGAGGAGGCAGCGCCTGAAGATCTAGGGGGAGGCTCACCCATATCCCTGGCAGAGGCCGCTGAGGTAGTCAAAAAGCTCCTGGGTGGCAAGGCGCCGGGGGTGGATGAGATCCGCCCTGAGATGCTGAAAGCGCTGGACATAGTTGGGCTGTCCTGGCTGACACGCCTCTTCAATGTCGCATGGGGGTCGGGATCAGTGCCCATGGACTGGCAGACCGGGGTGGTGGTTCCCATTTTCAAAAAGGGGGACCGGAGAGTGTGCTCGAATTACCGGGGTATCACACTAGTCAGCCTCCCGGGGAAGGCTTATGCCAGGGTGCTGGAAAGGAGGCTGCGACCGTTTGTCGAACCTCAGATTCAAGAGGAGCAATGCGGATTCCGTCCCGGCTGTGGAACAGTGAACCAGCTCTTTACCCTCGCAAGACTACTGGAGGGGTTCTGGGAGCTTGCCCAACCAGTCTACATGTGCTTTGTGGACTTGGAGAAGGCTTTCGACCGGGTCCCTCGGGGGTTCTTGTGGGGGGTGGTGCGGGAGTATGGGGTGCCGGACCCATTACAACGGGCGATCCGGTCTCTGTACGACTGCAGTAGGAGCCGTGTCCGCATTCTCAGCAATAAGTCAGACACGTTCCCGGTGGGTGTTGGCCTCCGCCAGGGCTGCCCTTTGACTCCGGTCCTCTTCGTGACTTTCACGGACAGGATATCTAGGCGCAGCCTAGGGGTGGAGAACGTCAGGTTCGAGGGTCTCGGGATCGCCTCTCTGCTGTTTGCAGATGATGTGGTCCTGTTAGCCTCCACGGATCATGACCTCCAGCATTCACTGGGGACGTGCCTCCTGGACGCCTCCCACTGTAGGTTTTCCAGGCACGTCCAACTGGGAAGAGACCCTGGGGAAGACCCAGAACACACTGGAGGGATTACATCTCCCAGCTGACCTGGGAACGCCTCGGGATCCCCCAGAATGAGCTGGAACATGTTGCCGGTGAGAGGGAAGTCTGGGTCAGCCTGCTTGGCCTGTTGCTACCGCGACCCGACCCCGGATAAGCGGAGGAAAATGGATGGATGGATGGATGGTGTGAAATAAAGTTTTACTGACGATCGCTATCTGCCTATATTCAGTTAAATATGCGATCAGGACATCCATCATTCATGCTTTCTATTCGCAGATCTCTGATGGTGTTACATTGTGAACAACAAGTCCATGTTGAAATCAACAGGAGGAGAGCTAGTTAGCGTTAGCAGCACCGCTAATGGCTAACGTATGGAGGTTCTGTTCAGTTACATTACGATGCATTCAGGCTCTGTTCAGAGAAGATGAGTATTGGACGAGCAAATGAAAATCATGATTAAATGTAATCTTGTAAAATGAAGTTTTGGTGAGAAACTTCGATAAATCCAGTTGTTTGAAGATGTTTTCACAGCAATATAAACTAAATAGTTGAGATGAATTATGACATATTTAACTTATTGCGTAGCTTTTATACGCAACGCTGGCTCTAAACAGCTTTTGATAGTTTACACTGACTTCAGAGAGGTTGAAAATAGCGTGATTGGAGGATTTCTAAAAGTTATATTTTCGGCCTTTGCTGTGAGATTTATGATGTGTTGCATCCCTAATAAGTGTGCATGTTATGTGTGTGTTAGCATAATATGTCAAAGGTCACACATGCAGCCTAAATGTTCTGAGGCCTTTCCCTGCCCAAGGCCGAGTTCTGTCTGGTTGGGTTAAAAACGTATGATACCATGTTGGGAGTATTATGGAATACTGACCATATTATTACCACACCGATAACTTGACAAATCACGTAGCCACTGACCTCTATGAGGATTGAGACACTACCACAGGCCAGGGCAGGTTGAACAACACCTCAAAAGTAATCTAATAGTTAGCCACTGCTTCTAGCGTTCCCCTGAACCAAAAACCCTCATGACAAAGAACTCTGATAAACACACAGTGATCATTGTCAACCAATCATCCCAATGGCGCCCAACAGTCCAGCTTAGAGACATTTGGCAAGAAACTTCCACTGAGGGAAAGAACCACCACTATGAATAATCCGGGGTGCTTCTCTAGCTCCCATCGTTTGAACAAACAAAAAGTATAATGCTGTCATGCAGTCCATTAGGTCTGGGCTTCAACGTGAAATATTGCTTATATATAGGAAATATGACCTATAAGTATTTGGCAAATTCTGTGCATCGCAGTGGTAGGTGAGTACCAGTTTTTATATTAATGCTGGAGAATAGAAATGTTTAAGATTATAGGTACATTTCTTTGTTGCAATCAGAACGAATCAATTGAAAAACGATCTTAAGTTAAATCTGTGAGTTGTTTGGAGTCGAATGGTATGATATTCACTTTAAAAAGCTCTTTGTGAGACACAGCTCGACATGTTTACTGGCTGACACGACGCATTCACAATGGAGGCAGCTATTACTGAGCGTGTTTTCATTAGGAGATAAGTTACTGCTGTGCTGAGTGTCAAGAGATTGCAATTGGCTCAAAGAAAAGCCCGTGGACGGCCCAAGGACTTAATCAAAAAAATCACCATCCAGCCAAAACGAGTGCCTGCAAATCTCACAGCCACCCAGCCTCCCTTTGCTTTGCTTGTGATCTGAGGAGGACCCTGCAGCCGGCTTAACCCACAAATTTAGAAGTCTGTGATGATTAAGTATCCAGCTAGGAAAACACAAACAGGGGAGAGGGACAGAGCTGTGTATCTACATGCAATTTAAGGGAGATGTATGCTAAACTAGATAGGAGGAATCCCAGGGCTGCAGAGTGTGGGCTAAGTGTTTTTAAATCAACTTTGCCATCACTGCACTTTAAACCATTCACTGACCCATAATATTTTGTCAGTTTATTCCAAAAGCTTACCATCTTGAACATTTTAGAGAGAAGATAAAAAGTGAGCCTCTCAGCCTGAAACCTCTCAGGACTGTTTTTGAGCATCCTCTCACAGCTTCACTACCACAACAGATGCATCTGTTCTATACGTGACCATGTGGAACAATCAAGCATCACAGTGGAGAGAAATATAATAGCCAAAGGGATAAATGAATGGCTGGAGGTCCACAAACTGCAGCTTGGAAATAGGGAGTTTGTTCCCCCTCATACTGGATCAGAGCGTTGACTCTTTATTATGTGAATCCTTGTAGACCCCTGATAGTTTCTGAGGTATGAAACACAATAAAAGTATAGGGGAGGCAGGTCCTGAATCATAGTTGCCATGTGGTTGCAGCATCATTATCTGCACATCCAAAGCTCCCGTGGCCAAAAGGGAATTCACTGACTCCATCCCCCCTTTGTGAGAACCTTTTGTTACTCGCTCTCATTTCTCAGTGAAAGCTTTGCTAAATTCACTTCTCTTCCACCAAACCGTGTGCTTTGAAAAGGGTTTGTAATAAAACTGTTGTGATAATGACATAGGCCAGTAACAGTAGCATTTTGCTCATGTGTTTGTTAGTTAATTGAAGCACTACAGTTAGCCCTCATCACTTCCCTTCTAAGTTTTGTCCTGCAGATTGTTCCAGAACCAAGGAGCAAGCTGCACAGCTGGCTCAAGTAAGCAGGAAGTCTGCCTAAGAGAATGTTATAGACTTCAATGTACCAGTGTAACCTACACAAAGGGAGAATATAGCGCTAGCAAAGCAGCGGATGGTCAGGGCGAGTTCTTATGCATTGGAAACGTTCTGCTGTAATCAACAATATTTGGATGAACCTTAGATAAGACCTGGCAATGGGAGATATTTCTAGTCTGTTCAGCTCACAGAGCTCTTTGCCTCATCTGAGGCCTAAAGAAGGTCTGTGCAGGTTGAGCCCAATCCATAAGACCTAGAATTTGGAAGGTGTTTCCCGAGAAAAGTCCTCTCATACACAGAGTGTGATTCATTTGAAGTTTCTGGTTTGTTTGATATGAACAGAAGAAGATCTGGGTAGTTGAAAGGAGGAGTGAATAAAGAACAAAGAAGCATATCAAGTGATGCCTAGACGGGGGAGAACTGAGCTCTGTGGTTTTACATAAGTCTTTATTCCGCTGCAATTTCTTTCACTGATGATTTATTTAAGCTTGTGACATTAGTCCAGCTGGGACGAGACAACGGAATGAAGGACTGAAGTAAGAGAAAACAGACATCAAATATTTCTAAGGTAGGAAAACAAAGAGCCACATAGGGACTAGGCAAGCTGTTAAAACTTTATATGCTATTAAAAATGGCTTACTCAACATTGATGTTTTTGGCACGCAACTTGCATACTTCAGTAACGCCACTTCCGTAGTTATTTGAACATAAACGATCTTTTCCTAAACCTTACCAAGTATTTCAGGATCTATTCTTAAAACCTAACCAAGTAGTTTTGTTGCCTAAACCCGAGTTTCCTGTGAAGACAGAGGTTTATTTTGAAAAGACCATATGCATATAACGAGTGGAACTTGACACGTGTTGCTGGCTTTCATAAGAAAATACACGAAAAATGAATACTAACTTTACATAGGACATCATCTCGTTGCATACATACATTGATACTAAACTAAACTCACATCCACATCCATTCAAACACTGATGGCATGGTTAAGTTAAGGGTTAAGTGTCTTGCCTAAGAACACGTCAACATGGACGGGGATCGAGACACACCAGGATGGGACCACTGGTCTCCAATGGTAATTGCCTTGGAGGGACAAACATGGAGGAAGCATTGGCAGCCAGTGAAAAGAGGTGGGGAGGAAGACTGTGTCTATCCAGGACCACAGATGTTGAAAGGCACCTTCCACACCAGTGCCACCAAAACCTACTAGCATGGAGGTACATACATGGAAGGGAATTTGCTTCGCTTTCTCATGACGCGTCTACACAAGAGGCACTCCAGCCAGAGTTCTTCCAGTCGTCCGTCTCACACACATCTGACGGAACAGACATGCTTCTATCTCAAACGATCCAGCTGTCTACCAGACCCGTGCTGCCAAATCCCACCGCCATGGAGGAGTGAAGTGAGAGGACTCTCAGACATCAGAGTCACGGCTGTCTAGACTTGGCAAAACAACCAACATTCACAGCAAAGGTAGGGATTGAGTGTGATCTCTGTAAAGTGCAGTGAAGAAACGATCAATGAGCATTTAGCATTTAAAGTGACTTCAACCATTAACGTTTACTTACATTTAACATTTTCATATAAAAAAAACTAAATTCAGAGATATGCATTTGAGACTCTTTGGGCTGGTGTGTATCTGATAAAGGTAAGGGGTGAATATGGTGAGATTTGTCAGTGCAGTAATGGGCCAATTTAATGTTCAGGTAGAAAAGTTCATGTCCTAATCGTACCTGATTTGAATATCTGGATTATAAAGCCTGCCCCAGGTGTAATGCCTTGTATGATTAATGGCAGAGGAAGAACTAGTTATCTCTGCCTCGCTCCCTCCCTATCAGTGTGGGCACGAACTAGCTCACTTTCATGTTTCATTAATCTTATTCAGGCTGTTGAGCACACCTTCGGTAAAAAATCTCCCGTCTCATCAACACTGTTACTTTGGAGTGGTGAAAAATGTCCTTTTCTCTCCGTGGAAAAGAGAGCAGCGTTTTTTCTTTCACTTTTGGTCAGCTCAGACGGCGGCATCGACAACATATTACTCACCCGGGAGGCCACTGGACTGCAGTGTTCACAGAGAGGCACTGCCTCTGGCTCTCTGAATATCCCATTCAATCACATATTGTACTATATATTTGCTTCGCTGCAGGGGACACTTTCAAAATATCACTCTGACAGACAGTTTTGTAACTCGTCCTATGTGGCATCACTTCAACGTCACCCATTTATCATTTTTGCATACATGAAAACGTGTTTTCGTTGTGTATTTGAAAGACCACCCTGTCATTACTAAGTCCACTTGACTGTGCGACTCCTTCCTGCCGGTTCCTCGTGTCTCACAGCGACTAAAAACAAGCTGGTGTCTTTTTTCCATCTGACAATTGGATGTGTGTTGTTACCATACGGCTGCTTCTGCCGTTTACCTCCTCTCCACCCCCCCACCCCCCTCTAGCTTTGCCTCTGCCTGCTCTCCTCCTCTGTCACGGAGTGGGAGCCAGGTAGTGACGCATCATCATTCGTTATTCCACTGAACACTGTCGATTCCCCCTCTGAGCCTCGGTTTCATATCTCATCAGGAAAAATGACAGCTCTAACCGTGGCTGGCTCCAGATTAAAAAATCTGGTGTGCCGTGCCACGGGCAGACCTATTTGCAGCAAAAAGCCTTTCAAATGGGAGAAGGGGAGTTAGCGAGGATACATCCATCGGATGCCTCAAATGTCCCTGTTAAATTAGGCTGTAAATATCAAAACACAGTCGGAGTAAAATGCCACGATAGCTCACTTTTTGAAGGAGTTCTCTTTGAACGCACCTTGGTTTTTATATGAGCCAGAAGCCATTTGTAGAGGCAGGGTTCTGTAGATAAAATGTGATATAGGGTCGCTGTCACTTTTTAGACCTGCTGAATGATGAACATCTAAATGATCGTATTTGGAACAAAGGCCGATTAACAACGGCATAAAACTTTGCTCTAACTGTACTTAAGGCTGGGTACTGAACCTTAGAACTTTAGTGTCCAGAAACATCGATCAGGTCATGCTTTGATCAGAAATTGAACAATGTTGAATATTTTCCAAAGTAATTGTCATGTCTTTCTCACAATATAATTAAAAATAACTGATAAGAGTATCTACAGGAGTACCATTATCGATAAAAGCCTCACCATACCCATCCCTAGTTTTGTTGTTTTGCTGTTTTTGTCAAAGAAGCACTTCACTCACAATGTTGGATCAAACTCATCGCGCCAGACGTGAGCAACAGTTGGTTTATAATGTTAGCTGTGCTAAGAGGACACAAGACTTTGTGTCATCAGAGATAGAAGTTGTGGGAGAAAAATGTGTGTCTTGAAATATATTTGTGTAAAATCAATCATATCCATAATTTCAAATGTATCCATGTATATTCACATTCATACTGTGATATCAGCCGGTATCATTGTCATATGTTATCCACGTCACTGAGACAGGGAGTCTCGTATAGCGACCTTGGAGCCCGGGTGAAGATAGAGGGGAGGGGGGGGTGACGCAGATAAACAAGTAGGGCAAGATTTCTAACGCTGGGCAAGAACGGGAGCCGGCCGCTGTGACGGGCGGCCAGAGGCGGAATCAGGAGAAGACGAGTGTGGAAGGCGACGGTGGTTAATCAAAAAACACTCCGTTTTGACTTGGCCAAGGTGCACAGTGTAACTTGTCTAGTTGAAAGTTCAGAGAGGAGGGGCACATCTCCGAAGGGGGGGGGGGGGGGAGGACTTTCGGTTTACTTGTATACTTTGTGATGCAAATAAATCTGCGTGAACTGAAGTAAATCCAATCTCTCTGGTGTTCTGTGGGTGTTTGTTACCGAGTTCCTCACAGTGAGATCCTGTGGTGTCTCACCACGAGTCAGGTAAGTCAAAGTCAAAGAAGCGGCTCATCAACGGGAAGAAAATCCCCACAACATTCTCTACTTTCCTGTAACGCCAACAATATTAGTATTTATCTATGTTCATAAAAAATCATGAAAGAGCCAAAAGACTTCATCGGAAACGGCAATCTGTAGGATTTATCTAATAACTGGCTAAATAAATCCAACAACAGGTGTAACTTGAGGACAAAGGAAGTATAATGTTTATGAAAGAAGTTGTGTGTATTTATCCTTCATAACCTTCTTGCTGCTCATAGACCATCCTTAATATAAAAACACCACTTTAGAAGAAACACAATTCCGATTCATTCTCATAAATATTGAAGTTATTATTATTATTTTTTTTTTTAAACGTACGACCCCTTCAAATATGACTCCCCGCCCCCAGGATCCATAACTGGTTTCTTTTGTTTGTTCACCTACAAAGGGTCAAACAAATGCAAAAGCCACACCTCCACTTGGACTGGATAGTAGGAGACTGTGGATTGGATTCTTGATTGGAAGTTGGTGTTAAGTTGGAGCATTGTGGTGACTGCAACATCCCAACTTTGATTCCCGCCAGAGACCTTTACCGCAGCTCAGTTCCCGCTCCCCCCCTCACTTCTGGTCACATCTGTAATGTCCCCTAACTCATAAAGGCAGACAATTCCCCAAAAACAGAAGTTCACTAACTCTGTCTGAATAACATTTACAACTTAGTGGAACCACCGTGTGTGTTCTTTAGAGAACTTGATGCTGGACTCAGAGATGTGGTGCCTGCCCGTCCTGTAGACGCTACACAAAGATGTCGTGCACATTAAAAAAAGGCTTTGAGAATGTGTTTTACGAATATTACATCTTTATGGTTTCAGGTTTTGGTTGACCAATCAAGTTAAAACCAGTTGTACAGACTTGGCTTTTAGAATGGTGCTCTGGGATACGAGGAGGAGATCGTCCAACACTCTGCTGCCCCAGACACAGACTAGCTTCCAACAACTGGAGCGGCGCATAAGGCCACTCGATGACTACATTAACAAAATTAGATGTACTGCCATTTATGTGCTTGAGTTTTTAAGAGTCCATCAAAGTAAATAGCACGAGTGGTGCATGCCGAGGGTGTGACACGGTTAACAAGGTGCTCCATGTTACTCCAGCTAGAATGCTACGTTAGCTGACGTTAGCTGATAGTGTTCCAGCCCCTCCACTGTGTGATGCTATACACTACTTATCATTGCATGATTACATTATCACATTCAGTTTAATTACCTATTGCAAATTTATACTAATTTATTTAGCAAGTTTTTTCCGTATTGAACTCCTGCACTATTCTACGTCTTAGATTCTCTTTTTTTCCTTTGATACATATTTAATGAGCATCGTTGAAGGCAGCCTGAGATCCCACATCTTCATCGCCAATGATTGTTGTGCAATATGACATTGAAGAACTAATGTTGAATGCAATGAGTAGTGCGAGTGGGCAGCTGTTAATAAGAAACGCTTCATATGAAAGTACATGCTTTCATTTTGTATTAAAAAAAAAAAATCTCTTTTCTCATTGGATTCCTGTTCCAAGGGCAAGTTGCCAGTTCAATCCTTGTACACGGCCGTGCTGAACAAAAGAGAATGCAGATGATGTGCTAGTTGAAGGCAATGCTTAGAAAGGTCCATGGTCAGAAGAAGAAACTGAATATTCCCATTTAAAAAGAAAATACCTGTTGTGAATCCTCACAGCATCAACCCGTCTATAATCTCAGTAAATATCTGCATTATCTTACAAATGTATCCTGAATAATACTGCTTGCTCCCATAGCTATTGTATAAAAGGATAGTGTGAGGACTTGTGGTGGGTAAGGAAGTAGCGATTGAGAACTTTCTTTCAATGAACTCAGTCGTAATGAATGTCGGCGATCAGCGCTCTGACAACAGCTTCGTCAACAGCTTCTCCATCTCCTGGAATAGATTTGGACGCTCCAGTTTCTCTTCCGCTCCTCACAATTAATCCTAAAACAATAAAATCTATAAATCATGAGCAGATGCTAAGGTTTCTGATATCTAGGTGACGGCGTGCATCAACATGAAGCATATTCCTAGAGAGGCACCAGAACTTCACACAATTAAGAGTTTCTAACACAAATAAATCATATCCGCCAAGCGTATCATTCAATTACATATTCATTAGCGAGTTGTGTACTGAGCAATGATCAACGGCAGATTTGTTCAAATTAGCATAATACTTTTTAACACACGATCTAGTTTTCATGAAAATAGGTCAGGCCTCCCACTGTTATTTGGTGTCTTTTAGAGAGATATTTGGCAGCTATTTTAGACCGACTCAACAGTGCGAACGGCTTCCAGAGAGTCTGAAAATATATCTTAAACAGCCCGTGAACCCGGAGAGCTCCTGACTTCTGAGTGTCTGTCAGTGCACAGAGCGGCTGACATCAGGCCCTGCCTGCATTAGTTCACATGGAACACATTAGCTGCAAACAAAAAAGGCCGTGGCTGACAAACAGGCAGCTAAGTACAACGATATATAAGACGTATTGTTTGACGCACTGTTGACATGTAGTTCTACGTCTCATCTGCATGCCGCTGGATCGTACCGTCTACCCATGATTCTTATCCAGTCTGCGAAAACACCATCAGGATCAGCAGCCAGAGGAAATACATCAATTATTAAAGTAAATTAAAAAGAATGCAGATGCTGAGATACCTTTTTATCAGGTACAGCAGGAAAAGCGGATCCAATAGAGCAGCTCAGCTCAGAAGCCTCTACAACGATATTCTGTTCATTAACACGTGTAATCTGGAGAACGTACCTTCTCTGGAGAAGCTGGAGGGTTGAATCTTCTGGCACAGACCAGGAAGGAGTCGGGTTGAGGTTTGCTGTTCTTCACCTCGGGATCATCGCCCACAACGATGTGGTCAAACAGGCCGAAGAAGTCCTGGTGTTGGCTGGTCTTCAACTTGAACGTGGCACCGGCGGAGCTGGTGGCCACCGCGATGGGGATACCGTGCTTTCGGAGGTGGTGCACCAGTTTCTCCACACCTAGTGGTGCACAAGATGAGACTCAATGTTGGACTAACATGTCGATATGGAGCCCCTTACAAGTCCACGGAACCATTCCAATACATCTCACTGAGAGCTCCCAGTTCATCTCATGGAGTTTCTTCATATAATCTGTTAATACAGTGATCACAAAATCCAACAGCTCTACTCCAAATACTTTTTTCAGTTTTGGGAGTGTGGGGGTTTTTTTGATGACTGTACGACATTCAGCAACACCTCTTCACATGAATACATGCAATGATCCTTAGGGTGATCCAGTGTAAATCAAGCATTTGGTGATGCTTGACACAAACTTCCAAAACGTAAAAAATGTATAAAAACTATTCAGAGTAGAGCTATAGGATTTGGTCGCACACATTTAAATGTTTGTTTTCACAGAAAGTCCATGACATGAACTGCAAGGTTTTGGACAGTTAGTGAATGTTTTTATTTTGTTTTTACTCCAAAGGTGACCAGAGAGCATTGTGGGAGGATTTGTATCAACAGCTTCCAGGACGACAGTCTATAAAAATGTAATAAAAACTCCCTGAAGGAACACACTGCCTCCACTTTGCTGTTAGGTGAGGAGAACCTGAACGCTGAACACTTCTCATGTACCCAGTAAGCATTGCTGTTCCACATCGCAGGCCATAACTCGGTTATTATTGGAGGAACACTTATACTTAAACTACCAGCCGTGTGAGCACGATGGTGCACTTAGTGGCAGAAAGTCCTAAAGAGAAACTACCAGAGCTCCTCCTCAATCACCGACATTTATACGACGTCTCTGAATGAACACTGACAACAATAGTATCCAGATCACGTATTACTTTTTTCAACATATTGCAACATTACATTTGAAAATCATCATTTTTTTGTTGAAGTTAAGTGTCTAAATCCATTTTTTGGTATTGGATGTTGGCCACCTCAGCAGAATCAAAGATCATCATTAAAAATATGTTTTTGTTAAAAATAAGAACATGATAGGTCCTGATAGCATCTCTTCTGTATATAGTCCATTCAAACTATACTTATTTTGATGTTAACAACAGAGCGCATGATCAACAGATGTACCAGCATGCACTGCATGTGAGGCTCCCAACAGTGAACACTGTTCAACAGCACAGATCAAATGCTCTCCATTATAATTCAATGCAGGCATCCATCGATGTGTTACATGATGAGAGGATGCAGCACCTGAATAATCTTCCTTTTGTAACACACGTACACATTTATTAGATGTGCTTTGCTTTCTAAACCGCATTCTAGTGTTCATAATAGAATAGAACAGGTAAAGTAGCACACTGGATTAAATGAAGCCGCAACGGCAGAAAATGACGTAATCACGGCTCCGCAAGTGGTCGCGTCAAATTGTTTACATGAATGAAGACGACAATGAATGAAGGAGCTCATAATCGGCCCACTGTTGAGCTTAAAAGTTGTATTTTTCAGTATTATTTGTGGGGGTCCTAAAATATGGCACTGGGGTATATGTGGTAAATAAAGGCATACCTGGCATGAGCTTGGCAGAGGGGAAGATCCTGTCCTGTATCAGCCTGGTTTCAGCGAGGAGTTCCTCGGCTGTCAGGGGAAGCTCCAGAGCGTCCCGGATCATCCGGGCACCATCCAGAGCCTTTTTACCCATCACCGTCGCCTTCACGTCCCAAGTGTACTGCTTTCCGAAGCGCTCACAGACTTGCTGGAAGGACACAGTGTACAGACGCTCTGTGTCTGAAATGAGAAAAATACAAAAAGAAAATGATTACCTTTCAATTACATGTCATGTAAGATTGCATATGAATGGGACATTAGGGGACACTGCCATTAGTCATTTGTATCTATTTTAGAAAATGAATAGAGACTATAACAGTTCCCTGTGACCTCAAACTACAGCCTATTAGAAATAACGAATGTAGGCTTTTATAGTGTAAAAAGGGCAGCATTCAAATTAGGCCATTTCCTAACAATACATCAAAAAGTAACGTTCCCCTCCTTTTGACTGTAAACGTTTGGTACGTAGTGTAAGGTTTGTTCCACATAAAGATGTATTAAATGATAGCCGAATTCACCCGGAGGTTATTTAAAGGCATATTTAGTCATAATGTTCGATGTGATTCGTTGTTTTTGTCCGCGTGCAGAGAAATCATGTATTTATTGCTTTTGTTTATGCAGTTCGGCACGCCGACTGTTCGCCACGCGCGGAGCGAATGAATGAGAGTCTACGGAGCGTTAGCGTCGGTGCAGCCTCCTCGTGTGACATGCTCAACAACACTACAAGATATTGGACACATAGTACGGTTAAACACCTAATAACAGTCCATCCATATCGAAAATGACATGGCTCACGGGTTTGTAGGCGCTACCAGAAGCAAACATGTTTGACTCATGAGCTTAGTTCCGCGTTGAAGATGAGAGGAGGAGGAGGAGGAGGGGGGGGGGGCAAACAAAAAGTAACCCGATATATGCTGTCTAGCATAATAAAAGCTGCTTATTATATGTAATGCCCAGATATTAGGCCGAAATAAGGTATTTACACGTTATTTACAAAACTGGTCCGGAAACAAACGAAATATTATTTTCTTTGTGTGAAATTGAGCCTCAGCCTGCATAGGGATGCTTTCCAGCCGTCCCAGCGCAATGGCCATTGGGAAATGAAGTCCTTACTGAATTACAGCGTCATATCTATTTGTTTATATAAAGGTTAAAATCCATTCCGGATGATTTATTCCATCTAGATCAAGATTTGAATTTTCATCTTTGCAATTTATGCATTTTTCTTTAGGTGCAGTTTTTTCTTGTTTGACATTATTACTCAGATATGGTAAAAGCACTGCAAATATTTCTGTGTAATAATGAATTTCACTTCTTCACTTGCATGTTTGAAAAAAAAAATATATATATATGTGTATATATATAAATCAATGTGACATGAGAATCATAATGAGAAAACATTTGGATCTTTTACACTCAATGCAGGTTTCACGACCATGCAAACACATGATCAGCGCCACCTTGAATATATATGTAAATAGATAGATAGATCGATTTTTGTTAGACTCCTTTCCTATTAAATACCCGTCCTTTCTTTAATAAATTCATAGTCTACATAGTCATGGGCTTAGTTGCACTAACCGTGACTAATTAACTGATTTGCAAAGACATGCAAGTTCTCAGGATAGGTCTATAAATTATGCTCTTCTACATGCAGATAACAGAATTATATTTAATAAAAACATTTGTGTACATCTAACGTCTCCATTCTCCAGTGTGTCACAGAGACGGGCTGCTGCAAATTACTGTCAAAAAACTGTTCACTGCATTGTTAGCAGCGCTGCCATATTTTTCTGAATAATTGGATCCTCCAAGTTAACAGAGTTTGTCTTGTTAGTGTGAAATGTCAGGGGGAGTGAGAGAACCCTGTAACTTGGACAATCTAATGAGTTTATGGATTCCAGGTCTAATTGGGGGACGGTGAGAGTGAAACGGAGACTTTGAGTTCCGTTGAGTGTGCTCCGTGTCAAATTGCGTAGTTTAGGGAATTGCCCACACGGAGCGTGGAACACTGAGTAGGAGCATGAACCTTGTGATGTACAACTTTCTCATGAAACATTGTTTTGTATAAATATCATACAACGGAGAAATGGTGTATTTTTATTTAGTTCTAGCATGATCATGATTGCAGAGGAAACGGCACTAGAAATAAGTGTAAGCCTGATGATTCCTCCAATCCCACAAATCAGCACAACAAAAAGATGACAGTCCTGAAGAAGTAGCAGGATATTGCTATGAAGCTAGCCCGGAGCGACTCTTTGCTGTCTGACTGAAACAGCATGTCTGTAGTTATAAATAGTGGAGTGGTGAAATCACAGCCAGAAACACGGGTTAGTGTTCACATCTCCCTCTGGAGTGCTGCAGAGACGCCGCTACAATTGGACTGTGAGATGCTCATATCCAAAGCCTTTTGTTTGCTGCCTAATTATTACACTGAGATCTGTATATAAACATTGTTATTTTCATTACAATTCAGACAACAGTCAGTGTAGTCCATCATTAATATGATAAGACACAGTTTACTTGACTTAATGTCGAACTGATCAAGACACTGATTGTTTCATCTTATTTCACCTCTTAAACCCCAAAATCCTCTTATATTCCATATGTAGCTTTTTTAGTACAAAGCCCGTCTTACAGATGAGCCAAAGGATCAGAAAATAAAGCAGAGCCCACCTTAAAGGTGCAATATACAGGCAGGTTTTATGCTTCTGCAATGACGCCGTGGGACGGGACGCCGTTATCAGCTGTGACCACCGTATGAGTGCGGTGCAGAACGCCGACTGTGAGCTAACCAGTGGGGCACGCTCACATGCACTAACATGCAGTAAAAGCAAGAGCAGCTGGCAGGTAAGTCGACAAAGCAACAAAGCAAAGCTGGTATTACGACACACAGAGGGACAGCGACTTCATTCTCATGTAGACATTACTCCATTAAGTCTTCACACAGCAAATAGTTGTTTGTCACTATATTAATGCTCTGGATTGGAGAAGGAAGCGTGGGGATTGGATAAAGGGCAGTGAACCTTGAGACGATTATTGCCAAAGACATCTTCTGACCACCCGGCCAGTCCAGCTAAACCAGCTATAACTTTAGGCTTTTTGCTAGCCATCTCCTGGCTAATGTGTGGTCGTAGCAAAAAAAGACGGATGAAATAAAACTTCACGCGAACCCAGGTGGCAACCTCCGGTTCTGTGGAATGAAACTAATGCAGAAGTATCTTACAACTTTCATTCTCTCTAGTGACCAGCAGGGGGCGACTCCCCTGGTTGCAAAAACTAGTCTGACACAGAAAGTTGTCTGATGTGAAGTAACGCTATCAGTTAACTATTGCTAGCGTCCCTCTAAACTAGCCTGAGCGAGGGCGCTCTGCTAACTGTGAAAGCATTCATGTCGTAGTAAACCATGTCTACATTAACACTATCAGCTAACTCTTGCTAGCGTCCGTCTCCGTTAGCCTCAACGAGTGCGCTCTGCTAACCGTGAAAACAGTCAAGTTGTAGTAAACCATAGAGATCTACATCCAAGTGAACCTGCCATCTGATCTAATGAGGCTGACTTCCACTGTGGTTCCACTGTCTTCTAAGGAAACTCAAAATGCAAAGGTGGATTATTAGGTTTACTATATCATTAGGACGATAGAGAGCCATTTCACTCTGGTAGTGCCAGAGAACACAGACGAGGAGCTGTAGGCTATCAAATGAACGAGGAGACATGAAGAATGGAGCGAAGGCAGAAAGACAACAAGAGCGTCCTGAAAAAGGACACATGAATCAAGAAAGTAATAGTGTTCCTGCGCTCTTCTCATCAGACCTGTTGATGCCAGACTTGTATATGTATTTCATCATTACATGCTGTCATGGTTATATCTTCATCTCCATTCACTTTGCTGCCTCCGTTTAGCCAGTAATTCTGTGCATTAACATGTCTTGTTGTTAAGGATCTTAGCCCTTTTCAATACAGACTACATCGAGTTCACACTTGGATTGTTGGGAGTTTGAACCTCACAAGTTAAACCTGAAACTCCCAAGAACAGGGGGATGCAGTTTGTTTAATTTGCATTCAGGACAACAGTGTAATTGGTACTAGCTTTATACTGGTACCATGGCCTCAGACATGGAAGTGCTGATTCCTATTCCCACTGCTTCACACTCTGTTCCCAGTATGAGCTGGAGGTCACTGTCTGAAGAAAAGAATGAGTGACAACCCTAAAATCCAAAACCAGTGGTGGTGGTATTGAGGTATTAAGTACGCAGATCCTTCACTTAAAGAAAAAATGTGTAACATTTAGGGGGATTCATTGGCAGAAACTGAATATAATATACATATCTATGTTTTAATCAGTGTATAATCACCTGAAACTAAGAATTGTAGTGTTTTCTTTAGCTTAGAAAAATACATTTATTTCTACATAAGCCATCTTGCACCGCCATGTTTCTACAGCAGCCAAGAATGGACAAACCTTATACTGGCGCATTTCAATTTTACGTTATCTGAAGATAGGGATGCGTCAGAAAACCGGTATTAAACGGGCCCCGGTGCTAAATTATTGAAGATCAGGGTATTGATGAGTCCTGACGTTACTGGTGTTTTTTATTAGTACTTTTTTATGTGTTGCTGTAATATTGCTGCTCCCCCTGTCGGGCTGAGCTCCTCCAACTACACTCACACATAGACACATAGGAGCAGAGCTGCTCCTCTCTGCTCCTCCGGTCCCCACTGGGAGTCAACACAGACACCACACTGCTGGAGACCCCAGCAGTGTGGTGGGTCCAGCAGGTATTGCCTGGCCCGCTGGAGACAAGGGAGGCACGGGAGAACCAGGACTGAGCGGGACAGACTGTCAGACCCTGCTGCAGTAAAATGAGAGGTTTTCTAAAAGTAATCTGGTGCTCGGAAGCACCAGTAGAAGTAAAGAATGGCATTCAAATTTGTGCTTAAGTACAGCACTTGAGTAAATGTACTTAGTTGCATTCCACAACTGTCCAACACTAACCGAGAAGATGTCTGAATTCGGGCCAAGAATTTTGACACAACTTTTCCTTCAAGGCTTATAGAAATGACCCTGGCACCCTGTATTCCCATAGCTTCCTCCACAAGACCCCCCAAGGGACATAGTCATAATCCTTCTACAAGTCCACAAGACACATGTAGACTGAATGCGCAAACTCCAATGACCCATCCTTCCAAAGGAAAATAACATGTCCACTGCATGCCTGATTGCATTCATTAAATGCCCAACTATTTAGGGAATGGAATTGCATGAACAATAAATATTAGCCATCAACATCAGCCCTCCAAAGCCTTTATTGGTAAAACATTAATTATATCAATTCATAAAGCTCCTGTCGTTACCACTCTCAGTCAGAATGCAGATGGACTCATCGACCAGCAGATGTGCTTGGTAAATTAATTCAGTTTGATTTGGTAGACAGGGATCAATAACTGCATTCTGAGTTATTACTACACTAGCCGAGGACCCAGCTGATGAATCCAGTCTTCTTACAGTCTGACAAACAGCCAAGGATGATCATCATTTAAAGTCGACACTCTGACATCCACAGACGATACAGTCATTTGTAATTCTCCTCCAGTTTATCCTTTGATTACTAACCGTGACACTTCCACTGGAGGGATGGGCCCTAAGGCAAACACACACACACACACTGCTATTTACATTGGGATGATAAGCTCATTAACTCTATGTGGCTGATTGGCATCACCCAGCTGTAATTCCCCAGCCAACCATTTGTCCTGGGTGAGGTATCAGCAATCACCATTTTAAATGAGGGAAGGTGATATGAAATGCTAATTCAGCAACTAGGATCAATACCGGTTACCCAGAGGACTGGAGTCAAGCAGAGTGGTACAGACTGCTGTCCTTGAGCCCCCAGTGAAAGACATGACATTTCACTACAAAACAGAGAATGCCATTACATCTGGATGAACAGCGCTTTTCTGATTGGCTGGCAGATGCCATTAAAACCGTATCCCAGAGACCTTGAAGTAAATTTTTTCTTCTTATCTGTAATGCTATTTAACAAGGTCTGTGGATTATCTTGAGTAACCGGGTCATGATCGCAGTTTTTTTCAAGCCGAGTGCTATATAGTTACTTTATGATGGAGAGAATCATGAAAATTATGTAACAAACAATGGCTCTATTCCATTTAGTTGTTCCAGCACCCATGTATTGAACATGCAGGCTCACTGGAAAGTTTTATTTTTCATAAACACAGTGTAGCCTTAGATATCCCATGTAATCTGTCTAAAGGTTGTAGTTTCAAAAAAATGTGATAAATTTTTGCCATTTTGCAAACTATGAATAATGGAAATAACCGATGGGTACTCCATCTAAGCCCAGTGGTCATAATGAAATAGGAGATACCGAACGCCCTGGAACAAGCTTTAAGCACTTTATGAACATGTCATTCATCCATTACCACCCATTCATACACTGATGGCATGGTCTACCATGTAAGGGGCCACTTGTTCATCAGGACTACCTAACCCATAGGCACAGCCTTCGGGAATCATTTTGTGGCTAAGTGTTGCCAAAGGATACAAACCGCCAATCTTCTGATTGAAGGACGGCCCGATATGTATGTCAACTAAACGAGTTTTTTCAGAGTGATTTGATCAGTGCTGTTGCATGCTGTCCTGTCAACATGGTCTGTCGCACACACTTTTCACCTCTGTTTTTCTTATACCCATAAAATTATTTGCTTCTAAGACAGGAAGCTTCATAAAGAACTTTTTTTGAAACTGCTTTAAAAAATTCTGAAGCTTAGGACATGTGGTGTTATTTTTCTGTGTAGGACCAAATTACTCAGAGGGAGGCTGTAAGCACTTGAGACTGAAGTGTTTATGAAGTGGCTCTCCCTCACTAATGATAATTATGGCGCTTATTTGGAAGCATCTCCATTTTCAATTAGAAGGTTGATTACAGGAAGTGAGTTTATCTGAAGCAGTTGAGTATTTTTATTAGTAAAAAAAAAAAAAAAAAAAAAAGCTATGTTAAAAAGGCCATTTCATTCATTATTTTGACAAACTATTACACTATCCCATCTTATAAGACATCTCATAGCAGTCCCTTTTCCTCATCGAGTACCCTTTAGTCACCCATTGTAACAGGTTGTATATGGACCCAAATGCAACACACAGGATTCCAGAGATCTTTGGCTTTTATTACTAACTTCAAATATAACAGGCAGAGTTCAAACAGGGTCAGGATCAGAAGGCTGGTGGGTTTACCGGGAGTCAGGCAAGGCGGGTAGAACAGGGGCAGGCAGGGTTTCCAGATACGGCAGGCAGAGTTAATCAAGATCAGGATCAGAAGACGGGTGGGTTTACGGGAGTCAGGCAAGGCGGGTAGAACAGGGGCAGGCAGGATCGGTAACAGGAGATCAGTCCGTGAGAGTGTGCTGGAGAGTCTGGCATAGAACCGAAGAACAATCTGGCAAATGTGTCTGGGAGGCAGGAGTCTATATAGGGGCTTGATTACTGATCAGAGGCATGTGAGTGAACAGGTGAAGGGAGTTTAGACTAATGAGGAGGGAGTGACTGACAATAAGAGTGAGGAGGGTGTGGAGCTGAACTGTGACACCCATGGCTTATCATCCCCTCCAACCTTCTTTCTACGACCCCCTCTACCCTCCTCGTTTCTTCTTCCCACTACCCTTTCATCCCTCATCCCTTACCCTACATTCCTTCATCCCTAGACCCCATTCCTTCCTCCCTCAACCTCTTTCTGCTTCCTAAATCTAACACTCTCATTCCATCATGCAATAAACCTTTTGAAACCCATATAGTTATTAGCGTAGTCCTTGTTAGTCAAACCAGTACAATGAGTGAGGTCACCTCAGAACAGGTGTATTTTATAAAAATTCAACGAGGTCCAGTTAGAGAAAAATTCCTCGTACAACATCAGAATAATGTCTAACTTGTGCTATGATTTAGGGCCATATATATCGAAGTAGCCTAGTAGTTGTATCAAAGTCTGTATGTAGTCCACAACTGACTAATATCTAAACTATGTTAAGCTTGAGCGGGAAATTCCCAGAAGGCTATCCCTGTTGAAACTCTCCTCCTGTCATCTCTGACGTTGTTGAATCAGAAATGAAGGAAAAAACATATTGTAGGTGTTCACCCAGAGCTCTACGATCCCTCATATTTGTACAGAGACCGCATGAAACTGTGTATAAACCATATGGTACAAAACAATAACGACATATGCCTATATGTTATTTTGAGTGTTGATGCAGCAGCCACAATGTTAGCAAAGCCTAGCACCAATCGATCCAAACTTCATTCAGAAAACAAGCTTTTTAAAATGTGTTTACTTGTCGTCTTGCTGAAAGACCTACCAAAGCATGAATACAGACTTTTTACAAATCCGCATCATTATGTAGTTATTTCGGAATACTCTTTATCCGTTTAATGCAATAGAATCACAGATAAATTGTTTATTTTGGCTTCATACAGCTGTTAACCAGCCGACGTGTGGCTTGCTAGATCTAGTGAATACAACTCGATGAAATCAGGTACAACGGCATCTGGGTCCGGACCTGGACCGCGGTGTGCCTATTAGTGACCCATGCTCTAGAACATGTAGGGATATATATATATAAGGGAGGTCACCTTGTGCAACGAGGCCTGAGCAGTCATTCCCACAGGCAGGTTGCAAGAGATTTTTTTAAGGGTGCAAAAAATAAAATAACTGAAGAATTTACTCCATAGTGTCTTATTTAAGATTTATATCTGCGGTACACCTTAGAGCCACATGAGGGAGCCTGGATGTTCATTTTGTTTTGATAATTATAGCCTGCTTTTAATATTGAATTTAATATGAAAGGCAAGTGTACATTCTGTTGTTACTGATGAGAGAAAAACAATGGGAGCCTGCTAACTCCTACCTTCAAAATGGCTGCTTTATCTGTTCAAGATAATAGGTAATGCAGAATTGGCACTAAAGCTGGTCAGAACCATGCATTTATGCAGCAATTCATTCTTCTCATGATGTATAGGCCTGTTGTGAATCAGAGACAGATTCATGAGATGGCAAGAGAGTGGCATTGAGTAGCTGATTTAATCACAAACAATCACATATATCTGATCACATATGGCTTGAAAAAGCCCCCAAATGAAGATATTTCAACTCAAAAACGATATAGCCGAGTTATATGTTCTATAACATTGCTGCTGCTACTCTATGCAAAACACTGCAGCTGCATTGACTTGGTTTTGCAGTATATCGTTACACTAAAGTAAAGAGATACCGTGACTTGAACGCAATAATGATAAAGGTCAAATAAAAATAGCACAAAGAAAACTACAATAATTGAAGTATTGTGGCGCAACAGAGATGCATATTCTCCAGACTTAAGAAAACATGTTTGTTGTGGGTGGTTCCATGCAGAAAAAAAGAAAATAATAATTTAACATTTGTTTTTGTGAACATGAATATAATGATTTCAAAATGAGGCCTATCATTTCAATAGGATTGTTTTCTTCAGTGACTTCAGTGGAAAACTCGGACCTATACGGGCTTAATGTGGTGACGTTCAGCAGAACACTTACTTGGAGCCAACGTTTTTGTGCGCTTTGATTTAATGCTGAGTATATCCAAATTTGATAATCTATTCTCTGCCACAGTGGACCATGAATGATTCCTTCTGATCCTAAGAGTTGAATCACGCGCTGTACTACTCACTAGTAATACTACAGCTATGTTGCACAACCTTAACATTCTGCAGATTATTCCATTCATTCATCGGATGAAAAATACTGTTGCTTTCATAAGCAGCAATCGCAAAAGAGAAAATAAGTGAACTTTTATTGCTCAAAATGCATACACTTATATTAAACGCAAAACTAAACGCATTAGGCACATTATGCCATATTACATACTAGCTTCTTAAGGTCTCAATTTGACTTCGCTCAATCGTCATTGCAGGACCGTGCTGCCCACCGGCTGCTAACAACTGACGTTAACGGGCTCTCCTGCTGATTTCAACACGGACTGGTTCAATTCTATCTGCCCACCGTTAATTAGAGGCACCGCATTTCTTATGTACCAAAGACTCAGATATGAATATGTATATAAGCGCTCTAACAACGAGAAGAAATTCCAATCATCAGTTACACCTTCGACAGAGTCAGTACACTACTACAAAGCTTGACTATTTTGATGGTAGCTTGGACACCTGGATGTGGTCTCTAACAAAGACCACATTTCAACAGTATGAACGTAGTCATACGTCCGTGTATAGTGGAAAGGTCAGTCTGGTGGGGTGAGAGAGGCTGAGCTGGTCTATGTTGCTTTGGTTGAGGCTCAATAAGAGGGTATCTGGGGAGTGAATGTAAATGTCAAAGAGGCTTGTGTTTAGTGAGGGGTAAAGGTGGAGAATATGAGTGTATATTTATGAAAAGAAGCAATACAGTTGCAGCAGCAAAATAACGTGAGCCGACCGAGTCAAAGTGTGAGTATTAGTATAAAGTTTTATCGTGAGTGTTCCACTTTACACACACACACACACATATATGTATATATATATATATATATACACACACACGTGTGTGTAGAATTTAACTGCATTCAGCGGCTAAATTTGAACTTGTGATATATTTAAGAAGTTTGTGACATTTTCTTAGCACTTTCACCCATGCCAACAGTGACAGTATTTAATAGTCTGTTAGACAGCAGCACCTATTTTCCTCATACATACAGTACAAGTCTACAAATTTGTGCTCACTGAATATGTTCAAATCTGCTCTCCATTATAGCCAATGTAAAACAAAAAAGGCTTAGGGCCAAAACCAGTGGGCCACCCATTGCTCAAGGCCTCTCTGGGGGAACCTCATCCGACCCAACCACTCAGGACATAAGAGATGAATTATATATTTACATTCATTCTTCCACCAGTGTAAGCTCAGTGACGCCCACCCATCTGTCTTAGACACAACTTGTCACACTGATGTTCCTTTAGTGGTACAACTTAAACTTCATAATCGTTTAAGGCAACTCAGAGTAATGCATTTTAAAAATGGTGTTGTTGCCTGCACACTGTTTCTAACCTAATCTAATTAGGTGGGGCATCTGTTTTTGGTCAAGTTTTAATTTAACAGTCTAATCTTCATCTTGGACCAGTTGTTGATGCAGTAATCTGACTGGTTGAGCCTTTTAGCAAACAGACCTCCAAGCATATGTAAGTAGTCTTAATTCTCCATAGATTTCTTTGGTAATGGTTCACTGTAGAACACTCAAATAGTTCATTTTCATTACATTACAGGGGGATGATGACCACAGAGAGGCCTGTTGAGGTTTACGCCTTAAAAACAATAATATAGTTTGTGATAGTGTTGTACCACAATACAAGCTGTACAAGGTGTACTTAAAGAAAGAAATAGAAAAATCGAATCTAGAAATAGACCAAATTAGGCTGCAGATGAAGTGAACTGAGACAAACATGAGAGAAATGGGTTCGACACATATAGGTCAGCACAGGTGGTTGAATTAGTGAGTCACAGGTGGCTTAATTAACGAGGTGCAGGTGATTCAATTTCTTTGGAGAGAGAAGTGTGACCTTGTTCCTTAACCTTATTTATCATAACTACATATAATAATTTCAGTTCACGCAGCAGCATTCAGGCTTTCTGCCTCTGCAAAGCTCTCATGAAGCACATTGTTGCTGTTAGAACAGATGAGATGTGCACATGAAATGTACCCTTTTTGTCTTAATCAGGAGATTCCCTGTGACCCCACCGGGCTGGTTTTTCTCTGGATTTTAATCACTTCAATCATTTCTTATTTTGCTCATCCATTATTCCAAATATTGAGGTATTTTTGTGACTATTCTATTCATTCTCAGCCCATGCAAACGTTGCATTTACATGGTTTTCAGATCTGGCATGAGAACAGAAACAAAGTTATATGAGGAATTTTCCAGTTACGATGCCCCGCAATGGGCAACTACACGTCATCATTCACATCCATTCATACACTGATGGCAGGGGCTACCATGCAAGGTGCCACCTGCCCATCACAACTCTAACCATTCATACACCTCAAGAACAGCCTGCGGGAGCAACTGGGGTTAAGAGTCTTGCCCAAGGACACATCGACACATCGGGGATCGAACCGCTGATCCTCTGATTGAAGGACGAGCTTTCTGAACCACTGACCCACAGTCGGCCCACTCTTGGGGGCATCTGGCAGAAAATAATGTGTACAGATGAAACACTAAGCTGCATCTTTGGACTGCGAGTGCTCCAGCCATGAATGGGGATTTGCACCACTCTGTTTGAAAGCTTCTTCTGGCTCCTCCCTGTACGGTCTTGAGGAAAACATATCCAGTTTCAGCTGAACGGAGCCTTCACATCTGGACTTGGATGTGTCTAGAAAAAGGGGGAAATGATTCAAACTGAAATAATCTAACCTGATTATACAATATATAAACTCCTAAAAATACATTTTGGAACAGCCATTAACTAGATATTTGTTTAAATACAAATACAATTATTTAATAAATTGAAATGTCTTCAATAGAATACTATTTTTTTAACATAAAAAAAACATTTAGCTTAGTTTTTTGATATAATACATCTATTGAAAAAGGTATTGAGTCGTGATCTATTTCTTTTTTCAGTGCTGTTTTTAGTTTTTCATTACTACTGGCTATTTGCTTAAGTGTTCTGTATGGTTTGACTTTTTAATTTCTATTACATAATTATCTTTTGTCATACGTGAGTCTGACGAGCCCCCCTCTTCATTTAAGTGTTCACGAGGACCAGCTGTGATGACTCATTTCCTTTTCTCTGTCGGAGCTCTTAGTGTCTTGATTTCTCATGCTCTCCCTCCTTTATCTCAACATCTCTGGTATTCTCCTTCCACTTCAACACCTCCCTGGTTTTCTTTGTCTTCCACCTTGTTGCTTCAGTTCTCCTGAATTATCTCTTTCTTCATTAGTTGGTGTCCTCTTTGGTGAGAATAAAATTGGCGATACCACCCTTCCCCTTCATTGTGTGCCTTCTGTTATAGAAAACTAGCATGTTTTTCCTTTAATAGCTGCCATAGTGAATAATGGTGTACAATTTAACACCACATGTTGTGGAAAGATTGAGTGAACGTATTGTTTTTCACTAAATTCAAATCTTTTCTTTAAAAAATTCCAGATGTTCAAAAAGTGCCCTTTGTTCTGGAAAGACCTGGAGCCTTTGATCCGGGTCTTTGTGTTGTAATCTCACTCTGTTGTACTTCTGTTGAGGCTACTGACCAGCTTTGTTCATATGACAAACACTTAAGAGATGTTTCCTTTTTTTCCTTTAATGAATTGGGCACATACACTTGACATTATTAATATGTATACAAAATCATAAACAAAATATTACTTGCACCGTTCCCCACACTTATTCCCCTTTTACACACTCTGCATACATCAGTACATGTATTACTCATCAACAAGTCCCATCTCTTCCACAATGCTTTTATTTATGACTTTTTTAATTTTTCCAGTTAAACTACCTGCTTGCTTGCAAGCTGCAACACACACATGCACTCACAAGCTCGTACATCCTCCCCTAACCACACACACACACACACACACACACACACACACAGACACACACACACACCCACACACAATTTGCTCTACTTGGTTTTAATTTAAAAGATATTTTTTTTAGATTAGGTGCTGAATACAACTCACATATAAAATTACCACTTATGTAAATGTACGTAGAATATTCTATAATAGAAGCTAAAGGTTTGTCCCCAGCTCTTCAGATAAATGTTTAAAATGTGGAAGATAGTGAAATTCTAATAAAGAATAACTTGGCTGCATTTCAAGAACTTGCAATTTTAAAGTAGCATTTTCACCGATGATTCGTCTCTTTCAAAATGTGGGGGACATAACTGAATTATTTTTTCGTCATTAGTTTACAAGAAGCTCATGTTGCAAAAAGGAAGCAGCTACACTTCAAGATGAAATATTACTTGAGTGTTGAAAGGACAATGTTGAAGGACAGCAGCCAAGAGGGAACCATTTCAAAGCTCAATTCATATGGAGCGCAATTTGCAAACTTCTGTAGATTGAGCGGAGCTGCAAAATCACCCGGCACTCATCCATTGAACCCTGTACCATCCTTATCTGGTCTGGTCTGTCATGTGTGTGTGCGTGTGTGTGCGTGTGTGTACGTGTGTGTGATAAGTATGTATATGTTTGAGTGGGGATGCAATATTACCTGTGATGTGACTGTATGGTACTTGTAGATGAGCAAGTCAGACCTGGTTAGATCATGAAATTGGATTTCTTGAAGAAATTGAACGAATGGCCCTATCTTATATATATATATATATATATATAAGATAGTGTGAAATAGACTATTATTGTATATATAATTAAGATCTATTATGCTGTCATTATTCTTATCTTTAACAGTTACTACACAAAGTCTAGAGAGTATTCACTTGGTCAGCATGTTCATGTTGGGGGGGGGGGTTGATTGGCTACACACTGAGTGCAGACGTGTGATTAACATTGGATTCACATGATGGCGCACACGTTACATTGCTGGCATCACGGGACAGTTAGTCAGTCACAGCTCGAGGAGCAGCTACACTTTGCTCTTGTATTTGTTAGGTGGCAATTTGTTGAGCTGTATCGAGATTTCAGATGACACTTATAATAATCGGCTAAAACAAATGTTAACTGGTTTTTGAATATATTCAATATTACTGTTATAATTTTCCCTGACTTAGACATACATTTTATTTTAAATGATTATGTTATTGATATTGTGTGAATATCTACACATTATTTACTTTGTACATCTGATTGCAGACATTTGAGACCTTCTTGTTCAACAAAGCTGTGAACTTAGATTGCATCACAACAGCACTTCTTCCTCGGAACTCTGAGGTTTTCGCGAGAAGTTGCTGCTCTCGTCCCGTGGTGGAGGATTCTCTGTAACATAGTGAAGCAGAGGACACAGTTATCACGCAGAGGTTTGTCTGTGACCATGTCAGAGTAAATGGCGCAGTGATCAAAGTGCCTCATGCAAAAGAAATGCTGGTGCAACTGCACGTATCAAGCGCGAACACCTGGACCAGACAAATAGGCAGAAGAGAAAATCCATACAATATGTATGTGAGAGTCTCTAAAAGGATGCAGAACAAGCAGAGAACACTGCAGGGACCAGAACGCCAACACTGATGACTAACATGGAACACACTGAGGAGACAGGCAAAGGAAGAGAGAGAGCAGTTGCTCGTCCCAAATACTGGAATTGTTAAGAAGGCTGCAGAGCTGCGAGACAGGGTCTCCATGGGCAAGCAGGGTCAAACACCTGTACAAATCCTGTCTGCCAGAAGTTATGAAAAGGAAATACACAAGTCTGGTGCCTATTGAGTGAGAAATGAAAAAATGAAGACGGATTATTCCTGCCCAGAACTGACCCAGGCAGACTTTAAGTGTTCTTTTCACTTGTAGAACACGTCGAGATCATCCATGTCCACATCATGTGATTATAGATCTAAAGGTTGTCCTAGATTGTGGAATTGGTTCTACGGTGCCCTGTTTTTAACGCTAGATGCAATATGTTGCTATTGGACTGGGTGTACCACTATGGACTAACTATGGTTATTTTAGCTTATGTGCAAATTCAATAGAACTCAAACATTGTGTACTGTAGTCTAGTTTGTCGATGTATTGTGCGGCAGCTTTTTCTTATTAGTGGTTTTAAAATGTCATTAAATGTGTCCTCTGCAATGAAGAGGTACCGTGACTCATTAAACATGTTCAATGAGATGTGGTGGGATGAGCTCTTACAATGTATGGAAAGGGTCTAAAAAGGTCTTAGAAAGGTATTCAATCTAACTTCAGGATACCCGGACTAACAAGAATACACTAACGTTGGATTGGTCGCCAAAACAAAATAAAAATAACTGACATTTTTACCCAGACAAAGCATTTTTCACAAGCATCGCTGCCAGTGATCGCTGTATCTGTATAACATTTCATATCCATCCTGCTATATCTGTTTATGTGTATACATACATATATATATGGAGAGAGAAAGGGAGATGAATAGATATGTATTTATATCGGTAATAGTCAAATGTTTATGTTTAACCTTGCAAAGCGTTTTTCCCTTGTTTTCGCTGTATGTCTATTTTTGTGTATGTACATAATTTAGAAAGCAACAGAGAAAAATGGGGTCAAATCTCTAATATCAGTTCACACATTTGCCATTAAATGTGATTCTGATTGCTTTTGCCATATTTCCCTCAAATTCACAGCAAGTCCCAGAATGTGCAGGGGAAATATGACGGTGTGTGTGCCTGCACTAATAAATCTTGTGGTTTGGCATCCGCTCCACACACACACACACACACACGCGCGTGTGTGATCTCAGAAGCTTTTCCCTCTGAAAGAAGTGTGCCTTCATCATCCTCATCCTCAGCAGTTCCATCTGTGGAAAATCAAAATGAGACAATGTAAAAATAAATAGCACAATATAATTGGCAAAACCAGACAAAGACCTGAAATTACTTTCTGCACTCACAGTTCACCTCACTACCATCAGCTGGAAGGTTATATGTGTTAGTCATGTCGTTACGGTCATACACATTATACGCATATGATCATATACATAGTATTCATACTTACACTGTATTAATCGTAGGGATCCGGTAGGCTAGTCACTCAAAAATTCTCTCCACTTGTGTGTCAAAAAGCTTCTTTTGAGACTCGTAGCGGCAGATTCAAGCAGTTGCAGCTATTGACTTGCGTTTATGCTTTACATAATATCCAAGAAAACATTTATTAGTGTGCGAAAATATGATAGAGGCTTGCATGAATTCACATACTGATTTGTGGATGTGTAGATTTTGTCCATGACTTGACATGTGTTGATCCAGGTGTGTGAATGTGCTTTGCATCATATTGACGGCAGTGTGTGACTTCCTGCATTTGTGATTCATGGAAGAGGATTTGTGCTCCTGCACCAATGAAGAGTTTAAGAAGGTGTAACTGCAACCCCTAAAACCTTTTTCTCTTTGACCTCAAATTTACTGAAACAGGTTTGACTACTTTTTACAAATTCCACTGTCACACATGGTCCGGTGTTTAGCTCAAATAATGCCTTCATCAATATATTTAACAAGCATGTGCATGTGAAACATCTCATGAGCAACAACATCGTGATTCTAACCTGACTGAAACATCCAACACTAGATACCTTAGAGATGGACCTTGGACCCTGTGGATGACCACATACACATACACAGACAGACTGATATTCCTTACTTGATAGTCAGAACGTACTGTGAATGAGTTTGGTTTCACATGTGCATGGGACAGGAATATAAGAATAATCTTGCTAATGGCCCCTCATACAAGACAAAGGTTTGCTGTCGGCCAACCCAGCGCAGTGCCACAGTTGAGGCAACTGTTACTTATGTATCAAAGCTGTAAACCTTGCCACAACTTCATTTTATTTTTCATTTATTCAAATCCACACCAGCATTCTGTTCCTGAGATCTCTGTGACAGGTGCCTTGTGAAGTGAACGGTGTGTTGCAGGGTCACGGTGGGATGAAAAGTGAGTCTATATTTGTCCGTTCCACGTGATTTTTATGTGCAATTTTTCTCCAAATGATACTGTCCTCACCAGAAACATGACAGCTTATCTTTGTTCAAACACTTGAAACTTGCGGCTTCTTGTGACCTTATGAATAATGAATGCTGTCTCAACGATCGACACGTTCGTGCTGTTTTCTACCACTAATGCTTGTTTATCTCAACCATGAGCATCACGATGAGTTGAGCCTTCACGCTCACAGTACAGTGAACATATAGTGAATGTCACTATATCAGAGAATAGAACATATACAGTATATGTATGCTTCGTTCATAGAAATATATATTTGAATTACTGAAACAAGACGTAAGATGTTAGACTAGACGCATTGAGTTCATACGAAGGCAACACCATTAAGAGTGTTCTGTAGTTCTTCTGCTGATGTGGGCTTTGTATGAGGATGGTGTGAAGGGTTACAAGTGTTCATGCAAGAGGAGCAGTGGGGGGGGGGGGATACAATGGTGATGCAATTTAGAATTATGAAAGGACACTTTTTGCGGATGTATGTTTCCTCGTGTCCTCTCTCCTTAGTACCAGGTCCGCTGTTATGGAGGATCTGCGGGACATGAAGGAGTTGTGACACAGCTGGACAATCTCAAACCATATAACTGTTCCTCTTGTATTCACAAGTTGTAGTTTTCTGAAATGATCAAACTTTCTGCCCATCACCGCTGTGTTCTAACCGCATTCCTCCATGACATTTAAGCTTGATATTACTTATGTTTTTATATTGAATATAAGCTACAGCCAAGTCAACTGCTTTAATGGTGTTTACATGCGCAAACAGCCACTGACGGCAAATTATTATCAACAAGAACATTCTCTTGTATTCAGCACTAATTTGCTGTATTGCATGTTGTTGTATGGATAGACAGGAGTGTGCTTGTGTGTATATAATATATATTACGCAATCATAAATATGTGTAACTCTTTATTTCTATAGTGCTTCACATAATAATAGAAATAAAGACTATCGGGACATGAAAATGAAGATTGTGATTAATAACGAACGGGTTGCAGGTGGATGAAAGAACATCATTCATGAGGAACAGATGAAGTGCCTCCTCTAGAATGTGAACAGAGCTGCTGTCGCTTTTATGCATGAAAATAGTTCATTAATTGACTATTTTCAAATAGGTGATGAAGGTGAGTGATTCCTTTGACATCTTGATGTACTTCCAGGGTGTTGGTGAGGATTCTGTGGTTCTAGTTATCGTCCCACCACACGGTCAGTGGTTGTAGAGATTACTGTGACTGAGGAGCTTTCTAACATTCAGGTCTGATTGAGATATTTCTGCTTGGTATTCTAATTGATTTGCCAGGAAGCAGAATGGGGCATGTGGTGCTTGTAAGCTGCCTTGAGACTGTTATCTGTAATGTTGAGAGTGATACTTGATACTCGGCTTGGAAGCATGGAGAACTGTTGCGATTGGTCCTATTAGGCAGGTTTGTCTGTTGTTTGTAAAGTTATCTTGTATCCGTTTTTAATAGTGGGGCGTAAAGGCGGTGAGAAAAAGTCTGACAGTGAGGGGTAATGTTGATACCTAAGAACTGAATGTTTCTGACTGAAAGGGAAGAGTGGGTCTGGTGTTGCAGAATCAACAACCGTCCTCAGAAAGAGTGGATTTATTCCAGTTAACTGTATTATCTTAAATAACAGAGGTTGCTATTAGATTAGGTTGAAGTGGTACATCATCAGTGTGAAGATTGATTTTATGTTGTGAATAATTCCTCTGATATTGTTGCGTTGTCGTGTTTCTGCAGTGAGAGGTTCAATGAAGATGGCAGATAGAGAAGGCGGGAGCGGCATCCTTGTGAGTTTCCTCTGTGATGTGAGAATCTCTGAGTGATATTTGTGCTTATGTTGGCCATGTATAAAGGACTTTAATGGACTACTTTATAAAGCCAAACTTGACAAGACTAGTGTGTAGAAATGAAAAAATCGAACTTGTCAAATTAGCTTTTTCTAACGTCTCATGTCTGTAATCTTTAGTTTGCTGTGATATATTTAACAGTCTACGGCTAATATTGGAAGCATTTCTGTTGATGAGGTCTGTTTGGATGAAATGGGGCTGTTTCAATCCTTGTGACGTAGGCTTGGTCCTATTTTTTAATCTGTATTCATAAAAGAAATTGGATGTTAACTAAAAGGGTGGGTTGGTAGGCTTCAGCATGAGTGAGAGAGTGGCCGTACACGTACGTACACATGTACACATGGGGATCCTGGAGGTAGATTTATTTCTGTGTAGCTCTGTGAAATAATTGTGTGAAAAGTTGTATTTGTTTCCTTTGGATTGTGGATGTTTTCCCCTCTGGAGTTTATTATTGGTGGAATAATTGATTTTCATTTTTTGTGTTGCAGATGATTCCCCTGTTTTGTTGTGTATGATATTGGTAAGTTGTTT
>NW_022280042.1:1235903-1238125 GCF_004355925.1 Anarrhichthys ocellatus
TATGATATTGGTAAGTTGTTTTGTCACACTAAAAAGTGGACAGACATTTCTTAATATGATATGTTAAATGCGGCTGAATCCTATGTTGGGGTGAAGGGCCGGGTGCATCAAAGAACATTATGAACTCAAGTTTATTTACATACAGTATGTTGTTGAAGGAAATGCACGGCCTTCATCACCTCAAATTACATCGTAACACATTCAAGTCCAACCCCTTGAGCCCCTCAACGTACATACACAGAATATACAAATAAAAATAAGGACAACAGAGTAGTGATGTTGGAGTTGATGCGTTACATAAGAGGGATGAGGAAGTGTTAGGGTAGAAGTAGGTCACTCATCAACACAGAAAACATTCTCCCACAAGTTAAACCACCTCCAGGATACCGTATACAGCTGTCCTCACTCAAATCATTAACGGCCCACCGCTGTATCCACGCATTCCCTCATCATCATTGTATTTCATTTTTTATATTTTGAAATGAAAGTGGAATGAACAAAAGATACACAGAGCCTGTACATAGCCTTGTGTGCATCTACGAAGGTCTTAAGTAGAGTTGAATTACATTGTGATTCTTCTCAGGCGCTCAACAGATGTAACCTGAGGAGGCCCAGTTTCCAGCAGCCTCATGTTCGGGTGCAGAGATCCATTTAGAGACATACAGTATGCACAGAGGCTCGGGGTGTTTACTGAGGGCGCTTTGAAGCTGAATCTTGACAGGTTTGTTGTTCCACCGCTGAGCTGTTGAAAGGAAAAGTATAGCAGTGCTGTTGCCTTACTTCATCTCCCTACATGACTTCTTTATGGTTGATGCTCTGCTTTATAAGCTACAATAACCATCCTTTAAATTCTGCAATCACTTCTTTTCCAGATTAAAACACCAATAAATACGTTTAGGCGAAATTTTGTGCAAGTGGCACCCTATTGAAAAATGGATGAATTAATACAATGTGTTAATGGAATTAAATATTTGTTAAGAGTGTGCCAGCTGAGGGTAACAAAAGGTCTCACCAAATCAGACTCATGGAAGAACTCCCAGCTCGTCAAATAGCGTAGTGTCCGATACCGACGCACTGAGGCGCCATTTACCCTACGACACACCAGGCTGGCATCCACTGCTCATGTAAACCCTGGTTGAGAACGTATTAAATAACTCCATTTGGGGAATGGAATCAACAACATATTTTTATCTGAAGTTCTGAATTCTGCTTTAATCTATACAGTCTAGCTGCAACCTAAGACCATAATTACATTTAGACAACCACACAATAACCTCAAACCAACTCAACATGAGGATTGACCCGAGGGTGTCTAAGCAGGTCTTCTAGTCTTCTAAACACTTCGCTCCAGGAGAGGTCTCATGTTTGGGGACATCAGTCCTTATTGGGGTGTTTTACCGAGTGACAGCACTGACTTTTGATGTGCCAAAATCAATAGTTTTTAGAGTTGTGCACAGGATTGTCCAGAAGATTGGTAGATGCAAATCTGTGGTCATCTTCTTATCCAGTCAGAACACCTTGGAGGAAGTTGGATGAGGATTTGGACAGCTGTCGCAGCATGAGGCCCTCGATAAGGCTGTGGGGGCCATAGATGGCTGTCAAATAAGAATTAAACCACCCAAACAAGGTGCAGAGGATGCAGTAACGCTTTATTAAAAACAGGGCAGAGCTCAGCACACCAGCAACTCCACACCCATCAAAGGATCATGATTATGCTGGCATTTGCATTTTGGCTAAATTATGACATTTTAGTTTAAAATAATCTTGGGTTAAGTCAAAATCTCCCGATCCGATCTTTGATAATATCAGATCCTGACTAAAGGGAGTAAGAATTACAAGGTTAGATTACCAGATTACATTTCTTGATAAAACCATACTATGTATTTACAAGACTGGAGCTGGATAATTCACAAAGATCCTCCATCAGCGTAGAGTAAACCCACATACAGAAATAGCTTATGTGTGATCCAGTGGCCCTTTCTCAAGATTACATTTGGTTCCCCCACTACTTCTGTCATTCCTCACACTTCTTAGTGGCTTCACTGGTTGTGAGATCAGTCTTTCTTACAACCAAACAGCCAAGTTGTGGGTCCATTATGTGTTGGGATAACATGTTAAGTAATGTCAGAGCAAGACATTAACCACAGCAGCAGTAGACTGCCAGCACCATATGCGCACACACACACACACACACACACACACACACACACACACACACACAC
>NW_022280042.1:1238135-1301472 GCF_004355925.1 Anarrhichthys ocellatus
ACACACACACACACACACACACACACACACACACACACACACACACAGGGTGAGACGGATGTGGACGGGTGCAGGCAGAGAGAGCAAGAGCTCGTAGAAGACTGGCTGAGCGGACAAACAAAAGCCATAAAAGGGCCGATGAACCTGGGATCATCAACCAAACCAGAGGCTGTACAGCTGTGGGGTAGGTATGCAGCAGGAGCTTGATGAGTGGATGGCTCTCAGGTGTGCAGGTTGATTGGCAGCAGGAGAGAGATTGAGTGCCACACCCACACAGAGAACCACACAAGACAGAGAAATACACTAGGAATGTAACCTGACCATGACATATACTGTATATGCATCACCCAAAGGTAAGGTCTGTGATTCTAATCACATACATTTTGCCAAATTCAGCAAATATCCTCCAATCCATATGCCCTATGCGTCCGTGGCAACAGTGTAAAAATATTGCACTACTTTATTAATTTAATTTTAAGAATATGAACCCCCTATCCCCAGCTACGTAACTATCTTCTTTTTTTCATCTACAAGGGCCTTTATATGCCGTTGGGGGGGTTAAAGTGGCCAATTTACAAAATAAAATTCACACGTTTACGAGATTATCAAATCATAAATTATAGTGGACTCAGTGGAAACCGTGGACTGTGTAAGAAGTGGACATGGTGGTCGTGTCGTCACCCATTGGTTTGTAGACTGACATTTTGAAGCCTCCAGTTTGGCATTTTGCTTGTCGTCGTCTTGGATTATGGCTGTCACCATCTTGACTTTTTGCAACAGGAGTGACCATATTTGGACTGCGGAGTGACGTAGAGATGCCGTATACAGCTCTGGTAGAGACCTGTCAATCACAAGTTAGCCCCGCCCTAAAGCATACTCTGGTTTATGGTCTGATTGACTCTAAATGGGACCGGTGGAATTGACTGCGATGCAAGCTATGAAACAAGAATCAGCTTATGAAAAAACTAATATTGCCTTCAAAGAGAACACATACTTATTTTAATAACTCAGCCTCCCCACATGGTTGAACCTGTGGGGAGGCTGAGTCTCACGTCACGGCTCCCACATGGAGATGTGTTGGGTGTTTTATTTCATTTGTTTTATGCGGAAAAAGAAACACACAAATGTGCTGGATAAATGAGGCCCATTATCTGCATTCATCCGTTTGTGTCACCAGCAAAAAAGGTCACAGTTGCGCTGCATCAACAGTCTTCTGCACCTCAGGAACATCTTCCTGTTGGATATGGCCCTTGATTTTTGTGGCTGTCATGGCTGACGTGCAGTGACCCCTGAACCGTCCAATAAAATATTCATATCTGTGCGTAAGAAGCCGCAACCCTCCACATCCTCCCTACTAGTTACAGAAAACACTGCCTTCTCCAGTGCTTCAAAGATAAATACAAGCGGCGCCCTGTAAAGTACCCCAGACTAGTATGGTTTGTACTCACCACCGCCTCAGGGTTTTGGACAAACTATGATCATTTGTGTAAATTGAACCCTGTGGAAAACACAAAATAATGTGAGCCTAGTTGGGCGTGACTAACAAGGCCTCACGGCAGCGTTGTGTTCACAGCGAGAACATCCGAGGAACCCGTTTAAAGTCAAGGGGTCCGCCAGGGAACTAAAAACATAGGTTCTGCTTTTTAAAGGATATACCCTACCATAAAACCAGAAATGTGATCATATTTCAACAGTTTGGTCGTGGTTTCTTCTGTAACGAGGCTACAGTCAACCAAGATCGTTTTGGGAAAATATTCGTAAGTTGCCGTCTTGAGAGTGAAATAGTCAGAAAAACCTCAATCCTGTCTGTGTATTAAGTACTGTCACGCTGTGGTCAGCCTGTCTAAGCATGAAGACTATAAAGTGGGGGAAAATAGCTAGCTTATTAAAAAATACACCTACCATCACCTGTAAAGTTCACTTATTGACATCTATCGGCCTGTTATCAGTCTGTGTGAGATCAGGATATGTATCATGTATTATCATAGGTCAGGTGCAGGTGCTGAACCACTTATCAAATAAGAGATTCTCCTTTTAAAAGGACTGTTCACTGTCAAGGCAGTCTGCCAATTCATTGATGGAGGGCACGAATACAGATGCAGCCACCTAGTATGTCCCTTCCTTCCGCTGTGGGGCCGAAGCCAATCCGTGACGGGTTTTGTCTGGGACCTTGACAGGTCCTTGGCTGAAAGGAGATCCCCCCACCTCTATGGCGCCATACGTGGAAATATATTGCAACGGTTTATCTATCCACCACGTGCAGAAGTGATTATCGAAGTTGAAGTGGTGAACTGCAGCCTGAAATCAGCTGTTCTCATCATATTTGATGTGTATTAGTATGTGTATGAGTGTGCTTCCCACATAGATCATGCTTTTAAATGATTCACATCATGACCATATGATGATGATCAGGGCATGACAATATGCTGAAGATTTGTGTGAAACAACGATACATATTGTTTTTTTTATTAATTAAATAGCGATCATACCGACTGTCCATGAAAGCTCCAAGAGATGATTATTCCACCAAATAATTCATGCAAATGAAAACATTACGGGAGGAAATCTAATAATGTACAGTGCAACACACACAGAAATCATTTGTTCATAATATTAATGTTTTATCTGCTGTGGTACAGTCACAGGCCGGGACAAAGAAAGAAACAACTTAATGTGTTCTACATTTGCCGAATTTCGAACGAGGCACTAATAATTAAAAATGTGTCGTAGACATTATTACACAAAATAATGTAATAATGACACAAAATGTATAAAGTTTCTCCGAGCTCAACAGCTCACGAATAGGCGTGATTGTTCACGACCAAATTGTGCTTGTTTTACTGCATTATTTGTTAAATTTGACATGTATGTATACATACCCTCAATAAAATTGTCTTTTTCTTAATTGCAGCGTAATGATGAAATCAGTTGAAACTAGGGCTGTGCCGAATGTCATATTTTTACACTCAAAGCTTCTATTGATGTTCTATTGTTGCGCGCAGCGAGCGGGAGAGTTTTTGACCACAGTGAAAATATAGAAAGACAAACGCTAACGAATACGGAATATTGTGTTAGCTGTGATTATGTTGTGAATTTTGGAAATGATTGCATCATTTATCTTATTACATATCTCGCTGTGGGTGTGTATGCTTGAGAGAGAGTGGAGTGAGAGAGCTACTGCTAGTAATAAGTTATTAATAATGATTGGAATGTCAACGTTATGGATGGAGCTTCCAACTATTCCGTAGCCACAAAGCCCGAGTTAAAACGGACAGTTTTGCACTTGCAAAGGAAAGCCTTGAAATTTGCATTTGCTCTGCGTGATGGAGTATGCTTTCCACACAGAGCAGACTCTTAATGATACGCGCTATGAATGTGCAGCAAAGGAAAAGTGTTCAAAGTATTACAATCGCTGGAAAAGCAGAGCGGGAGGAGGAGCCTAAACCGTTCATGGCAGACTGTGGACCACGCCATCAACACAGGAGCCAGGTCCCAGTGAGAGGACGGGAATGTTCATCTGAGTGGTATCACTGGTCTAGATGTAGCGCTAAATGATACTCTGATATCATATAACATCTCACTCGGGGAAAAAGATGGGAATGAGCATATTTCCCTAAATGTTGCACTATTCCTTTTTATCCATGTTGCTACAAAGACACCCTGTCTGGAGCGGCCCCACGGAAGCAAATACGGGACTTATTCAGTCAACTGTGAGTATTATCACATCCAAATGAGCTTCATTTCACTGTTGCTTTGAAACAGAAAATGTGCACATATCCCACTAAATCACTTTGGATGTAGTGAGTGCCAGCTCATTCATTGGCAGTGGAACAGCTCCAGAGTGTTGCTTGGTGGCAGAACACAGTCTTGGCTCTGTTACTTTTCGCCTTGGAGGAGACTTGTTGATATTGGCAAATTACATTATTCTGCATGTGAATCCCATTTTAATGACAACAGGGTGTTATGTAAAGCAATCTATTCACACATTGGCAGACAAAGAGAACGGTTTGGGCTGTCTCTGGTTGCCAGTTTCCTGATCAGAAAAGGATACTGTTTATCTTCAGGCATGTTGAGGAGGGGCTCATGTCATTGTCTTTGATTCCCACAGCTTAGAGTGATTAACAGTCAGAGTCAGCCTGATTTACATCTGCCTCATTAGGCCTCCCACAGAGAAATGGATCAGTCTTGTAACATTACTTCACATATTTACACTCCAGTAATTAGAAATTGCAAAGCCAGATCCTCATCGCTGCATCTTTTATCAGTGAAACTCATTGTCTTGTCACAAGCGTATCATTTTATTGGCTAAATGGGTAGGGTCATGAGGATGAAAAACAAGAGGCAGAAATAGCAATTCAATTACACTGTTGTAGTCATTTGACTGGCAGCATTTTAATGATTCAAATTCAAATTTCAGTGGTTGAAATTGGGCACGTAGGGCATAGCCACGAGTATACCTACGTAGGTAACTCTACCCGTTTGCAACACATTGGTATTTAAAAATCCACTAATTAACATAGCAACAGAAAACAATGACACAAAGTCATAAAGAACAAACTGACCTCACAAATCACGTTTTCTCTCTCTCTCTATCTCACACATTGAAATGCTAATTATGACAAATTATGACACAAATGTTAAAATCTGATGAAGTGAGGACATTTTGGACAGACATGGACGAAAGCTGCAACTTGACTGGTTGGTGGAGGTCTACAGGCACGATGCGGTATTTCTAGTTGGCCGTTAGGTGGCGTGAATATCTGCCACAGATGGATCGGCACTCTGACTAAGTCCTGTGTTCAGAAATGTCCAGCTTGAGACTGTTGGAACAAAAATGATCTGCAGCACACAGAGCCATAAAACAAAAGGCCAAAGCACAAATTGCAGTAAGAAAGAACCATCCAGAGAGCTGTACAAAAAGTCATTTTTTGCTTTGCATCACCAGTGTACTGGTGCACTCTGGAGCCTGGAGACATATTACCACTGTTTGAAGGACTTCATGGTGCTCCAGTGTGTGAGAGCACATGCTCTTAATTTAACACAATCTATCATAAAAAGTGTATTTGAAAAATATTTTCTATTCCACTCTTGAAGCTTTCTTCTTCCAACAGGCCATGAAGATAATCTGCTGTAAAAGCCGACTGAAGTAGCTCTTTGTTCCTTTGCAACACCCCCATGTATGCAAAAAAAAAAGATTGTATAATGAATCTTTAATGGTTTGTTCTAAATGTGACCCTGGGCAGTCAGGTATAATCTTAGGCCATTAAATGTAAAGCATTACTGCTGCCTCAATGATACACTGTTGACTGTACAGCAGGTACGAAGTGCTCTGTGGTGGCTGACTTGATGACCTGTCAGAGCACAAAGGATTAACACAGAGATAATTAGATTATTAGTGCAGCTGCCAACCTCATCAAGGTATGAAGTTGTGTATACTTACTTCCTGTTTGCAGTGTAAAACACATCTTTTATAATTAAGAAAAGCATTTGGTTTGTGAGCATAGAAAACAAATGAGAGCAAAGAAAGATTAATTAAACCAATAAATGATCATAACACACAAAAACATGCGAAGCCACGATTCAACAAGCACGGAGTTTGAAGCATACTTCTAGTAAAGTACAGGTATTATACGACATGACACAGCTTGCAACAGCAACTTTTTCAATTGGTGTAGTCTCAAAAATATGTCATTTCTAACATCAAAAGTCCTAGGAAATCAAAGTGGTGTAAATGATTGACAGATGTTGAAGTCGTGATGGCACAGTTTCCCATTGAGAGGACCAGGACTGACATGGCTGCTCCCCATGGCAGCTTGTGCTGAAGTAAACAAGGCCACGCAGAAACTGACTTGTGAACCACAAAACTGGCGAGCAAAATGCAAACGCAGGACAATCATGTGACATGAAGGATACACTCACAGTTCTGAACTATCTTCTAGAACGAACCCCTTCTGCTTGGATCCAAGCATGCGCAGTGGCTCAGCTGGGTCCATGGCCACCATTCTGTGAATGTTGATAAAGCTGAGGCCATTGGAAACACCATCTTTGCCAGCATGGATGGACAGAGTCCTGCTGAGTACATACTCAAGAAGAGGGATCCGGCAATCACACACACGCACACACACATATACTGTAGGTTTTGCTACTCATCTCAGACACATCCGCCATTTTGATAGTTTTCCCTCCAAAATGCCATTTTGTAGTCTTGCGTGGCGTGGTCACATACAAGACTACATCTGCCATGTTTGTAGTGTTCTTGCTTCTACACACACACACACACTCTCTCTCTCTCTCACTACAGATTGTTTGATTTTAGATAATAGGCTCGAAAATGTATAGTTTTGTTGTTAGTTTTAGATCTTAGTTGATTTTGATCAATGTTATTAGGACTTAATAAACTCTGTTATACTTTAAGGAGCAGCTGTCTGTGATTACTTTGTGCATGTGTATTGTGATGATAGCTGGATATGTGGTCTGTGCTCGTACTCAACCTTCACTTTCACTCTGAATGTGTAATAGTACTTTGACTGTTGACATTGTGAGTGAACACTAATTATGAGACTTAGTTTATAGTTTGGTTCTCAGGGTGGTGCCCCGTTATTAAAAATATTTGTTAATACTCTTATTGATGTTACATATTTTATAAATGTCAATAATTTAGTTTTTATACTTGCTGATAACCAAACACGCTCCTGTCAGAACACCTTTCATGACAATAGGGCCTGGTTATTGGAAACTCTCTGTGAAGGCAAAGCCAGTTCTGACCAGATTCAGACATCCTGACACTTAGACTACACTGCAGACTGTTTAGGTACAGGGACGATGGTTCCTATCCCGAGGTAACTGGGAACCCTCCTGTGAATGTGGTGTGTTGAAAATCAGTTAGCTGGCTGCCACGTGATCTGAGAACACGACAGAAGGTGTTATCAGGCCCAACAGCTTTAACTCTCGGAAAGGTTCTTCTCTAATCCGCTGTGGATACCGACAGTGGCTGGTCCTCTGAAGGTGGGGGAAACTTGACGGCTGACTCTTTGTTGAGGAGATCAAAGCGAGCATAAAAGGTGTTAAGCTCAAGGTGTCTCTCCAGTCTCTCCTGATGTCTCCACTTTGCCTCCTTGATGGCAGCTTTCAGTCTTGCTCTGGCGATGCCGTATGCTTCCTGGACACATGATTGAGGGCAGCTTTCTGTCTCTGGACACTGCTCTCATCTCTCCATTCATCCAGACTTCCTGGTTGGTTATTGTCTTTGTGATCACCACATCATCAACACATTTGCTGATATAAGATGTTACTGTTGGTGTATATTCCTAAATATTGATGTTGTTCTGCTGGGTGGCAACATCTTTAAACATGTTCTGTAGAGCTGCTGTAGCTTCATCTGTCCACACTTAAACTCTTTCGTCTTTTATTGTTCGGCCCGTTTAATCCGAGGGGAGTAAGTAGGCAGCAAAGGCCCGTTGAGAAGTATAAAATATTTCCGGGTCATCCTGAGCCGGTAAATCCAATGAATTTTGTTACATTTCTGTCTTTATTTCTTGTTGTTTTTTTATTGTTTTGATCACTAACGGCATATAACATTAGAACATCTGAAAAGGAAGCGTGGGGATTATTAAGTGCTGCAGACTTTCAAGGCCCACGGCTGACCAACCAGCCGGACCAAACTGCCCCAGGGAGGAGACGGAGGAGCGCCAAGATGGAAGCTAAGCTAACCCAGCTAGGACTTGAGGCTACTCCACTACTCATCATGCTCCTGGCTGTTTGATGCCTGACCGCAGAATAATAAAAGATGGATGAAAGCAGCGGGAGGTCGGTGACTGTTGATCTTCACAGAGACCTGGATCCATCGTGGTCCAGGATCAAGCTGCACTTGACGGGCGGACAGCCGGACAGAGAGCAGGACTCTGGAGGGAGGAGAGGAGGCGGACATGGCTAAAGGTTTTCTTCATGTTGAATTTTTTATGTGGATGTCGACCAAATCATCTGCTCAGAGAATTGTTTTTTTTGTTTCTGTTACATTCCTTATGATGCAAATTTAAAAAATTGCACCACAGGAATGCACTACTGTGTTCGTTGTGTTACAAATGTCCTACAACTGAATTTCATTGTGCTTCCCTGTGTTGCATAATGACAATGAATGGTCATTGAATCCTTGATAAGAGGTCCTAATTCACCTATGAAACCTCCCCACAGTGTCCTCACTGTCATTACGCTGCTGTGACAATAGACTTTGATTTGGAGGATCCAGGAAAAAGCCTCTTGGGACACTGCAGCTCTGTGTAAATGGCAGCGCTGGAGTAAAAGAAGTTTGAGGAGGTCATTACACACCTCGTAATTAAGAAGAAAAGAATTATTCCACGTAATATGTCCCTGGAACACAGCAAGTCTATCTACGAATGTATTAGGAAACACAGTGGCTTACAGTCACATATGAGCTCTTGAAAATCAAATGTCTAAATTAATTTTGCCACTGTAGCGTTAAAACGAATACTTTCCCTTACTTAAGGCCCAATTCAGCAGTTAAACTAAGTAGCTAAAGGTTTCTGCCGCATGGCCTTCAATTTACATATATTACATAAAGGAGTGGATGTGTGATAAAAACACAGTGAGCGTGAGAGGCAGAGCAACAGAGTTCTCTGGGACAGCCTGCAGAAATATTTAGCGAGAGCTTGCGATAAGGACTGACTGGCTTCTATATTCAGAGTTTGCAGACGAACAGCAGGAAGAAGATTCTGCCCTACTTTTCCACTTTCCAACATTTAACCCCCGCCGGTCTGTCTCTCGAGGAATTAGATTGCCCTCTTCATCAAAGACACTGTCACAGTGAGTCACAGCGAACACTGGCCTCCACTGCTGTTATCTCAAGTATAACATCAGGCTGCAATGTTACTGATGCTGTTTACTGGACTCAGGGATATCATTCATCACACAGGCTTATGAAAATAATAAGTATAAATATAAGTTATGACATTCCAATATACAGTAGGTCTTTGCACACCAAGTTCATATCTTCATCTAAAATTGTCGCATTAGACGTAAATATGACCTCACATTTACACACCGACTCCAAAACCTTCATCAACGTTTTCTGAACAGATTATATTTTCTGTTTTGCATCCGTCAGAGTTGTTTGACCACTCAGAGCCACCGTAAAAGCAAACTTCATTATCGAAATGGCGTCTGTTAAGCTGATTTGATCTGTTAATTCGTCTCCCAACACAAACAAAGTAAAGAATACAGAGATGTGCAGAAAATAAAGATAGATTCCGGCTGTCGAATGCAGAAAATCGTGGAGGGTACCAAAACAAAGGATGTCCGTAGTGAATATAGGCAGCTAACCGATAGCTTCTTGCTAATGTCATTCATTTATAATCCTTGTTTGAGAGCAGCTCTATCCATCACACACATAATTCATTCAGTTTTGTTTTATAGTTGCTACAAAATTGAATAATAAAAAACATCTGACTCAATGTGCAAGGTTTTTGTGTGTAACGATTTTTAACAGGTGATGGATTTAAAAAATAAAAATGCGAACAATACGGACTTTGTCTGTAACACAATGGGTTAGGACCTCCATGGGTGTTTTATGCCAGATTTCCGTAATAGATTTCAACTTAAAGGAAAATGCGGCAAAAAGCGAGCTGTGCAAAATTGTCTCTTTGTACTCAATGCTACTCAACGAACAAACCAATGATTATTTTTGTATTATAGCTTGACCAATCCTGGATTTGAGGCTGATATAATATCAATACTTTGTGGGTAAACAAACATCTAATAACTATATATTATCCATTAGTCTCAAAAAACATCATATTTGATGAGGGATTGTTAAATTGGATTGTTAAAGAATAGAAACCAAGACATGTAGAGTGACGTTTTACAGTGTAAAATGACATTTCTCAGCGTCTCTGGTGGACACACTGGGTAAGGGAGACACTGTTTCAAGTCACTTGTGATTAGTTCATTTTCTTCAGATTTCAGATTTCCGTTTTAAACAGAATGTTTGATCAGCTTTGAGTCACTCCAAAGTATGTTTACAGGAGAGCAGATTGTTAAAGTCAATATGAGCTTATAAATGATGAAATAATAGGGTGACATTTACGATTTCTGTTAATTATATGAAGAGTTATTATTGTTGACAAACCTATAAAACAGCTACTAAATTGAGTTTGTTCAACCGCTGTTTGAAGGTCAAGCATGGACCTGGTTTATTCCACTCCATATATCATATTGTAATTTTTCAATACATCTTATTAGAAGACGTAAAAGCGAGAAGAAAAGAAAAGAGAAATAATTACTCCTTTCTGCACACAAACTATTAACACAAGGGCAATGACTCATTTGTGAAAATGGGCTATTATTTCATGTGCAGGAATTATTGTTTGAAAGCAAAGTCTTTAGGACTTTATTGCATGAATATGTGCACACAAGTTATTAACGCCTGAGAACAAATCATAATAAAAAACTCTGACACCTTCTGGGGTAAGGAGTCTGTTGAATGGACTTTTGTTTCACTACTGAATTAAGTTTCTCTTTCTCTCATCTCTTTACGAACAGAGAGATCATTAGTAAATTAACTAAAAGTTCTTTGTTATTTGCTTTAAATGCAAATGAAACTGTATCATTATAAAAGCCTTCTAAGGTGCAGCTGCAGAAGGTGCTGAGAGGGTAAAGAGTGCTTGTCTGCTAGTTGGACGTGGATATTTTCCGGTAGTTCTTTGACAATAGATTTGGTTTTAAATAATGCAATAAAAGAAGAAAGTTGCCTTCTCCACTCTCGGTGAACCTCATGTATCAAACCTCCAACATGTTATTAAGGTCAGAAGAGCCGTGCCAAAGTGAAGTGCCCTGCCCCAATCACATTGTGATGTCGCTTTCTTGTGACATTGCTCTCAACCTGATTTAAAAGGAGCGTTATTTACCAAGAAGACTGGTCCGTAAGCACCGTTCCCCGTAGAACATCTCAGTCTTCTGAGCACTGATGGATTGTGTAAAGAGGACCATGCAGCTCGTTGAAAGTAGAATTCATCAAACGTAAATGCAGCACAGAAAGCATTTATTGTGCTAAATTATTCCTGGAGGGGTACGCACTGTAATCACAGTGCTTGTGGAGCTTGCTCTGGTGGGCAACGCTCTGAGCACTTCATGCATTCCAATTTCTCCAGAATACATTAATATTGTCCTCTAGTTGTCCCTTGGTGACAGTGGAAATTATACATTTTTATGAGTAGATTACAGGAAAGCAGAGCACGGAACGTGCAGTATTACAGTGCAATGACGTTTCAGGCCACTCCAGATGTAATGTCAATGGAAGGAGCTCAGTGGAGATTTTGGGATGAAAATGTTGGTACTTCATACTAGAAAGTGTGATGATGCAATCCAAACATACCATAGATGTATCACATTGAACCATCCTCTCACAACAAATAAAGGGGAAGAGACACATTATGATTGCTGTGACCAATGTATCACGAACAGCAAAGATCACAAGATTCCAGCCGAATAATGGCGTCCAAAATCACACAAAGATGATCAGACGACATATCTCACCATACCAACATATAGGACCACCGAAGGACAATGTTAAAGATCTCTGAACATCCAATAGCCGACTCAAGACCAGCAACGAAAGGTGCATTTGTCATCTGTTGAGCAACCTCATCCTTTAAACACTGTACATGCAATCCAAAATGAATGATGGCTGAAGTGCCCTTAAAATAGGGTTGAGCATCGTTATGGTTCCTTAGCCTGGAGTCTCAAATATTTATATATATTTTTTATCTTTTCCTTCTTGAGGTATGATGAAGTCATCCGGTCGATGTGGTCCCAAACGATTCATTTCCAATTTTTGCCTCAGGGGTAAAGTTCTAAATCGTACTGTAGTTGAATAATACGAGTCATGCCTGCTGCTGTAAAGTTAGCGTAAGTATTAGTATCAGTCCTTCTTTAGCCAGCTAGCAGACGTGTACACCCTCGCACAATTAATATCGACCAATGGGATGCTTCTAGGGGCCCTGGCTATGATGAAATATTCCAAAACATTTTATGAAGTAGACAAAGTTGAGTTTGCCAGTATTGTGTCATATTTACAGATATCGAACTATAAAGTATGACGTCTCTGTCTGTCCGTCCGTGTGTTCTTTGCATACCTCCTGAACTGCTCATCAGGTATATTTCACACTTGGTGGGTGCATTGCTGGGAACCAATGGGAGTGCTTTTTCAAATTTGGTGCAATTTGGACACGTGACAGCTTCAATATTAACATTGTGGACTCGTGCAGGTCGTCAGCAGTGGTCCTCACTGACTGCAGTTCACTGTGGCTCCTTAATGCTGGATATGACCTGGACTCTGGATCAAGTTACAATCAAACTTTTCTTCACTTCCAAGGAGTTAACGAGCACAAGCAGCCGACACAAGAACAGCGCCCCTCTGCCATTTGAACTCAAATTATATTTTTACCGTACAAATGATAACGTTGCCACTGGCAAAATAACCACCTGTGAGGCCGTCAGAACTCAAAACATTATTTCTGAAGTAAACTATTAGTAAAAGTATTAATACCGCACAGTAAAAGACCTGCATTCAAAATAAACATATTCCCAGAAACGTCACACGGGACATTTCCCTAGTGCGCTCCAGATACAGCCCTGTTCAGAATAACTGCACTCCCATGATGATTTTATTCTCGGAGCTTCTTCCAGGCATGATCATGCATTTGATACACAAATTAAAAGACTTTTTAATCACACTTTTCATCTTTTAAATGTGTGCTTAGCTGTGAGCAGGATTGTACAGCGTTTAGAGACTTCAGACGGTAACAGTGGCAGAAAGCTTAAAGACAGAGTAATAAAGCCCTTCTACTGGCCCAAGCATTAAACCAGCTTTACTTAGAGCTGACTGGCTGCAATCAGCTGCCTCCCTGGAGCCTACAGTGGCTTTTATTTCAGCCAAAGGCTGTTATACAGCTCATCAAATACAGCTTTTTCTATTTTTGTAAATCTTAACGGAAAAGACCAAAGCATAAGGAGAAGGAAAACAGAGCCTTTAGGTTATTCACAATGTTTATTTCTATCTCTGTCCAGCATTTGAAATTTGATTGATTGACAAAAACTTGGTCATGAAATAAAAGTCAGATTTAGCCCACAATCTATTACAAAAAATAATATCTGCTCTCCTGATCTGGAATTATGTGTCAGCTTCACAAACAGAGAGAAGAAACTAAAGAGGATATTTCCTCCTTAAGGACCTGTTTCCCTCTAAAGAAAGGGGCTCAGCGGTATGCAACAAAACCAACATCAGGTTTAGATAACAAGATCACTGAGTTGGATTTACATCACTTCATCTCACTTCAGATCAACACTTTGGGACACGTGGTCTACAAACAAATGGACTATTTGTGTCCCTGTACAAAAAACCCAATAAATTGCATTTAGCTGACCCTCCAGTGACACTCACCTGTCATCATAATACAACTGGACAGCGCTGCACAACTAATAGGCTGTTATAGCTTCCACTGTTTTGGATTGTCTTCCTCTGAAAAGACAGTTTGGTTTTGGTCGGTTGTGACTGCACTTCATGCTATAGATGGTGATGAAATGTTGCTGTTTTAAATGCTGGTGTGACTGGGCCTTGAGGGTGTGTTTGCCTTCAGCATCGGTGTTGTGGGTTCACTTCCTTTCTTGTCCTGGTTATCAGCCTTCTCATTTCATATTCAAGCACCACTAACAGTTACCAGTTTAAAGGAGGTCTCCATCATTGCACTGCATTTAAGTTGAGCAAAGCAATGAACAAATGATAATATCAAGACATTTAATGTCATTTTGAAATAATTCTTCAAGTATACTTAAAGAAATACAAGAGAGTGAGGCTCTGCTTGGCTGAAGAACCACTTACCTTAGATGCACGTATTGTTGCCTGCTGCCCTGGAATAGTTTGGTCAGTGTTGAACGTCACAAAGCTGCAGCAGCTAACTCCAGAGCTCCGGTAGAGATTGCTGTGGTGAAGACGGGTCTGCAGGACTCTAGCACTCAAAGAGCTTCAGTGGAGGCAGATGCATTTTAGAAAAGACCCAGGCCACTCACATGAAAAGAGAACCTGGTGTCAAGTTTAAGTGGGCCAGTTTAAAGTTAAGGTTGATGCAGCACATTGCAGAATGAGCTCCTTTCTCCACAGACAGCATGGGCTGCTATGTCACTTACAAGTTAGCAGGAGAAGAAGCTGCTTGAAAAGCTCCCCGGTCCGAGTAATAAAGAGTCGTGACATTCAGCACTTCCAAGGCCAGAATCACCAGAGAGCTCTTTTTCACTAAAGTTCAAGACAGATTGAATTCCTGGACAGCCACAGAGAGAATGAGTCAATTCAGTCCTGGCAGACTCCCGGGTGAGAAGATTGTATTGATTGTATCTTCCCTACCACATGACTGGAACAAAACACAGCTGTATGTCAGTGACGTACAGGACTTAAAGGTCAGCTAAAACATGGGACCTTAAAGCACTGATTGCCCACTGCATTTCCTATAACACAATGTTAGAATAACAAATGTTTTACAACTTGTCAGTCTGATTCAGCATGAAAGATTTGACATTTTGCAGTAAACTGCATTCAACAACCTGAGGGAGGTTTCATTTCAACACAACCTGTGATGTGTGCTGATGGAAAGGGAAGGAATTAGTTTGTTTCTTTAGTCAAATGAAATGTTGAAGGCACTATTATGTATCTGTATCTCTCTATATTATGAGATGGGCCTGTCTCTGAGAGAAGAACGAAGCAAATGTACATCTGTGAACTCATAAAATGTTCATATGCTGAACAGGTCTGCAGGTCAGCGACAGCATATTTAATTTGTTTTTCTACAACATACACTTAAATAAAGCGAGTCTCGGATTTGACAGTGAACGTCTCCGCTCCCTCCAGCAGCTCCTCCACATCTCCTTTGCACTCAATACTTTCAACAACTGCTTCCACGATCCAGGACATAATACTGCACATTCAAAAAGAATATATTGAAAGTGCATGCTGAAATAGGCCTGAACATTCTGAACATTAATATAGCAGTAAACCACTTTTTGCTATGAGTGAGTGAAGTAATGTGCATGTTAGTCCATGTGGGCGTGCCCCACTGGTTAGCTCTCGGCTATAGCAATAGCGCGTTAGCTGGGAATATTATTGATACTCATCTCTATCAACCCTTTACCTGACAGGATGTTGATATTGGACAATTCTGCAAAAAAAAAAAAGATGATTACATTCAAAGATAATGCTATTGTGAGGAAAATGTGATCCTCGAGGAAGTGAGGAAGATGCTCTACCCTGGCAGTAGACGAGGTCTTCAGTTCCTGATTGACCACATATAGAATGTGCACAGTGCATGCAGTGCATGAAGCTCTGTAAAAGACCATTGAACCCACAGAAACACCCCTGATGTAACAGCTCTGTTACAAATAATGTATGTGGCTGCTGAGCTGTTAACCTCATCAACAGTGCCTGTAGAGGCCGAGTTTTACACTGAATTAAACAATTACAACTAGCAAAACACTGAATTCATCTACTGGACTAATAGAAGCTGTACTGAAACAGCCAATTCTCCCTGCCGGTGCCATGTATTGTTCCAACGGCCCAAATGTCCCATCGGACAGAAAGACAGTAGACCTTGAAAGAATCAGCAGTTATACGTAATTTCCACCTCTAATGCGATCTCTATACACTTCAGAGTGATATTCATACATTCAGGGGTTTCTATGCAAACCAGTATATTGGTGCTGAAACTGTCAACATGTGAGCCTTCTGTTAAGCATCACACTAAAACCAGCATGTGTTATGCTGCCACTTTAAAGCAAAGGTTAGTAATCATATGGAGAGAAATCCATTAGAGAAAGAAATGAATTACCTCAATCAGTTTGAGTTTGACTCAGAATCATGCAGAAAAAACAACAGCAGCAGAGAGAGCAGGGCGGCAGAAAGAGTGTAAATGGCATTGCATCATCACAAAACCTTGATAAACATAAATTGAAGTAGAACTTTTAAAAAGCTTTTCAGAGCGGATTCATTAGAGATCAGTGCCAGGAGAGACCACGTCAGAATTATAACAGGATCTCTGGTAGCACACAGATGAAGAGATGAGGAGCAGCAGGTAGACAATGACTTCATTAAGAAGGTAACTTTACGACTGGCAGTCTAACAGGCAGATAATAGGAGATTATCCTGCCGTCAAAACTTGAAATCAGGATAGTTGGCTGGCACGGGAAGATTCAGTGTAGGACAGGCAGCAGGGCCATGTTGCTGGAGTTGAAGACCAGATTCAGACGGGCCAATCATGGTCCTGGGCAGTAGAGGATCGGGGTTGCTGGGGAGCGGAGGCTCTGCAACGCCGGGGAGCTTGGAGGATTGATCTCCTAGACAAGGGGTCGGCAACCTTTACCGTCCAAAGAGCCATTTTGCTCTGTTTTCCACCAAATAAGTCTGGAGCCGCAAAAGCTATTTGATATCACAGCCTATAATGTTTTGTATATAGTTATATTATATATATTATTATGTATATTATTATATACAGAAACTATAGTTTGTTGTATTTTTGAAATTATAGAACAAGAATAAAGACAATTCTTGACATTTTATTGCTATTTTACCTGTTAGAATATCAAACTCTTATGAAGAGGAGAAGAAAATACTCTGGCATGTGTAGGCCTACATAAGTACGTTGATCCAAAGATGGACAGGACTCCAAATGCATACGTCTTCATGTTCATGTAAGTGTCGGGAATGGGAAGGTTTTCAATATCGCTCCATTTGTGCTCTCTAGCGAGGACGGCCTTCTGTCGGGCGACATCTTGAAGATCAGCTGTCAGGCTTTTGAACTTGGACACCCATAAGTCTTTATCGGCTATGTCTGCAAGTTTGATTTCCAGATCAGGTCGACTTACTCCCGGGAATGCGGACATGTTCAGCTGGGATGGGTTGATGTCCAGCGGTGTGACGGGGAAGGATAATGTGCTTCTTTCCCTCCCTGAATCTTTTCCCAAACTTTGCATTCCGATAATTGCACGCTGTAAATACTCACAATTGATGTGAGTATTTGTTTCTCTGAACTCTCTCAGGGAGGGGAGGTGAGAGAGCCTCTCTGTACATCTCTGGCAAACACTGTCGTCTTGTGCTCAAACGCCAAAACATCCTCCAACATCTGCAGAGCCGTGCCTCCCTTTCCCTGGAGACTTTTGTTCAGCGTGTTTAAGTGACTTGTCATATCGACCACAAAGTGCAACTTTCCCAGCCAGTCTGGATCTCCCAGCTCAGGATAGGTGAGGTTTCACATCCAGACAAGCAACAAACCGTTTCAGCACCTCTCCCCTGGACAGCCACCGGACGTTATGCAGCAGGAGATCTGACTACGCGTTGTCCACTTCTTCCAACAACGAACAGAACTGTGGGTTTGTTTAACCCCTTTGTTCACTATCTGAATAAGGTTCATCACCTCCATACATTCCGGGGGAAATGTTTGAGCGCACAGTGCTTCCTGGTGTAAGATGCAGTGAAACGACAGCAGCTTTCGATCCAGTGACTTCTGAAGTAAAGTCACAAATCCCTTCTGTGCTCCTCTCATACTGGGTGCCCCATCAGTAGCCACTGACACCATGCGGGTCGTGTTTATTTCTTTAGCATTTAAACAATTCATAACAGCCTCACAAATGTCCTCACCCCGTGTTTGCCCTTTTAGCGGTATTAATTCAATGCTTTCTTCCTGCGGCCCATCAGAGTTCATATATCTGCATAACAGTGCTGTCTGGAAGTGTCTTTCAACATTACATTTTTTGTTGTTTGCTAAGTTCTCGCCACATATCAAGCATACAGGTAAGCCAGCATCGGCAGTGAAAGCAAATGAATACGAACACGCAGAATTAAACTCTCTATTTTCCTCCGTGACTTTTCCTTTTTTGGTTTATCCATTGATACTTTACCGAGGGCGGGGCTCTGCAATCATGATGAACCACCTGCAGGGAGAGGCGCCTGACAGCGACGTAATAGCATGTGATGCACATTTTAGTTGACAAAATATTAAAACATTTTTTATTTTCAGTGACACAGTATCACCTCAAACTCCAAGATACGAGGTGTTCCCTTTGAAAGTGCAAAAAAATCAAATTAAAATAATAATGTTATTTTTTGTCAAAGCCTGAAGGAGCCACAACAGAGGGGCTCCAGAGCTGCGGGTTGCCGACCCCTGACCTAGACCAACACTTCCTTTCTTGGACTGACAGGAGGCTAGCTGACCGAGGAGCAAGCTGATATGTGGGCAGGAGGCATGAGTATGGACCAGACTGGAAGCTTCGAGGACCTTCCAGGGCCAGGCGGGTTCCCAGGAACAGGTTTAGGGCTGGTGCAGGCTCAGGACACGGGACTGCAGGCTTAGGAACCCAAGGCAACTGAACTGGAATGGAGGCTGGCTGCTACCCAACCAAACTGGGGTGCAAACTGGAGGCTAGCAGGCAGAGGAGCAGACAGGTAAGCAGGCTGGGGGCTAGCGAGCAGGGAGGATTGAGTTGTTGGCAGGAACCGGTTGAGTCTCTTACGAACGACGTCTAAGAGGGGAACAAAGTGACTCATCCACAGCATCTCCTTGAAACACTGCTGCTGAACCAGTCATTGCTGCCGATGCCAGTGGGCAGCTGTGAGGTGAGCCACAGTCTACAGCGAGGTGTCTCCAGGAACAACAGTTTGCCATGATGACTCACACAGAGATGCACAAGGTGAAAACAATGCCAGCAACGCTGTCACAGCTGGTAATCATCAAAAGCCTTCAAATGTGAATGCTGACCAAATAATACGATCATCTCTCCCAGTAAAATATGTAAGCTGGAATAAAACATGAAGATATTCTTGTGTGATTTCTACCATTCAAGGTTCAGAAGACATATATGTCCCAATGCAAAATATGTGAAAAGCTGTCAGCAGTAAGGTAATAAAGTTCATATCCATTTACCATTTACACAACCTTCTCATGGCTCCTTTCCATACTATTACCATGAACTTTGAAATTCCTCAACAACATTTGCCATCTGTGGCGTTAACCCTCTGAACCCTATAAGGTGTTGATGAAATATCACAATTCAAAGCTCAGTATCAGTTGCTTTTTCGGACAGAAGACGTGTTCAAGGACAGTCGGAAAGATGATAATCTGACGATAATGACAGTTTTTACATCATCATGATAAACGGTGTAGTTTTGGCGATTGTTTCAAGAAAACATGCTTTTCCATCCTGCCAGCGGGTTTTGGGGTTCAGAGGTTACAACCACAACAATGTGTGTGGCGTGGACATTGGAGACCACTATTCCAACCTGAGAGGGTTATGTTTACTTCCAATTATGAAGAAAATGATGTCTGGATGTGCTGAAAAAAAGAAAATGCCAATAAAAATATCGGGAATGTTTTACATACCAAGATGCAAAACTGTACTGGACTGAAAATACCAGCAGCTGTCACTGTTCATGGACATCATAATACATGTGCTTACAATATCTGCTCTCGAAATTTAATATACATTCATTCAAGGCTCTATTACTCTATTTGCTTTTATCAACTGTCCCTTTAGCCATTTGCCATTTGGTTTTACTTTGTCCAGCGTTATGTTGCTCCATTTCCGTTGTGTTTTGTATCGTGGGACAATTGATTCTTTCAAATAGGATTGTTCAGCGTGTTCATAAGAACAGCCCACTCTTGTGGTATTCACATCGCAATTTAGTTAGAGAAGCCGAGACCACAGAAGTACATCTTCGGTGGTTGTTAACAGCTCCTTTAAAAGAGCAATACACGACTTTATGAACATTAATATAGCAGCGAACAACTATTTGCTGTGTAAAGATAAAGGGGAGTAACGTCTACAAGCAGAGAATGAAGCCGCTCTCCCTCTGCGTGTGTTGCTATCAGAGCTTCTCCTTGCTTTGCTGACATAGCCGGGCCGCTTGCTTGTGCTTATTCAAACGAGGTCTCTCCTGCCTCTCCCACATCAACACCCCCTGAAGCTGAGGATACTGTAGCAGGCATGGATGATGTCATCAGACATTTCACGTGTGTCCCCCACAGGGAAGAAATTGGCCATCATCGGCAGGTGGATCCCCTTCTCCTGTCCACTGACCGTGTCGCAGATCCTGTATGCGTGTGTCACTGTGTTCATGTCTACCCGGCCAAACATGAGGTGAAAGAAGGGCTAGCCCGTCATTTCATGGACTGTGCAGTTGTGCATCAGGAACGACAGAGACCACAAGTGTCTCGTTCAGTCAGCTTTCTCTTGAGGGAGCGCAGTGCACGGACCATGCCAACCAAGGTCCAGTTGAATCATTCCACACTCCCACTTCCCATTGGGTGGTAGGGGGGTGCTGACACCACATAGACCCTCTAAACTTACTTATCAGCCGACTCTCAAAGTTGGCACCTTGGTCGCTATGGGTCCTTTCTGGGAATCTAAAGAAATAGAAGTTGATACCAACCAGAAAAACAATGCAACTTCCACAAAAATAGAGAAAATTTCAGTTCAGGTGTGCTTCCCCTCCCCTATAATCTGGAACATACCATAAAAATCCTTGGCTTATCTATCTTTCTTTTCATTTTACGTGTATAGTATGTCTGCTTTTGTGAAATGCCAGATGAGAGAAACATAGTGGATTGTAAACCCTGATATCCCACATGAAACCTGAGGCTTTGTGCGAGGCCTGCTGAGGGCACCGGTCGCGGCCCCCCCCCCCCCCCCCCCCCCCCCCCCCCAGTATGAATCCCTCCGAGATGGAGCCCAGTCATGTGAGAGCTGAAGCTCATCCCTCATTGTTGATATGTAAAAAGCCCTGCACGCCTCTATTTACACTGGCCTGTGATCCTTTGTGTTTGCTATATGTGTGACACACTGGGGATATGAGCCCTGATGGGGAAAACACGGCGAGCATCACACTCGTCTTCTGGGATAACTCACCGTGTCTCTTTCTGGTACACGGACATGTTAACACGGTAAATAGGAGTCCGCTGTTGACTGTCGATGTTGGGGTAATTAAGGAAGGCCATTGGCGTAGTTTGCATAAATTAAGGCTTCGATCGTCGCTCACTGGGATTTGTATGTGTTCAATGGGAGGGAAGAAAAAACTTCCTCGGTATCATTTTTTTGATAAGGCCCAAAACATCAATAATAGTTTAAATAGCACATTCCCCTCCCTAATTAGCATGACAGTGTCACCTTTTCTCCGACTCATTAGTGTGACTTTGTGCATACAGATCATGTGTGGGTGTGAAGCTCTCTCTGCTAATGAGAGTTTTGGGCATCACAATTGAATACTCCAGATCTGCTCAGGAGCCCAGTACGTATAGAGCTGTATATGATAGCCGCCGGCTAATTAAAACTGTGACAATAGTACCGAGTGTGTCATTATGGAGCACACAGTTGGGCCATATGCTGCTGATTGTGACCGTGCCGACCAGTCAAGTCAGCGTGAAGTTAATTAAATAAGGTTAATGGGCACATATGTATACTGGGGAACTTGACCTTTACTGTCTGGAGACGGCCACCGAGTCCATCTACTGTCTCTCTCTCACTCTCTCTCTCTCACTCTCACACACACACACACACACACACACACACACACACACACACACACACAGGAGGATCAGAGGAAAGAACCTCACAAAAAGGAGAATTGCACCAGAATTGGATCAAACAATACATATGTCAGCATTGTGCAGTTATTTTATTTATTGATTTGCTATTCTATAAAGTACTTCCTCCTTCCTCCACACAGAGAGGCAAGAGGAAAACACAGTGACACAATGTCAGCTGCTGCATTCATGGGCCAGCAGGTGATGTGTTCACTGACCTCTTCCCCCGGCTCCGCCATTTCCATGTTCTCTGGCCCTAAAACGTCCTCTCGAGGCGCAGTTCTCTTTACTTTAACCACTACATTCTCAGTATCCACGTCTCTCTCTCTCTTCTTACATATTTGGGTAGTTGATCTTTGCATTCTGCTTCATGTATGTTTTCAGCATTCTTCAACAAAAGTCAGGCGAGTGTTTTACTCATGCGTTTTCGCAGCATAGCCACGTACGTAAAGAGAGGGAGTGGGGTGATGCGTCAAGTAATACATAACTTAAACAGCCCAGGCAATTACCAGTCCTCGATCCCCCTCTACCTAAAGGAGGTATCCAGCCTCCCCTCCTAAGAGACCCCCTGTATTCACTGTCTGCAGCATTAAAAGCTGTGAACAGCCCCCATGGTAAAAAACAGTATTATCTCTCTCTCTGTGCTGTCCGGCTGTTCACATCAGCCCTTTGTTTCTTCCTGGTTCTCCACACAACCTGGTGAAAGTATCAGGTATCAAAGGCCAAAACAGTAAAAGGGGACAGACCCAACTGCAGGGAGACACAGTGAAGCAGAGGGTAGAATTATGGCGGCTTTGATTACCAAAACACTAAACTGTAGAGCAGGGTAGCCCAAAAAAAGTCCAAGAAAACAAAACTACTAAACAAGAAACAAGGCAAAGAAGAGCAGGGAACAAATCAGAGACACCCAGGAATCATTGTCCAAAGAAAAACCAGGGAGCAGAGCAGAGCAGGAATCCCACCAGGTAACGCCACGGACCAGGTAACGCCACGGACCAGGTAACGCCACGGACCAGGTAACGCCACGGACCAGGTAACGCCACGGACGAACCGACAAAGAGACAGGAGACACACAGGGTTTAAATAGACTGGGAAGGTGCAGGTGATGAGACACAGCAGGGCGATGCAGACAATCACAGAGGCGGGAAACAGACAAGGACAGGAAGTGAAGTTAACACAGGACACAAGAGGCACGGGAAGTCAAAATAAAACAGAAGTAACAACTTAACAAGAATCCAAAAGCGTGACAGTAAGTCATCAGGTATGCAGTAATTCTTCCCCCAGAGTCTACAAGATAAAGATCCTACTACGAGTGGACACATTTTGCAACTTTGAAAACATTTGAAAGATCCCCTCCAGACATGTTTTAAACATACCCTGCATGGTATAATAGTCTCTCAGCGACCTAGAGTTCCACGGTGCCCGGAAGAGTTTTTAAACATACAAAGCTTCTTTGTGTGTACCCTTGATTCTTAACAAACATGTTGAATGCATTTCCCTCCTCATTCTGAAACCTGCGATGCTTACCTCCATGTTTACCAGCTTGCAGTCTTCTTCTTCACTCTCTATAGATGTCTTGCTGTGTTTCTTGGCTCACCATATACTGTATATATATATATATATATATATATATATATATATATATATATAAATATATATATTTATCTGAACTGCTGGTTCTTATGGTCAGCACTGTCTGCAGAGATGACCATGGATGGATGATCTAACAACATCAGGGTTTACAGAAGATTGTCCTTACAACAATCAAACACACACACACCTATTAGGGAGCCTTGGGCTTTATCTTGCATCGGAGATCTCCAGCTCAACACTCCTCCTCCTCCTCCTCCTCCTCCAAGCGATAGGAATCTAAAATACTCCTCTGCTGTCTGTTTTATCAGCAGCCGCTCTTAATGTGGCTCATTACTCCACAGACTGGCTTGTAGCCAGGGGTAGAAAGATGGAGGACACCTTCAGATCCTCCCTCCTCACACAACCCTGCAGCGCACATCTACTTCCTAATTTGGAGAACATCAGTGTGTGTTTTCATAGCTGTGTTTATCCAGAGAGCTCACCGCTGACCTCACCGCTGTCTTTCTAGCTATTCCATGCTCCCACACTTTCCTGTGCATCAACATCTTGAAGCGGGAGCATCACTCCCGAGCTTTAGGATGGGAGCTGCCGGCGGAAACAGCGGTGTTGCTCATCACCTCCCCCCCAACGCGTTTCTCCAGGCGCTGCTGTGATGCACGACGTCTCGGAGGTTTCTATCTGGTCCTCCGGTTGTCCGGCAGAAGATGCACAGGTTGACAAAGGAGAAAAAGAGCACTGCACTGTTCGATGTACAGTTCAGAGTTGTACGTTAACAGCAGCAAACTCACAACATTTTCATGATGTACTTATTTATCTAATGAATTCATTCATTTTGTCTATACAATATCAGAGAATTGATTGACACGTCAGACCCCCTGAAAGCCTCAACAGCAACATTTTTGGGAGGTTTTCTACAATCATAAGACCTATTTGCTGGACTGCCATCGGGTATTTCACACACTGCTTGCAACAATAAAGGACTTGTGATGAACAGTAATTCCTTTTCCTATTTCTTCCTGCAAAAATCTGGGGCCTACAATGCAACTTTACTACTTATCAGTTCACTTCTGAGAGGTCTTATGCTAGCAGCAACTAATGTAGCTTAAGCTCCATAATTAGGAGCGGGCTGCGAACGTGTCCTCAACACATTTCCAAACTTGTGTGTCGGGACAGATGAGCTAACGCTCGTCACGGCCCCGTGCTTGTGGGTCCACATTCGTGCCCTTGGAGCAGAATTGCTCCCTCGCGAGGATGCTTCTACTCTCGCGGATACCGTTCTTTGCACTCGTATCAAGTGCATGCACCTGTTTCTTCTGTATGCGGCTTTTGAGACTAATGATACGCCATAGTTCTTTCTCCAATACAGTTCCAGGGGGGACATTTCAAAATGGAGAACTCCTGAAGGTGTAAAAGCTTGTTTCACACCACAGTGCACAACAAATAGGCAGCCTGCCACTGGTGAGTTGTGCGTCTGAAGTGATTGCTCACCACTCCGGCCCGGCGTCAAACGGCTGGAGTTGACATTCCAACATGGCGTCCAGAGCTTCTCACCTTTACCCTCCACAGTACATTATGGTTCACAACTCATAATGGAGACCTCTGGGAATATAAACACCCTAAAAAGAAGGAATTGGTTGCTTTGCCCTGGGAGAAAGTGTTATTACTTTTGCTGAGTCATGAATAATTGATAAAGTTGCTGTATAATCCCTGGGTGATAACTACCCCGATCAGTGTGGAGGAAAGGGATGAAAACAGAGCCAGAAAACCAAAAAGAAAGATGACCTCCTTTACAGGATAATAAGCAGGAACCCCTGCTTCTGATAACCCCAGACCTTCCCTCCAATAGCGGTGACATAACCGCCTTTTTACACTCACAACATCCATTTTTCTTTTGTTTGTAAATCCATCTACCTTGACAAAGTGTGCTCTGGCAGCATGCAGGGGTCCGGCTAGAGATGTGGAGTATCCCTTTAGCAACAGCTACTACGAGATGTTTTATGTCGGCTGCAAAATCAGCCCCCTATCCACTGCATAGATGGATATCGGTAGCATCTCTTAGGTAAGTGATTGTGTTACAGCGACTGACAGGACCAAAGCACATCTATTTCAGAGCAAGGTTCTTTGGATTGTAGAGGGCTGAATAGAAAGCAGGTCCAGGAGCAGCGACAGAGTAACTGCTCCCCCAAATGACGGCAGGTGGTACTGCATGTCTAGGTTGTCCAGGCTCCCCTTGAAGAGCTGCTAGCCGCCTCACAGGACACACCTACGCATCAGATGTACTTCAGCGTGCTCACACCCCCACAGACACACACTCAGAGAAACCAGCCATCCTGCACATGAACAAACACTCCCCCGCGCAGACAAATGTATGCATGTTACTCATATCCACAGGGAAAAAAAGACAAAAGCAGCCGATGGCCTGGCCTCCATTGAAGGATCAAGGACCAGCCATCCTCAGCACACTGTGGCTGGCTAAATAGATGTTGATACCATGGCCTGCGGGTGTGTTCCGTAAGCTGTTCAAGCTGAAAGGAACATCGAGACAATATCCATGCAGCTGCTACACGGACTGAAAAAACAACCACTTAAAGAAGTCAGGTTGCCTTTTATTGTGTCCAGCAAATACATTTTCTTTATTATAAAACCAAGTGTCATCTTCCGTACCGGTTAGAGTCATGCTTTAAAATCTGCTTAAACATTCTGACAGATGGAATGTGCATGGAATAGCAGCATTAAGTAGTAAAAACAGAGGACATAAGTGAATGGACTTGTACTTGTACAGAGCTTTTCTAGTCCTCTGACCACTCAAAGCGCTTTGACACATGTCATCATTACTAGTAGTAATAGTATTGAAAATGATACTTAAAACTCACAAGTTCTCTGACCTAAATGATGTCAGTCAAACCATGTGAATGTTTTCGACCTTGGTCTTATCCTTTCCGGGCATCTGTAAAAACATTGCTTTGCATTGAACCTGAACAATTTAGTTGAACCAGTACTACAACAACTGGATGCCTCTTCAACGTGTGACTTTAAAACAGGACAATTATTATCCAAGCCCGTCAGTAAAATACCTTTTTTCTTTCTTATAATGCGATTATTCAGGTCAGCTGTTTACTTTGTACTGTAGGACAGACCAGTCCTGTTTAGGCCCTGACAAAGAGTTCTGGAGTACAAAACACCAGCTGGTATGTAGGGATGTAGGATGCAGGATGTACCATTTGTTGCAGTATTATCTTCCACTAGTAAAAAGACAATAGTGAAATCAATTGTCTCTCATTTTGAGGCCTCTCTTCTGGCCTCTTCTCTGCTCTTGCAAAGCCAGACATTCCTTATTTCACTGAGCAGTGTTCCTCACTGACACCTCTCTGAGCCAAAGAGCTCAATAACACAGTGTGGATGTTTTTATTACAGTCCAGACACAAAGATGAGGCCGCTAATTACAGAGCAAACTGCCCTCTGCAGACACCGAATAAATATATGCTGCTAACAACAAGGTTTTCAGGTCGGAGTGGTGGAAAAACTCTGCTGTACATTGTCATAAACCCGTCTGACACAAACAGATACGGTGTCTGCTGTGCAGAAATGGTGGTATATAAATCACCAGAGGAAAAAAAAAATGATGACAAGCCAAATGTCATTTTTTAAAGAAAACTACGATGCTGAGCGGCGGCTTGACTTTTAAGGAATATTGGCTAACCTTTTCAGGTCAGATCCACAGGGGAATAGAAATAAGTGAGAGAAAGGGCATCTGCATGCTGCTCATGGTGGCAGAGAGAGAGGTGGTTCTGCTCTGACAGAGCAGAACCAGAACTCTGTGATGGCTCTTCTTGACCTCAACTAAAAATATGCTCATTAGAACAGACTTTGGCTGAGGAATCAAAACAAGACACCGCTACGCTAGTAGTTCACTTCTGGTACAAATGTTTTGAGGCACACATTTGTCTTAAGGTTCATAATTTTTCAATTTTCCTGTTTCCTTAACTAGTATGGGAATTAAATTCATGTTGAATGATTTTGCGCATCCAATCCCAAACTTCAGTGACAATTAAGTAGTGCATCCGGTATGTAGCAAAGTGGAGTCTGGAGTTGCTTCCCTTGCCAACAGCTGGATTCTCCCAAAGTCACAAGATCACGCAGGAATCACATATCACACTAATATCCGTCCTCCAAAATAATAGATTTGTAAGCCAGAGCACGGACCAATCAGCTGCAGTTACCACAGTCCACACACAGTCGCTTGTACTGCTCTACTGAGCATGTGCACAGCTGAGCTCTGCATGCCTTCGCTCCACGAACACAAAGTTACAAGTACAGTTTACTCAAGTTACTCACATTACATGAGTTCTATCAACAGGATAGTTAGAAATAAGTAAAGTACACTAATGTCTTTTAAATAAGCTAGGTTTCACCTTTTACAGTGTGGTATGTGATGTGTCTGGTGTCTCTGTATAAATAATAGTGAGAGCTAATTAACGACACATAACAGTTTCAATGTTTCACTACTATTAGCCTACTATTATTGGCTGCTCTTTAATATTAACCCTGAAGATTTAAATAGTAGTGGAAGAGGATATATGTTGTTTTCTGTGACCTGGTGGTGCTTACCACCTGCTGCCCATTCCTTCACATCATCTGGGCAACGTAGCTCCGTTTTTAAGTAGCTAGCCTTGCAGTCTTATCCAAGAGTATCTGACAAGTCTGATAAACAGTGTTATACAATTATCAGTATTAAAACGTTGTATGATTATTGTCCCCCTGTACATATTAAGGGCTTTCAGAAGGAATCCATGGCGACACACACCAACCTCCGTTCCCTCTTCATCCAGGGATGTCCACTGAGAGTCTCCACATGTGCCTCTTCCCTGTGTCTATGACACATAAAGCATATTAAATAAAAGCAATGGCCTTGTACAATATATACCATTCATTCTCTCAATTTGCTTTTGGAGAAGTTGGCTGGCAGAAGTAGCTGCAGTTGAGAGGAAATCTAGGTCGGACATTTATGGATATTTTAGTCAAATTAAGATTAAAACTTGCAATTTTTCATTTGACCAATGCTAGACACTGCACTGTCTTCACCCACAAAGAGCCCATTACAAAATGCAAGGAGCTGAGGAAGAAAGGAAAATAGGAAATCAAAGAAAGCTATGGGAAAAAGAGCACCTTCCGTTTCGGCAAAAGTGATGAAGCTTTCTGTTTCCATCTGCTGAAACAGCCAACATTTCCGTGGTGCAGGCTGGGCTGGTGAAAACATACCATCACGGTAGAGCTGGTCTTTCTGAAATGAAGAGTATGAAAACTGTAAGAAGCTGCGCTGCAGTGCATCGGCGTTGATACTGTATGTCGAGACTGGAAATGATATAGAATCAAATATTTTTTGTGATGTATGCCACACTTTGTGCGATGGTCTTTGCAAAGACCTGTCTGGAGAATCCCACAGAGATGACCTTGGGTTCCTGAAAGGAGTTTAGGAGGTCCAATGTCTAAGTGTGGAAGTGTTGACAGAGGCCGGTCAATATCCACTCTTAAGGAGATCCTGTCGGGGGTCCACTACTGCTGGCACGTTTGACACATATAGATGCAAGTCATAATGCCTTTGGAACAAAAGAGTAAATGAATAACAGAATTAATACACATTAACCACATTAATTACAACAGTTTAATCTGCACAGTGTGAATGGTTGAGACACATTGCACAAGTTCCTATAGTTCCAGTATTGCACTTATATCTAACTTCTTTACTTGGGGGCGACCGTGGCTAATAGGGTAGAGAGGGTCGTCCGGTAACCGCAAATCTGAATAGCTTAAGTTGGTTGGAGTACTTGATATATTTATTCACCTGAAATGCTTTTAAGTAAGATACAAAGTTGTATTTGTATAGGATTGCATGGTGGCTCAGAGTTTAGCACTGTCACCTCACATTAAGAAGGTACTAGATTTACTTCTCAACTATTCATGTTTTTCTCCGACTCTGACATTCAGCCATGTCCGCCTGCTACCGTGGGTAAATTAATCAAATCCACCCTAATAAGAGCCGGCTCGTGGCAGAGGCAACACAAGGGGTGGCCAACAGCCTCTTTTTCAAGAAGTTTTTTTAGATGGTATGGTCTCGCATCTTTCCAGCGCTCTGAGGCTCTGCTGCCGAAAAACACCATGACTGTGACGATTTATGTTTTGAATTAGTTATTTATTCTGTTTTATTGAGATGTTCTGTGTCTTGCACTTTATTTCCTGCTTTGTCTGTCTTACCCCTGTGAGGGTCTGCTGCGTTCAATCACCTGCACCTCCTCAGTCTGCTTCACTTCACTTTCTGCCCCTGTCTGTTCCTCTCGTGATCGTCTGCCCCACCCTTAATTGTAACCTGCTGTGTCTAATCACCTGCACCTTCCCTGTGTATTTAAACCCTGTGTGTCCCTTGGCTCAGTGTTCGATTGTCTTTGGTGTAATCTGGTCCGTCTTTCGTCTGCCTGCCATTGCCTCCTGGTACGTTTCGTGTCTGCTCCCCTTTGCTGTGTTCCCTGTTTCTTTGGATGTTTTATTTTCATGGACTTGTGATTCATACGTTTTTGTGATGAATACTTTTTTGTTACAATTAAACCCACAATTATCCAATCCTCCGTTTCCCGAGTCTCCCTGCATTTGGGTCCAGCCCTTTGTTTTCTGCAAAAGCCTTATGACGGTGCAGAGCGAAGGAGAAACCTGCATGTGTGTTAGTCAGGTGTTGAACAGCTTAAATGTGCCAGGGATTTCTTTTGAGCTTCATTCTTCCAAAAGAGTCCCTCATTTGGTGTTTGCATGATGATGGTGGAGAACATCTCTCATGTGTTAAACTGGGTTGAGATGTGGTTGAGTGCATCACAGCATTCAGTGAGCCCTTGTCTTTGTAATAATGTTCATGCACTACAAACCCTACCAGAATATCCCTCTGTTGTTGAGGAAAGACTCCTGTTGCTGACGATGTCTGATCTCGTCCTGCACTGACATCTGAGGAAGAGCTGCTTTTCAGGTTTCTGCTTACTTATCCCACTAAAGCACAAACATCTTTGCCTTCGGACGCAATTTTTTTGAATCTACTTACTGACGTCTTTCCCGTAGATCTAAATATAGACTTGGTTCACTGTTGGCCAGTTGAACAATCTTTGTGCCATATTGATCCAAGATGGAGGTACACTGGGCCTGCTCAGCAGTTGTATACATGCCACAGAGCATGAAAAGATGTTCATTGCATCGTGTATTACACCTGTATGGAATCTTCTGCACTCATTTCAGTCTTTTCCTTTGAAGGAGAAATAATATGAAAAACGTCTCTTGGAAGTGGGGATCCGGGGGGTCAAGGGTCTGTTTTTGTGGCCATTGCAACACAGGCAGATATTGTACAGAGAGGCAGACAAGCCGAACAGACGGGTAGACGGACGGACGGACAAAGATATGTACAGATGGTTGGATTGAGATGGACAGAGAAAAATAGAGGTCTGCTTGTAAGAGTGCCTCTGGGTTATCAATCGGGTGTAAATCAGTTGATGGGTTGGCTGATTGGCTGCGGGAGAAAGTTAATGATGTAGGTTAACTTTGTTCATAAATTGAGGTTTAAAAGGTGTATGCCCATCTAAACGCTGCAGTTGGGTTTTCATGCGTTTCGTTTTTTCTATTTCCGGTAACACTGTTAAAAGGATTTACGGTCTGTACTGTAGGCCAAGAAGCCCAAAGGCGTAATGAAAACCTACATGAAAAATAAATGCTTCCATTCATGCTGTCTATAAAAAAGTACAATTACAAATGATTGTTGTTTTTCCCTGTTTCCTGCACCGTTTACTGCTGATCGATGTTATTATACACATTGTTTTCTTTACATCTCAAATAACAGTATTTCATTCCTGATTGTAACCACCAATCTGTCTGCATCACTTGAATGTTTCTATTGGTTCCTTGGTTGCATTGTAAGCTACGTCAATGACATCAGCTGACCACAGGTAAACATCGGCCCAAGCTGTTGCCTAGCAACCCAATTCTGTTGAAACAGAATGGTACTGTCAGGTTTGACTCACCAAACAGATGGAAAGATGGTATTTCTCAGAAAAAGAGCATCTTTAAGAAGCGATGGCCATAAATATGTAGTCTCATTAACACTTGCTTTATTGAATATATTTAACATTACATATTTTAAAGAAGCTATTCACAAAAACTCCTCATTTACAAGAGTGTCAAGTAGCCGACAGATAGAAAACAGGAGGCTATAAGCCTGACATTAAGATGACATACTGCATGTATCATTTCAAAAGGCAAAGATAAATTAAGACACAAACTTAATATGATCACTTAATAGAAATTAAATATCACAAGACCGAAATACTGGCATTTTAATAAAGAAATAAAAAGGGAATACTTAATTTAATTAAATGTTGAGTAATGTAGCATTAAAAAAGAATAACACAAAACTATAGGGCTTCCACTTTTCTGGGTCCAGAATTGAAAAGAAAACATGGTGCAGGCACGAAAAATACTTCCAATTGAAAAACATTAGTTTAAAAGTCATGCTGAGCGACATCAAAAAAGGAAAGGTTTGTGTCCATGTACACAAATCAATAGATTAAATATTGTGACTATTTCACCAACTGAGTTGTATGAGAACTGCGCATACACCTGAGTGCGCAGTGAGGGAGAGTGACTTCTCTCTCAGCTCAGGACGCCATTACTCTATTTTTACATAGCAAATAGTTGCTTTCTGCTATAATGTTGTGAATGTCGTAAGCAGGTTCATGTGGCTTTGTGCTCTTTTGTTGGATAGATCGATGGCCTCGGAGAGGAAATACCCCAGTGAGGGCCAGCCAGCGCCGGGGAGACGTCCCACGAGCAGCCGTCACTGACCCGCTAGGTTGGACGTCCCGGGGCAGACCGCTGTGGAGAAGGGTGGAAATATTTAGGTTCATTATAACACTGTGGGGAACACAGCATCAGATAAACAATCGCATCCTGTTGCATACCCTGCTTAAAATACAATAATCCAGAAGCAGATGAGCTCTATGTAAAGGGTGCTGAAGTAATAACATGGCAGTATTGTTGGTGTATGTTTGCACGATATCAATATTTACATTTATCAAAACCGATATATCACCACACCCTTACTGCGGATAGAGTACTGGAGGTAGGCTTGGTTCACACCGGAAGATGCATTAAATAGGCAAATGTTGTATTTTCTAACCTCAGTCATTGGCAATGCAGTATTGGTATTTAATAAACTATGGAATATATTTCCTCATACTGACCTTTTCGCTCTCGCTCTCTAAACTAAACAGTTTTATGAACTGACTGAACTTCCTGTCCTGTGCAACCTATGCATGAGTATAAAGAATACATCTTAAACAAATGCATATAGTCTCATGTCTGGATAAACGGACAAGTCACTTTTCTGTGAAAGCAGTAACAGGTTTGGCTGAATGTTGATGTTTCTGGACACGTTTAGACCTTTCAGATGACATGTGTTCAGTGTTTCCACATAGATTCTCCAACTTCATAAACACCAAGTTAATGAAAGTCTTTGAGCTGCTATTTGAGGTTTTCAGAGTGACACCTCTGAAGCTGTTGAGAGAATAGCCAGCCTCAACCCTCTCCCGTTTATTGGTGGAAAGCATTAATTGGTCTATTTTTTATGAAAGCCAGTATTAGGCAGCAATCTGATAGTCTGACTTGCACTTTTTATTTCCCAGTAGAGACATTAAAACAAAACTACTGCAGGTCACCTTGGGAATCCCCCAAAAGGCAGAAATCTTATATCTCCTATCTTATGTCCATAGAGTTTGTTACTCAGCCGCTGTAAACTTTTGGAATTTTAACTTTGCAACAGCAGTTAGTTCCAGGTGTCGCGAACCAAAACCGAGACACTCTGCCCCTGAAAATCCGACTTATTCTGCAGTGTGAAATATGTTCGAGTGGTAAACTTGAGCAACTCGGTATGAACTTTTGAAAGTTACTAAATAATAACAGGCAGACTGAGGCAGTGCCTGGGGAGGCTGTCTGGGGTCGTCATGTATCACAGCCGCTGAATCACTTTAGAAGCAGCTACATCAGTGCAGTTTAAGACGAGAAACACTCCACACTGAATCCAATCATTTGTTATTGTGAAGGGTGTTGCGCCACAGAAGTGCTGGATAGATTTCAGCTCTTTTCAAACATGTAATCTGTTTTAGTGTCCTTGTCATCAACATGTCTTATCATGGGATATCCTACAAAAAGGGCTAAAAGATGGCAGTTTGTGAAACCCATCCACCTTCCCTCCCGCCCGTGTGCTGTGTGAGTTAGTGGTTTTCATACGTCCTCTTTCATGATTACATGGATAACATACATTTCGTGGGATATCGGGCAATTACGGCGCCTTATTTTTCGTATGTGTTGGTACGAATGCTGGACGAGACCAGACGGTTTATATTAATGTTCTATGTTAAAAGTTGACACTCTCATTTAGTTCTTATTAGCTCACTAATTACATTCATTACACAATGATCATGTGCCAGGTAAAATGTAATATTCTGTAATATATTGTAATATTTTTCAAAGTTCTTCCAGCCTCACTGAATGTGGTGTTCTTCTGAAAGCCGTTACTAATGATTACAGCTGACACACGTTGAGTGAAAAACCCAGATACTCCCAGTGAGTCGAATGCAGGTAAGAAAACAACAAATGCAACTCAGAACTGCAGAACTACTTTGCTGTTGTTGTACAAAATATTAGAACTTGTATCCAGTGCAAAAGAACGGTGTGTGTGTGGTTTTATGCGGCTTTGTAAGTTTCTTTAAAACTATAGGTTATATAAGTTATTTTTCAAATAATGCATTTTTTAGCCATTCTGTCAATGTGTGAAAAAAGCCTTTTACAACGAGCAATCATTCCAAGTTATTTTATTGGCATGTCCAAATACAGGGAAGCAGTTGGTTGGCAATGAAAATCTTAGAACTCAGACTCCCTTCATCTGTGCTCTGACAGAGAACACATACGTCAACACGGACAAATTCAAATCTAAAACATGAAATAAAATAAAAATTGCAGCGGCTAAAATATCAAGTAAAATATAATACAGTGTAAAAGTTGCAGAACAAGAAAAAAGAGCTGCTGTTTGCCGTCTTAGTCGGTGTGGTTAGTCCAGGTCAGACCCTCACTGATGTAAAGCCGAAGCTGCTGACTCTCTTGATATTGATGGGTCCTTCTCCCTGTCGTGTTTCAACAGTGGTTGTAAGCAGCTCAGCTCCACTCATGAGCCCAACATGAAGACTAAGGGGGCAGAAACAGTTCTCTATTTTCACAGCCAAAAAAATGGCTCAAGATAAACTGACAGCAGAGATATTAAGTATTTATTTGATTCAATGATGAAAGGTAGCAGCTCTGGACGACAATGGATGTTATCTCAACTTTCACTTTTTCAGCATGGTTTTTCAAGGATAAGTCGAATGATATTCTATATTTCTCTTTTTCAACAAATCTCATGTGCAGAATCAAACCAACAAAGAACATATGCTACGAACAAGTACTGTGTGCATATCCAACACAGTGTCACGGCAGCTTGTCAAATAGTCCCAAAATGTGATCTATTGGTTTTGGGTATAGGGACACAAAATTACAACTAAAGTTAGATTAAGCCAACAAAACCACCTAGTTAGGGTTAGGAGAAACATCATGGTTGGCCTTAAAGTAACTACGTACAGAGGGTTTAGCCAACAAAACCAACAGTTAGGTTTAGACAACAAAACAACCAGCATATAACCAAAAGGCAGTGTTGAACCTGTCCTGGACCCATCCAACTCCCATCCCACCAATAACTCTAACTGTTGCTTAGTCACATGTTTGGTTTTAATTTTTGTGTCCGCCACGATTAACCTAATTGACTTTTCATTTGTATTATTTTCATGCTGAGCAAAATAAAATAAAAGACAATTTTGTCCCTGTACACAAAATCAATAGATGCATGTTGTGACTATTTCACAAATGGACATGGTACTGGGCTGTTATGTCAAAGCCTGATACAGCCCCACCTACCTCATGTACTTCAAGTTTCCTGTGGCAATCTTTATACGTATGCATGGCCAATTAAAGTGATTCTAAGAGGAAGATATTGCCATGTATCTAAACCAAATGGTAATCAACTTGCATTTACATACATTTCATACATAACTCATGCGTTCATGCACTTCTTTCCCAAGGACACTCCGACTTGAGGACTGGAGGAGCCGGGGATAGACGAGCCGCTCTATCTCCTGAGCCACAGCCACAAATATCAACTCATGCATTCAAATCAAATCTGAACTACATACTCCAGAATGAATCAAATCAACGGACTAACATGAGAATAGACATTTTAGTAAAAGGGCATAGGGTATGGGAAAGACTAAGGAATGCATTTCAATAAGCTCTGTGATGTGCTCTTGGTGTAATACGGTGTTGAAGGCCATTTCCAGTGACTGAGCTCATTATACGGGCTTCCCTGCTCAGCTTTTCCAGGCCGACTGCGATCAATGAAATTATCTGAACGTCCCACTTTGACCAGAGGGTCTAAACACAACACTGGAATGGCTAATGTCAGTCTGTGGCGGCCTCTCTGGGTATTGATCATTCTATACACACTGCGCTCTGAGGGTACGCTCTATTTGCTCTCGTGCTGTGATTGAAATTGAAAACAGAGAATGCCTCGCGGCCTCCTGTTTATAATCAGTTTGTATGTTGTTCAAATTAGTCAGGACATGGCATCTGCCTCCTTAGAGACTTGCCTGCCCTACAGCATACAAGCATGAAATGATGTTACGTGTGTTATGTGTAATGCAGGGGAAAAGGATTCCCTATGAAGATTACACAGAGAAATGACAGCAGCTGTCATGTCTGACCCCACTGGTTTATTTAAAATAAGATTCAACCTGATCAAACAGCAGCTACATGTCCACTGATAACAAATAGTGCCACTGTGCCATTGCTAAAACATCTCACTTGTAGCGAGACAATTTTCAAAATGACAAGGCTGTGAGATCTTTAAGAGATAAATCTCTCAGTCCTGAAATGTCTATTGGATTTCATGGTTTGTGAGCATATTTGTAAGACAAACCCTACATCATGTAAACATAATATATGACTACAAAAACAATATGGTCTCACTGGATCCTTAGTTTTACAGGAACAGTCCCCCTATAAGGAAAGCCAACCAATAACAAAGTATGCGTCTCTCCCACCATTTCCAATCTTACTCAATACAGAAGCTGTAGTGGCTGCTAGGAACAGGTTTTTTAGAATGATTTGAAGGAATATGATCATTTAAGAGTTGATATTTCTGTAAGTCAGCCAAAACTTTAAATTATACTTTTCTCAAAGCTGCAAGCGTTTGCATAATGCAGACACCCAATGCAGTACAGACTCCACAGAGCTCTGGCTGGCTCATTGAACCAGGTCAACAGTCTTCAGTAGGTTCAAACTGACTACTTGTCAAAACTTCCATTTATATTTACCAAAGCAGCCTCTATAGTTCTCATCCAGGAAAGATGCAGACAAAAAGTGTAAAGAAATGACGACCCCGAATCACTAGAGACCACGTACGGCACTAATATTATCTCGTGAACTTCGTGTTTGAGACACATGTAAGGTCATTTTTACTTGACAAATGACAGACATTTTGAACGGGGTTTGGATCACAGACAACTGACGCAATTATTACAAATGACTAGAGGTCCTCGGGTAATAGTAGCCCTGTGCAAATAGGGCTTCATATGCATATGGAGGATCAGAGTGATCATTTTCTTTCTTTTTATATTTTAGTGAACTGTTTCTTTAAAGTAGGTGGGAGTCGCATCAAACCCTTGGATCTTGACGGCAGCAGTGATTACATGTTAGGAAATGATCATTTTGGCAAATTGAACATGTTTTATTCAAAGTATTATTCATGCAGCTTAATGTTGTTGTGATGAAAATCGTCTTTTACTTTCAAATGATATAAATGTACAAAAACCGTACAAAACCTCTCCACCAGTTTTGAGCAGGTAGTCGGGGTTACTCCCACACACCCTGGAGAAACACATAAATATCACTTGTGTGGCTCAGGAGTCTGAGAGAATAACCCTGATGGTGTCATAAAGTCATTAGGAAATACAAATTCATAACAGAAAGCCTAAATTACAAACTGGAGGAGTTTGAACGATGTGGGTAATGGCAGTGAAATGTAATGCAATGATGCAATCAGATGCATTATGGGGAATGTAGAATCCAGTGTTCATGGAGTCATACTAGGGTCTAAATATCAGCCTCTGCTGCTTTCTCTTCATGTTTCTCTTGTGAGTCTTCTGAGACAACTTATGAAAATGCAGTGCCCCTAAATTACTGAGCGGTGTGGTAACAAACAGCAATCCAGCTGTACAGAATGCAATATAGAATATTATAATCGTTTGAAAAAGCTTTCTCTGAGAAAGTAACATCTGATATTTTGTGTTTATTGATCAAGATTTTACATCGATCCAAGGTCAGCCTTTTTCCATCTATGCCAGTGTTACAACAATGCTTTTCAAGATGGCAAATAGTGTGTGTAGTTCTTTAAGTGTGGAGTGAAAAACAGAAATCGCTGATGAAGCCCAGATCTCGCTTGAGTTTAGTCATTGATTAGATTTGTGCAACCGTAAGAAGAGCCTGGAGGCTGTGCTTTAGTGGAATGTAACGTCATGGAACAAAGGCAAGATGAGAATAGGTTCCAGGGCTAATAATGATACAAAAGCCCTGCTGTCTTCCTTCCAATTCAGAAATGGATTTTCAGCTTTATTTTTGGATCAAATTATAAATATTTAATCAGTCTGAAAAACCCACAGTATGAGCCTTGTAACTAGCTTCAAGGCAAGTAGCAATAATTCATGACCATTTATATTTGATGTTTATCATTTTATCAGTGAAAGAAGGGACATATGCAGGGGATATTACAGTAGAATGAGGTACAAGATCTTCCAGAGATGCTGAACCGTATGTTCACATCTGGTACTAACATGTCACCTGTAGCTCAATATCGTGTTGTAACTGCAGAGCTGCAGATTTTTGTCACCCCCTTGTGCTCTGCACAGGCCTCACGTGCAAAATGTAACAGTCATGTGTCCATAGTTCCGCCCCGAATTTAAACCAGCGTTTCTTCAGCCGACGTAGGTGGAGCCAAAGCAGCCCACAGCTACAATACATAACTAATGTTCTATATTGTCTAGGCTTCGCCCTCTAAGAGCTGTGGCAGTTGGGTTATACGCTCCAGATCAGCTGTCTAGCACATTTAACACTGAATGTTGTCAGTCATCTGGCGATAGCAATGTGCTTTCCTACGCTGTGACAAGACTGTGTGGATGTTAGTCGTTAAAGGTCACATATGACCACTTTTTCATGGTTTTTAAACATGAATATGTGTGTCCGGTGTGTCTACAGATCCCCAAAGTTTCTCCATCTATCAGAAAACTTGATGAGCATATCCGAAATAGGTTCCGAATTGACGTCACTGCGCCCGTATGCCATATACACATAGCAAAGAGTGTTCTTGTTCTATTGTTGGCTGCAAGAACCTACGGAGAAGTCTTTATGTGAATGACTCCTCAGGGTGGGACTGTACCAGCTGTCTGTGACCCTCAAACTTGGAAGCTGTACGTTTTGTCATTTTGATGTTGTTTCAGTTGTCGTTTATTTAGCAGACTGTTTGTCTGTCAACGCTGCGCTGCTAATGCGGCTAGCTTCAATTGTAGGCCCACCAGCTGGAGAGTTGTTTTCATATGCAACACAGAGAGAGACTCTGAATGTTAAGCTTCAATTGAAGCCAGTTAAGTAAGGATTTATGTTGTGTTTTTAGGCTGCACAGACAAACTCCTTGTATGTGCTACTAGGCTATAAAAAGATGTTGGCGCTCACAACACAAGTTACACTCCAAGTCAAATGTTCTGTGCAGCTCATTTCTTCCTCCATACAAACTGATTCATCATTTTTTACACTGTCTGTAGCTGATGCCATAACTACACGTGTAAGATTAGGATGTTGTAGTAAACTATAACTTTTCCTCCTGTCGCCTTGATACTATTACATGACAGTCTAATCTAACACTCAATCTGCCATGTTTTACAGGTCATCTGAGTGGCCTGATACCTTCGCCATCCCAGACCTGTCCACTTGTTGTCGGACGGACCTCGGCGAGACATTAAATCTGCAGTGCGGTGCTGTACCTGATGGATGGACGCAGCTCAGATTGAGAGCAGCCTGGCTGAGTGCACACCGCCCTGACAGTTGATGTATGCTCCCGCTGTCATGTTGCTTCAGCACTTTCAGTACTATGGACAGCTCCAGACAGTTTATGTGGAGGGATGGGGCATCACCTTGTAAAGGCCCGGGGTGAAGGTACAGCATCCCTCATCCAGACCTCGCCGCTTCCAAGGGCTGTGGATTTCAGTGCTAGCAGCGTCCTCTCTCCCTGTGGGGATGGACTGTCCTCAGTGCATTAGGGGTCTGAGGTGATGTTAGCAACCCACCCGATCCGTCTTGAAACACGCTTTACCATGCTTTGTGGGTGTGACTCTTTGCCGTGTCATCTCCATTCATACCTATAAAAGCAATTGTTTATGATTCAATTGTTTACAATAGCACAAAGATCTTCATAGCTCTAGCCTCCTCATTTTGCTTTCAAACCCTAAAGGGTTAGAGGTCTCCAAATCCTGTGGGAAACATGTCATCAAGCTGGATGCTGGATGGTCTTTCAAGGAGAAAGGGATTCTGGTGATTTATTGTAGGTCCTAATGGAAGCTAAGACTTGGGATGCTCCTATCGTGTACAGTAGTTGGATGTGAAGTTGTCCAATTACACCAAGGTCCCAGAACTTTTAGCCCTTTTCCTTTAAGTAAACTTGTCCCATTGCAGAAATTGATTGAATTTCGACTGGTCCTAAATGTGATACAGAACACTGTTGTTTTTTTCTGCCTCCCCTGCCTGAGCGTCCGTTCTAAGAATCACAATTACAGTTTTTCCTCCTCCTCCCTTCTGAAGGATATCCAATTTTCCCTTCCTTATATAGTTTGTCTGTCGTATTCCTCAGGAGACACCGTAAGATTTCAGAAATTGCCTGAGACGACAGGCTACTGCTCATTCCAGTGATCCGTGCAATGTGCTTTTTTTTTTTTTGCACATCTGCTACCTCTGAATGTAACATCCTCATACGGGCCTAAAACTGTGCCGCCACTTTAGCCTAAAGTCAATCTGTGATGGAATGTAATTCAATCAAGGCTGCTTGTTGTGTATTTGTGTAGGGAACCTTTCTCTCTTTGTTTGTCAGTAACCGATCTTTAATCAGTCTCGCAGGATCTGGGCTTTGCGATAAAACGCCTCTAATACTGAGCTGACATTACAACGACTCATGTTCCGATGAGGCGAGTAATCCTCGTCTCCTCACCCTCTGCTATGCAGATCTGCAGTGATATGACCGGTCCATGTTTACACCGTGGTGATGTGATTGTCCTAATGGCCTCTCAGCCGTCACCTCCCTCTCCTCACATCTGTCACATCCAGTCTGTTTCTGTTGTGTGGTTTGTCCTTACTGCCTCTCTGCACAGCTTTCAATTTCACTTTCCCCTCTCTTGCCCGGCCTCTGCGTTTCGCTTATTTCGATCAACAGGAACCATTTGAACTTTTATCAGATTTACTTTATCTGTATGACCTTGCGATGTCTTTCCAACCTCACTTGTGTGGGGGTGTAGAGAGAGAGAGGGGGGGAGGGTCTCCTCAATCTGCCAATAAAAAAAGCCTTTAGGACTTTATCAGCAGGCCCGAGCCCTGACAAGTACAATCACACCCAATACATGCCCCCACCCCACCCTGATCCTGCACCACCCTTTCCGGGCAAACACTGGCCACTCCTCCAGTGGATGTGACTCAGATAATGTTCCTTCAGCATGTTTCTGAAAGTACCTCTTAATTATAACTTTGCTCTGTATAATGAGTCTGATATCTGAAATTGGACTTTTTCATTTCTTTTATCCGAGAATTTCATGGACTCTGTGTCCCTCACATGTGCTCTCTCTCTCTCAGCTTTGCTTCCTCGCCACAGGCTTTCCACTGAGTAACTACCCCATCCTTTATCTCGGGGAATAATTCAATCACAGCTCAATGCTAAAGCATCATGACTTTGACCTCTACTGGTACTTGAACAATGTTTGAAAGAGTCTGGCTAACACTGCTCTGGTAAATGTGTCCCTATTCATGTTCAGCTCAAATCATGCTTGTGTTATCATTCACTACGCACATTTGATGTAAGGAGTTGTATTTAACATTCTAAACATTTAAATAGCAGCAAACTATTTGCTATGTAAAGATATGTTGAGAGCTGTGGAGAGGCAATCGACATGATCCCAATTTCGGGTTTTGCACCTTTAAACTATATGCATGCGTTAAGGGTTTGCTATTTGTTTGCATATAATTTGTTCTATATGTCTTATATTGCCACTAAACTGCCACTTGTTTGTGTGTGAAGAGTTTCCAATCATAATAGCTAGTGTGTGACAGGAGCCACGCTGTCTGGTGTATACTCGTACTTTTGATATTCTACAGTTTTTACTGTATTATCACTTGAGCAGCTTTATGGATGCAGGTCCTTTCAGTCAGATCATCATCATGAACTCAGCATCAACTGAGCGAATCACACTGCGACTCATTCATTGAGACACTGAAACATTTCTGCTGCTTCAAAATGATCAATGCAGCTCTGTTAATCCGTCACCAAACAGAATGCATTATCCTCCCTCCATTATTTCAGCAGCCCACTGACACCATCGCCTCCTCTGATGGAGTTCAGCTCTGTTTTTATCCACAGCGCGTAACCCACCTAATCCACTTTAGTCTATACTTAATCATAAGCAACACTGAAGGAGCGATACATTTTTGCTGATGTGCCAGAATAGCAGAGGCGAGAGAAAAAAAACCTGAAGGTTCCAATGGCGAAGGGGTCCATGGGAAATAAATGCTGACTGAAGTGGTTGCAGAGGAAGAATTGCACTCCAGGGACACTGCTTTAGGCGGGAAAACGACAAAGTAGGGCTAATAATAAAAGCGCACACGGATTTATTTTTTGGTTTATGATAAGACAGACTATCAGACATCTCATGGGAGGAATTTCACTACAACTTTTGGGGTTGAAATAGCTACTTTGCATTCAGGATATTCAGGATCTTTATCATTCTACATGCAAAGATGTTTTTTCTTATATTTTAGAGGCAGCTGTGAGGTGTGTGTGTTTTGTTCCAACAGACCTTGGGTCTGGCACCTTGTGCACAAGCTGCCACAGCATCACACAGTTTAATTGGGCTCCTGTGTTGCTGTGTTGTTGTCGGGCAGCTGAAGCTTCTAGACTGAACAAGTTGTAATGTTTTGTCAATAGGACACAGCAGTTGAACCTTACAGGTCAGAAGGGACAAGAATCATTGTTCACATGATGTGTGACAAGATGACTCGCCAAAATGTGGCTCAATGAGCCGGTGAAATCTATGCGGTGACTTGCCTGTAAAATCTGACATTTTTTACTCCACCTCCCACACTGCAGTCTGGTAAATATGCACGTTACAGAATGTAATATCATATTGACCACTTCTATTGCTTAGCATACATATAGTGTTTTTTGGCAGTGGTGGAAAGTAACATAGTACATTTACTCAGATACTAAATACAATTCTGAGTTTCCCAAATTTTTTCTCTGGGGACCCACTTTTTAAAAATGATAAACCATCGCGACCCAATTCTTATCGATAAATCATCAGCAAACGTATACGCTGAACGTTCCTGACTATTTTTACTGCCGTTTCCAGATCACCTTCTCTTTAATAGGTAAACCAGCCATTTTGAAGAGACTTTTCATAAATCACAACTTCGTTTCATGCATGTTATTGAAAATATATCAATGTTAAATACTTTATATATGAGACCAAATAAAGTTTATAGGCTATCTCATTCTTTTCCTTTGCTCTCATCAGTTAAACAGAATATACACTAGCATTTCATATTAGATTAAGTGTTGTAAGTCGGCTACAACTAGAACTTTACAAACATTTAGGGCCCTGTGTGTTGCTTGAGACCTCCGTTTCTTTTGTTCTGTATTTGAGGATTCCTTTGAGAAGATTTTCCACTTCCCATCTTCTGTGTGTCTGAGTCTGCATCTAGGCCCCTCTCCCTACTTCCTGTCATTTACTTACTTTGCAGATTGAGATTTAAGTCAGAACTTAAAACTAGATACACTACACTTTTCATGTGTTATTATGAATTAAAATACCCTGCAGTATACAAAGTAAATGAGATGAGCTCAATCCTTACCAGCTGCAACATTAAAGAGATGAACACAGCATTAATGCATCAGTGATTATGATCAAATATTCTGCATAATGAGTACTTTTACTTTTAGTACTTAAAAGTATATTTTGATGCTTATGATTTTGTATTGCATTCAAGATTTGAAATGCAGGATTTTTACTAATACAAATATTTATTTACGTTATTTGTTTATACTGTTGACACATTGTGCATCATTACTTTGCTGTATTTTTTTTTTTTTGCTATTTGCTATTTGTGTTTTATTTGGTATATGTTCTAAATAAAACCTTGTAAAAAAAGAAAAATACAAGGCCAACAATAGCAACATGCTCTTTAACCACAAGAGCATCAAAGATATGGCAACGGAGCACGTAACGCTAACTGTCCACACTGACCAGAATCTGTGGAGGTTTTATTTTGAAAGTCCCGAGCGGAAATAGAAACTTGTTGTTTGTTCCCTCTTGACACCGACGCAGCAGGAAGTGTAACAACAGTAAAGGTTCCGTGTTTACATCGAGCAGTTCGCGGTAGAGCTGTGTAGTTCGCCGTGAATAAAGCAAATGGAAATAAGTGAACGCTGAAGACGGTACGTCCTCTTCTAGATTCACGTAGCGTCACTAGTTAGCTAGCGTTAGCTTAGTTCTGTGACGAACTGTCATGTCCGTCTGTGCAGGTGCTGGAGATGCCCGTCCTGAACTTGTCCTTCGCTGCGTGTGGTTTCTTGGGGATCTACCACCTGGGCGCTGTGGGGGCCTTCCTCCGCCACGGGGACAAGCTGCTGGGCTCCCTCGGGGCCTGTGCGGGGGCCTCGGCCGGGGCCCTGGTGGCTGCAGTGCTCATCACGGCTCCTGAGAAGCTGGAGGTTAGAGTGTTCGCCTGGTGGGGTTGGGCGAACCATCAGAGGGTCTCAGGGGTTTCCAGAGGACCCAGAGAGAAATAGACAAATCAATTTAAATATAATTTAGAAAAATAAACAGTAACTTGTAGTCATAAGTTTCCCTGTGTTCAGTATTATTTCCTCCTCTGTAGTGCTGTTCTCAGATACTCGGCATCAAATATTCATCCTCTTAATTTGTAATTCTTACTGGCTCTTAAAAAATGATAAATAAAGTAGCATCCAAAGATGATATTTGGAGAACACATGGATAACTTAATTTGGATATTAAATAAAGATATGACTTCATAATTTAAAGATGAACTGTATCTGTCATGTTATATTCAGAAAGGCCACTGGACTGGCTTTAGATTGTTTAGATGAATGTCCCATGTTCCAGTCAGAGCTTCCTTAAGCTACGTATGTCCTGCCACAGATTACCAATCGTCCAAAGTACTGAGACGTGAACATGGTCCTAGTGACTGAATGAGTCCAGCTGAATGAGGTGTGATGTTCTCCTCAAGGACTGTAAAGAGTTCACGTACGGGTTCGCCGACGGCGTGAGACAACAGCGCTTTGGAGCCGTCACACCGGGATACAACTTCATGCTCACGCTGCGGTAAGTACACCCTGAAACCACAACTCAAGCCAAATATCTCATTTGTATTAAGGGTGTCATGAAAATGAATTTTATTTATCTTGAGCACATTTTGAAGTAGTGTGTGTGTGTGTGTCCAGGGAGGGGATAGAAGAGATCCTGCCCAGCGAGGCTCACCGTCTGGCCACCGACCGCCTCCACGTCTCACTAACGCACTCCAGAAGTGGCAAGAACCACATCATGTCCAAGTTCACCTCCAGGGAGGAGCTCGTGAAGGTACACACTCTCACGTTACCGCCTGCTGAAGGACCATGGTCTCACGTCACTGTGGCTCAACGAGTGTCCACTCACTGATGAAATGACTCTGCTGTGTTTCCTCTTCAGGCTCTGCTGGCCAGCAGCTTCGTGCCCGTCTATGCTGGACTCAAAGCGGTGGAGCTAAGAGAACAGGTAAGGATAGAACAAGGGGCCGTAGAAGGACATATGCGTCTGAGCCTATAGAAGTGACTCTTGGGTAAACTCTATTTCATGACTGAATCCTCACAGACTCTGGTTGTGTTTCACTAGAGATGGATCGATGGAGGGTTCACTGACAGTCTGCCTATTCTGCCCACGGGACGCACCGTCACTCTGTCTCCGTTCGCTGGGCTGCAGGACGTGTGTCCCGTCCACAGGGGGCGCTTCAACACGCAACTCAGGCTGGCCAACATGAACGTGATGGTGAGCACTGGATCCTCTGACAATGGGGGACTGACGTACCTCAGGTGTCTGGATGGATGTTAACTTTATCCAATATTATCAGCCTTCAATCAAACTGTGAATGAATATGTATGTGAAGAAGCAGCACTATTCAAACAAGCCGTGTGTGTGTGACATGTAGTGTACATGTGTTGGACGTCTCAAAACAGAAGCACATAAAACTATCTGCATGACCAGAGGAGAGGGGATATATAGATATACGGTATATATATATATATATAGATATTCACTCTCTGATCTCCTGAAGATTTGACGTAGATGTATCGTTTCCTTTGGTTCCCTCAGTTCTCCGTGGAGAACATCAAACGTCTGAACCAGGCTCTGTTCCCTCCGTCCCACCGCAGCATGCGGTCCTTATGTGAGGAAGGGTTCAACGATGCTGTGAGGTTCCTGAAGAGAGAGGACTGGATGAGCTGAAGACCATTTACTACTTACTGTATTTATATCCTGTGATTCCACTTTTTCAAATAAAATAATAATTAAAAAGGATCGAGTGACTGTTTCCTGTGTCGGTTTGTGAGATAAAGCATCAAGACCTCGGTATATATGTATGAAGCAGATGATGAAAGAGTGTGTGTGTCATTGTCAGATAAGTGTTATCACACACAAATTCTGGGCCTTTTCTTCAGCAGCTGAACGTGATGAAATGCCCTCATGTGAACATCAATTTCACACGGAGGCATTTCATTTCCCCTAGCTTAAAGCAGTGAGGGGGGGAAAAAAAAATATTAGATATCGCAGCACTTCACAGGAAGTCGGTCATGGATGTTGGGAGTTCCCTCGGGATGCGAGGATGGAGCGTCTCCTTTGAAGCGTCGGACGTTTCCGCCGGGTGTCTCTCCGTGAGCAGGTTCTCCGTCAGCTGTCAGCCAGTGGAGCTGCTCCTCCCTCGGGACTGTCTCATTGTCTAAAGAGACTGCTGCTCCACTCAGGACATTTCACAAGGAAGGAGGCAAATTGATTATGTTTTACGGCACACTTACTAATGCCCCAAGGCTTCAATTGGAACATTAAATACGACCTTTCTTTAATTGACTGCAATATTTCAGTAAAGCAGGATGTCTTTAGGGCTGGATATTGGCCATCAATCATTTTTTGCAGTTTGTAAATTACGCTGATGGGGTGCTGTATTTCCAAAACAGACCGGGGCCTTTATTTACTTCCCCGGGGGCTCGAGCACCCATTTATAGTTCCGGGAAATACCAACTACAGGAAGCGGGTAGGGGGAAGTGAAGATATGTGTTGCTGTGTTTATTTAGATAGATGATGGTGTTTATAATTTACTTTATTTATAGGCATTATAATTAGATGTTTATTATTATAGATACTTGTGGTGTGGGTAAAATCAGGTAAATATTTATTATACATATATAGTTAGAAATATATTTACCTGTAGATGGTAGGGCTGGTCCAATTAGATGGACCAGGTGTGTATAAGGGCCTCATTTTGTTTGTGTGGAAAAATTAGTGGAGGCAACTAGACACTGGTGTCAACGTTGGTGCGATGGTCGACCTTTTAAAATAAAAGAAGCATCTTCTGAAACCTCTCTGGACTCCTGAACTCTTCATTTGCCTCCATGGCCACTCGGGCATGTTTACAAGTGGCGTCAGTGGTAAAGGCCTGTCGATATATCGATGGGACCAAGGACGAGAAGGAAAAAGAAGAGCGAGCACCAGGAGAGCCCAGAGAAGGGGGGACCAGAGACTTCAGCGGTTCAGCGAGTGACTACAGCAGCCAGGACGCCTGACAACATGGAGGAGTTGACAAACCTGCTACAGTCGCTGGTTCGCTCCCAAGCAGCAAGAGATGAGTTGATTGAAAAAGAGACCATATGCCAAGACCAGAGATGGAGAAGTATGGAGCACGACGTTCATCGGATTCAAGCGCAGGTGACTGAAATGAGAGGTGAATATGACAGCAGAGTGGGTAATCTAAGCATTGATGATGACGACGTAGAGGAGGGAGGTCCGAAGATGATGGCCAGCCAGCAGAATGAGCCACTACAACCACACATCCGGGCCCCACACATCCACAGAGACCCTAAGTTTATACCTCTCTCTGCAGATGATGACATTGAACATTACCTCACAATGTTTGAAAGAATGGCTAATGTCTGCCATTGGCCAAAAGAAGAGTGGGCTATTCATCTAGTTCCTTTCCTCACAGGTAAAGCACGCAGTGCCTATGTGTTTATGGAAGTATCAGAGTCTGAAGTGTATGACAAGGTCAAAGAAGCTATCTTAGCTAAATATGAGATCACAGCTGAGACCTACAGATGACGGTTCCGTTCACTGGACATTAATCATGGTGAAAAACCACGTGAACTGTATGTGCGGTTGAAGGACATGTTTACCAAATGGGTAAAACCAGAGAGCTCCACTGTACAAGAGATTTCTGAGTTTTTGATTCTAGAGCAATTTCTGAGGATGGTTGAGCCAGAGCTGGAGGTTTGGATCCGGGAACGTGACCCCGAGACGGCAAAAGAGGCTTCCCGCCTTGCAGAGGTTTTCCTGTCAGCCGGAGCCGGGAACAGAAGACCCAACTTTGGCCGTGACAGCCACTTCACCGGACGCAGTAAGTCCAATGGGGGTGAAAGGGGTGGTCAAGCGCAGGTTAGGCCTCCATACAGTAGCAGACAATTCTCTCCCAGTAAATCCAATGCCAGTAAAAAGCCTTTCTCCAGTTCTAGGACAGATACACTGTGCTATCAGTGTAATGCCCTAGGTCACACTCGGTACACATGCCCTGCAACCAGACAAAGTAAGCCTTCTCTTTTGTGTTCAGTCCCCAGACCCACTCACGCATTTCCTGTTCAAAAAAGAGCGCTCATTGCCCCAGTGTTGGTGAATGGTCAGCGTGAGGAGGCACTTTTGGACTCGGGCAGTTTTCAGTCAGTGGTTCTGTCTAGTATAGTACCCAGAGAACTGTGGAGTGAGACCACTTCCAACATTAGTTGTGTCCACGGTCAGTAGCATTAGCACCCAAACTACCCTACGCTGTTATTCTGGGCCATGATGTCGCCACACTGTTAGATTTGATACAGCAGGCTAAGTGGGAGGGCCAGGCTATGGCTGAGGGACAGATAGAGGGCACTGTAGAGGCACCAGTCCAGAAAGTTGAGCAGCAGCTGGACCCCCCACCTAAAGTAACTGCATGCAACATGGTCACAACTAGAGCACAGAAAGACAGGAATAATCTTGAGGAGTTACCTTTTTACAATGTGGAGTTGGAGGCAGAGACAATTAAGCAGCCCAAGTCCAGAGCCCAGAGAAGGCGAGATAAGATTTTGGCTACGGCCAGGAAGCAGTGTGAAGGTGTGACAAAGCCCAACCAGCCTTTCGATTTTCACATCCCTTCTGACATAGCAGCATTGCAGCTAACTGATCCAGCACTGAAATCCTGGTTTGATAAGGTCACAGAGGTTGTGGGTGAGAGACGGTGTAGGATAGACTGTTTAGCAGAAGCTACCTATGTGGTTAAAAATGGCATCCTTTATCAGCGGCAGGGGAAGGATGAAGCCTTAGTTTTGCCACAGAGTCTTAGTCAGAAAGTCATGGAGCTGGGTCATTCTATCCCCTGGGCAGGCCACCTAGGATTTCAAAAGTCCCTCAACAGGATTGCCAGGAGATTTGTTTGGCCAGGCATGTATGTCCAGATTAAGAATTTTTGTGCTTCATCTCTTGAATGTCAATTAACATCACAAAGGGGAGTAGCCCGAGCTCAGCTTCAGCCGTTGCCTATCATTGCTACCCCATTTGATAGAATAGGCATGGATGTAGTAGGGCCCCTTGAGAAAAGTTCATCAGGCAATAGGTACATCTTGGTCATTTGTGATTATGCCACCCGCTATCCAGAAGCCTTTCCCCTCAGGTCTGTTAAGGCCAGACAGGTTGCCAATTGTCTGTTACAACTGTTTGCCAGAGTAGGCATACCAAAAGAAGTAGTTACAGACTTGTAATGAAACACTGACTGTTGTCTGGAAATAGGCCATTTTATTCGTGTAATCATTCCGCTGCAGACTTCGCCGTGCAGTACTGTAAAACCGCACACGCCTGCAATACGTTACTACTCTGATCAGCTTGTTGAATCCAGTGTAGAGCAGAGAATGACAGCTCAAATGTGATCTGCATTCTGAAATAGCCTCCTGTAAAACACCGTATTCATAGTTTTAGCACGAGCATAATTCATGCAGGATGAAGTGATTCCACAGAGGGTATGCGGTCTGGTCTGTATGCAAGTCTCACACATTCATGTGTTGTGCTTCTACTCACGTCTTAACTCATTTTGGGAAGCATGACTGCGGCATGTAACTACAGCAGACGTTGCTGCTGAGCCATGGGGCTGCTGGGAGATCCAGCGCCCACACTGCAAACACACTGTACTTCCTGAGCACTCAGCGAGCAAATTACCCTGAAGCCCGAACCCTATAATATAATATAATAACTACCTACTGATTCTTTTTTACACTGTATTAGGTATATGGAGAGCTTACCAGTCTGCACGCTGTCCTGTGTAACAGGCTAGTAAATTGAAGCTTGGGGAAAGTTCATGCTTTCTCTTCATCTATTTAGTATTTTCCACTTCCTCAGGCTGACCGAGGGAGTTCCTCTTATTCAGGTCAATCAGATTTCAACACAATCGCTCATTAAGTTGCTGTTAGGACTTTAGTGGATTGTTGTGACTCACACTCCACATGTTAGTTTTCATCAGAACCAGCTGTCCAATGAGCTCATGGGGAATCCAGCTCCAGATCACATCCATCCAGATCTTCAGCTAGACCTTCTTTCTTTAAATAAACTCAGTGTTTAGTAGAGGTGGAAATCCCAAATCAACCTTAAAGCTGCATTCTCTCTACTGTCCATCAGGGAGCGACTCCTCTGGTTGTATAGAAGTCTATGAGAAAATGACTCTACTTCTCTCTTGATTTATTACCTCAGTAAACATTGTAAACATGAGTTTATGGTCTCAATCTCTAGTCAAGCCCAAGCAATCAATGTGAGGAATTTATTCAGTCAGCAACCAAGATTTCCCTCACAATTTAGTGTTTTTTGTAAATACCGTTTGTGAGCACCTTATTTTGAAAACTGGACGTAGTGACGTAGTCGCACGTGGATCCTTCTACTAACTTCACCAAGTCCACTGTTTGATGTTAGCTCCATAGACTGCAGCCCCCCGCGACCCTGAACAGGATGAGTGGTCAAAGTTATTGAATTAACAACATGGATTTAGGTCTTGTTGCTAAATAAAACAAAACATCCCGATGTGTGGAATAAAATGAATTGGTTAGTTATTTGTATGACAGTTAAATAAATGTCAGGGCTAGTTACCCTGAGCCCATCCACAGAGTTACCATACAGTCACATCACAGGTAATATTGCATCCCCACTCAAACATATACATACTTATCTCACACACACACGCACACACACATGACAGACCAGACCAGATAAGGATGGTACAGGGTTCAATGGATGAGTGCCGGGTGATTTTGCAGCTCCGCTCAATCTACAGAAGTTTGCAAATTGCGCTCCATATGAATTGAGCTTTGAAATGGTTCCCTCTTGGCTGCTGTCCTTCAACATTGTCCTTTCAACACTCAAGTAATATTTCATCTTGAAGTGTAGCTGCTTCCTTTTTGCAACATGAGCTTCTTGTAAACTAATGACGAAAAAATAATTCAGTTATGTCCCCCACATTTTGAAAGAGACGAATCATCGGTGAAAATGCTACTTTAAAATTGCAAGTTCTTGAAATGCAGCCAAGTTATTCTTTATTAGAATTTCACTATCTTCCACATTTTAAACATTTATCTGAAGAGCTGGGGACAAACCTTTAGCTTCTATTATAGAATATTCTACGTACATTTACATAAGTGGTAATTTTATATGCGAGTTGTAAACATTCCTTCCTTTTCTTTTTTTACTATATATAAAATGTACATTACATTTATTATTGTAGTAGTTATTCAGTGCTATTGTATTCAGCACCTAATCTAAAAAAAAATATCTTTTAAATTAAAACCAAGTAGAGCAAATTGTGTGTGTGTGTGTGTGTGTGGTTAGGGGAGGATGTACGAGCTTGTGAGTGCATGTGTGTGTTGCAGCTTGCAAGCAGGTAGTTTAACTGGAAAAATTAAAAAAGTCATAAATAAAAGCATTGTGGAAGAGATGGGACTTGTTGAGTAATACATGTACTGAGTGTGTGGAAACATAGTTCTGCTTCTCTTAATACAGTGTTTTTAGGAGCTGTATTTATGGGTTCACGCCAGCTCATGATCTGTAATTCTCTGTCTGTGTTCATTCATTTTCACATATACTTAACTGCTGAAAATGATTTGCATAACTCTTTTCACTAATACAAGATACTAATACAAGGTAGCATATGAATACAAGACGCATGGATATGGTAAGGATTGAATGAAAGTTATGACATTATACCTGTACAGCTCTGTGTACAGATGAAACAAAGTGCAAGTGAACTTTGAAGGTATTGGGAGGTGTATTTTGGGGCTTTGGACAGAGTTTGCTAAGCTATAGCTAACCTGACTCTCTTCAACCCTACTGAGTTTGCTTGTAAACAGAGTTCTGATTACATTGACTGGTTTGCATCACCATCACCACCAATCCACCACAACCAACTGCCTTCAAGACATAAACATTTTGGATGAGCACCAATTTCCTCAAAATACTTGAAACAAATCTGATGTCCTCGGGCTCCCTCACCAACCACACCAACAGCTTCTCCCTCCCCGTTGAAGGCTCCACTGTCTCCCCTTCTTCCAACATTCACAACCTGGGAGTCATTTTTGACTCAATCCTTCCATTGGAATTGTCAAAACAGCCTTGCCCGCCACCTTCCATCCCTCTCCTTTTCTGCAGCTCAAACCCTCATCCACTCATTCATCACCTCAAGACTCAACTACTGCAGTAGACTTCTATTTGGTGCTCAGTCCGAACTCCTCAAAAGGCTTCAATACGTTCAAAACTCAGCTGCCCGCATGCTCGCATACATCAGCCCCTGCCCAACAAAACCTCCGCTGGCTCTCTAGAACATCTCTCCACAACATGGCCTCCTTCGACCTTTCCACTCTCCAACACGTACCCTCAGATCAGTCACTCCCACAACAAGGACCGAGCACCCAACCTGTTTTTTTTTTTTTTTTTGAAAAGCGCTTCCTAATTCAAATGTATTCAAATGCAGTGTGTATCCTTGAGGCCTAACAAATATGTTGAATATGTTCCCTCATAAAACATTTGCAAAGCTGTTTGAATACTTAGATCCATCTTTGTTAATATCCATGAAGCAGCAGCTTTGTCCACGTGTTTGCACATGTGCAGTAGACACACGGAGATGAGATTCACAGCAATCTTGTTGGAAGGAACGCCACTTACACTGTAAAGACTTTTAGAGGTGCTGTTTGGAAATTGTGAATGGGATGAAAAGTCCCTTTTGAAAATATCAACAACCTCCACTTTCAGCAGTGTTTCCCACGTATCCATGGTTACATTTTCTGCTCGGTCTTTTGTGGAAATGACTACTTTTGCGTCATGACTGCCTCCTCATCGTGACCACCAGCATCTTCTGTCTTCTGAAGATCCAACCTGCTAATAACACGTCAAATAGACACCAAATTGACTTGTTTTTGTATTTTGAAATAGATTTGTTTTGAGATTTGTGTGTGAAAGGCTCATGGAGTCATTGTCAGACCTGTAAACTCTAGACTAGTGAACAGGTGACAAGAAACAAATGTTGGATCAGGTATCAGATCAGGAAGAACATTTTAACATGCAAATAAAGCCTTTTGGGGCATTTTGAGATTAAAATACAATGACAAAACATCTTGTTTTCAGAAGTCTTGTTGCATTTTGTTTTTTTTCCCCGTTTCATTTCAAAGTATTGTATTTAACGGAGCAGATACCAAACAGCAGCACAGAGGAAAAACAGTCAAGAGGAGAATGTGATCCTGATGCAAACTCCATAAAGGTTTAGACAAGAAGTTCTATAACGGTTGAGAAAATGATGACAACAGTTTGGACTGATTAACAATGTTTACAGTAATGTCGACAGAGCCAAATATACATAAGAATTCGATTTGATCACATCACGATAATATACACACAGACTGCAACCAACGAAATATCCCTCAACCCTCCCTTTACAAGAGTGTCGGAAAACTACGGTATATATATATATATATATATATATATAATAAAACTTTACATACTAGCCTGTGAATTTCCCCCGAGGATAGATAAAGCCTTATTGATATAATAATATTTGTTTTATTGACTATATTTCTAAAGTGTAAACGTAGTGCAGTAAAAAGTACAATATTTCCCTCTGAGATGAAGTAGCAGAAAATGGAAATGCTCGAGTAGAGGACCTCAAATGTGTACCCAAGTCCACTTGAGAACATGTACCAGCAGGTAACTGAGCGTATGCTAGCTAGTTAAGCTAACAAAACACATCAGGAAGTTGGCTTTAAAATGGTCCGAATGACTCGGTCGAGACTAAAATCTGCGTTTTTGGAGTTTGCAGGTGTGCATTGTTAACTGGAATGATCCTCTGTTGTAGCCCCGCCCACGTCCTCTTCCTCCTGCTGGCACTGACAGAGCTGTGCGAGCGTGGAGCAGCAGGGCTGCAGCCAGGGCTTCCAGATCAGGTTCCACACCGACATCTGGCTCTCCACAGGCTTCACCGACCTCCGATGCGCATCTGCCGCCTCCTCCATCGCGGCCAGGACAGCGTGAAAGGCCGGCTCGGTGTCGGGAGTCAGCGGCGTGGTCTCCGACGGGTCCCTCGTGAGGTCGAAGAGCAGCGGAGGGTCGTGGTAGGTCACATAGTCCGATGAGCAGAAGCAGGCGTGTGTGTGGAAACAGGCTGTCTCATTCTCCGGGTAGAAGTTTGGTGTGAAGTAAAAGGCTTTCCACACTGAGCTACCTGAAGAAATAGAAATACATGTATGTAATAAACTGTGTGCACATGAAGTTCACACACTGTGGATTTCTCTACGTGCGTCTTACTGTTTCGGGGATGCCATCGAACTGCGTTCAAGTAGACGTTGCAATAATGGAACAGGAATTCGTGGGTCGACCTCTCAACTCTCCCCCAGAGCAGATCCATGAGGTCATGACCATCTATTTCCCTAAAGACCAGGGGACAGGAGGTCAATCGTATGTGTGACTCGATGAAACCGATCAAAGCCTGTGGATCCCCTTAAATACCCCCTCTACAGGTTCCCTGGATCTCACTCAGGCTCCCCCTGCCTCTCTCTCTTTGTAAATGTGACCTAGATTTCAGGATGCACTTGTTTTGACCGACATGTGGAAGTGTTGCTGTCTCGCTGCTGTGCAGCCTTACCGGTCCTCTGGGACAGACACTCCGCTGAGCCGCACCACCGTAGGAAACAGGTCCATGTTGCTGGTGGGCTCGTCTACCTGTCTGCCGCTGGGGATGCTCCCCGGCCAATGCAGAATTCCCGGGACCCGGATCCCTCCCTCCCAATTAGTGGACTTCCCTGCTGCTCAGACGACATATAAGAAGAACACAAAGTCATGAAATCAGGCCTGAGCGTACCTTCAAACTGTCTTTGGTATTACTTTATTTTAGAAGATGTGAAAGCATAATCAGACTCAAAATGACTTTTAAGGATGGGCACTGTGAGAAGTTGTTTTGATGGTGAGGAGCGCTGTTTGAACGGAGTGATATGGAATGTAAATGTGGGTTAGACTGTGGCTAAGTGGATAGCAGTCATCGGAGGGTTGGCGGTTCAATCCCCGGTTCCGGCTCTGCTAGTCGCATGTCGATGTGTCCTTGAGCAAGACACTTAACCCCAAAATTGCTCCCGTAGCTGTGCCTACGGTGTAGAAATGTGATAGAATCTGAATTGTAAGTTGCTTTGGATAAAAGCGTCTGCTAAATGACTGTAATGTAATGTAAATAGATTTGTGACAGTGAGGAATATGTAAAGACTCGGCCAGTAATTATGACCATCTAACTTACAGGTGTATTCATATTTATTGAAAAGTGAGTTTAATTTATAGATGAAAACAACATTTTTATGTTTCACAACTGATACTTAAACATAAGCCATTTTATGACATAAAAAAGGTATTAATCTCAGACATTGAGACATTTAAGATTTGCTACTAAAATGCAAAAACAAATAGTTCAAACTTTGCTGTTAGCGTCCTGACTGAAATAATAATAAATAAATCATCATGCTGTACCTTTATATATTCCGTTCCATCCTCTGTTGACCTCCCCTGTGGAAGAGATTTCCTCCACGTGGGCCCCCTGGTCTGAAGTCAGGTAAACCAGAGTGGTTTCTCTCAGCTCTAGTCTGTCCAGAGTCTGCATGATCTGACCTGAGAACACACGATGCATATATTGTTTGGTGTTGGTTCTCTACAGAGTTTATATCAAAATACTAATAAACTGTATTTGTATAGCATCTTTCATTCAACAAATGCAGCACAGAGGGCTTTAAAATAAAATAAAATAGACATTGAACACACATTGAATCTACTGCATATAAAACGTTGGCTTTATAAAAGTAGTCCCCAGCAAACCATTTCCTGCTTTCTTTGATTTAAAAACTGCAGTGACCAGGAAATGAATGAGTCTTGCTATTATGCGTGTGCTCTGTCTTCAGTGGGAGCCAATGGGCTGGAAGCTGACAGTCACAATCAGAAAGTACTGATAGATGGAAGAAGACATCGTAGGTTCATGCTCTTTTCAAGGGATTTGCTGACAATCGCAAACATATTGAATAACAGCTGACTTGCTCATTAAATGAAGCCGACTCTGCTGACCTACCGACACTCCAGTCCACTTCATGGACCGCGTCCCCATAGATGCCGTGACGGCTCGTTCCTCTGAATGCTGCTGAGGCAAACATGGCCGTGTGCACTTGGATGAAAGAGAAAAACAGCAGGAACGGCCCCGCCGAGTTCCTGCAGGAACAGTTGAGTGACAAGCATTTTCTCATATACTGTAGCATAGCATTATGAAACATGCAAATATTGCAGTTTTGATCATCAAACCATGAACCAGACTGAAACGCACCTCTCCATGAAGTCCACTGCCTCATGAGTCATCCTCTGTGTCAGGTTTTCAGACGTGAACGGCTGCTCAACAACTCTGTGGTCCCTCATGAGAACACAGTTGAGGTACGGCATCATCATGATGAATCCTGCTGTCAGACCTGTGACCAGGGCCGACAGACACAGCAGGCTCACAACCAGCCCTCTGCGCATGCTGAGGACGCCCATGTAGTGGAGTGAGGCTGCACTGACCAGGACAATGGCCAGTGTCCTGTACGGTAAGTACTTATGGATCTGGAACACAGTGCCGTGTCCAGGCTGGCAGTCTCGCAGGTTGGTTACGGGGATACCAAAGAAATAGTTAAAGCCATGGATGCTGGGGTGGTGGCAGTGATCGTCACTGCTCTCACAGTTAAGTCCGAGGTGCCATTTCCCTGCAAACAAGAAAGGAAATTAAAATAAAACTATTGAAAGAAAAAAAAACATGTTAACTGATTGCTAGCTCCTCCGTGAATCGCCACCTTATCGTGGTGGAGGAGTTTGAGTGGCTCAGTGATCCTGGGAGCTATGTTGTCCGGGGCATTAGCCCCTGGTAGGGTCTCCCAAGGCAAACAGGTTTCAGGGGAGAGCCCAGACTAAGAGCGGTTCAAAACAGCCCCTATGATAGTTAGCCCACGGACTACAGCCACCTCGCCCGGACCAGGGAAACCGGGGAACCCTCCCGGAGCCAGACCCAGGAGGGGAGCTCGTAGGCGAGCGTCTGGTGGCCGGGCCTTTGCCCATGGGGCCCGGTCGGGCTCAGCCCGAATAAACACCATGGAGCAGCCACCCTGTGGACCCACCACCCGCAGGGACAAGCATCGGGGTCGGGTGCTATGCAGACCGGGCGGCGGGTCGGGCGGGAGGCCCGGGCATGCCGATCGCCGGCGGCATAGACTAGCTCTAGGGACGTGGAACGTCACCTCGCTAGCGGGGAAAGAGCCACTTCAACGCTCACGTGGGCGATGACGGAGAAACCTGGCGGGGGGTGATTGGGAGGAACGGCTTGCCCGATCTGAACCCGAATGGTGTTTCATTATTGGACTTCTGTGCGTGCCATGGTTTGGCCATAACGAAAACTATGTTCGAACATAAGGTGGCTCATAAGTGTACCTGGTACCAGAACACCTTAGGCCGGAGATCAATGATCGACTTTGTAATCGTATCATTTGATCTGCGGCCGTATGTCTTGGACACTCGGGTGAAGAGGAGCAGAGCTGTCAACTGATCACCACCTGGTGGTGAGTTGGATCAGATGGCAGGGGAACCGGTCGGAAAGACCCGGCAAACCCAAACGTGTAGTGAGGGTGAACTGGGAACGTCTGGCGGAGGACCCTGTCCGGGAGGTCTTTAACTCCCACCTCCGGAAGAACTTCTCACACATCCCGAGGGAGGTTGGGGACACGGAATCCGAGTGGACCATGTTCAAAGCCTCTATTGTGGACGCGGCTGCTAGGAGCTGTGGCCGGAAGGTCATCGGTGCCTGTCGTGGCGGCAACCCGAGAACCCGGTGGTGGACACCGGAGGTGAGGGAAGCCGTCAAGCTGAAGAAGGAGACCTTCAAGGCCTGGTTGGCCCAGGGGTCTCCTGAAGCAGCTGACAGGTACCGGCAGGCCAGAAGGGCTGCAGCTGCGGTGGTCGCGAATGCTAAAACTCGGGCATGGGAGGAGTTCGGGGAGGCCATGGAGAAGGACTTTCGGTTGGCCTCAAGGAGGTTCTGGCAAACCATCCGACGGCTCAGGAAGGGAAAGCAGGGCTTACCCCAGGCTGTTCTCAGCAGGGGGGGGAGAACTGCTAACCCGGACGGAGGACATCGTCGGGCGGTGGAAAGAGCACTTTGAGGAACTCCTAAACCCGACCAACATGTCCTCTGCAGAGGAGGCAGCGCCTGAGGACCTAGGGGGAGGCTCACTCATATCCCTGGCAGAGGTCGCTGAGGTAGTCAAAAAGCTCCTTGGTGGCAAGGCGCCGGGGGTGGATGAGATCCGCCCTGAGATGCTGAAGGCGCTGGACATGGTTGGGCTGTCCTGGCTGACACGCCTCTTCAATGTCGCATGGGGGTCGGGATCAGTGCCCATGGAATGGCAGACCGGGGTGGTGGTTCCCATCTTCAAAAAGGGGGACCGGAGAGTGTGCTCGAATTACCGGGGTATCACACTACTCAGCCTCCCGGGGAAGGCTTATGCCAGGGTGCTGGAAAGGAGGCTCCGACCGCTTGTCGAACCTCAGATTCAAGAGGAGCAGTGCGGATTCCGTCCCGGCCGTGGAACAGTGGACCAGCTCTTTACCCTCGCAAGACTACTGGAGGGGTTCTGGGAGTTTGCCCAACCAGTCTACATGTGCTTTGTGGACTTGGAGAAGGCTTTCGACCGGGTCCCTCGGGGGGTCTTGTGGGGGGTGCTGCAGGAGTATGGGGTGCCGGACCCGCTACAACGGGCGATCCGGTCTCTGTACGACTGCAGTAGGAGCTGTGTCCGCATTCTCCACAATAAGTCAGACACGTTCCCAGTGGGTGTTGGCCTCCGCCAGGGCTGCCCTTTGTCACCGGTCCTGTTCGTGATTTTCATGGACAGGATATCTAGGCGCAGCCTGGGGGCGGAGAACGTCAGTCTCGGGGGTCTCGGGATCGCTTCTCTGCTATTTGCAGATGATGTGGTCCTGTTAGCCTCCTCGGATCGTGACCTCCAGCATTCACTGGGGCGGTTTGCAGCCGAGTGTGAAGCGGCGGGGATGAGAGTTAGCACCTCCAAATCTGAGGCCATGGTTCTCTGCCGGAAACCGGTGGATTGCTCCCTTCAGGTGGGGACGGAGTGCCTACCTCAAGCGAAGGAGTTCAAGTATCTCGGGGTCTTGTTCACGAGTGAGGGTAAGATGGAGCGGGAGATCGACAGACGGATCGGTGCAGCTGCAGCAGTAAAGCAGGCGCTGCACCGGACCGTCTTGGTGAAGAGGGAGCTGAGCCGGAAGGCAAAGCTCTCAATTTACCACTCGGTCTACGTTCCTACCCTCACCTATGGTCACGAACTCTGGGTCGTGACCGAAAGGACAAGGTCGCGGCTACAAGCGGCCGAAATGAGTTTCCTCCGTAGGGTGGCCGGGCTCAGCCTTAGAGATAGGGTAAGGAGCTCGGTCATCAGGAGGGAGCTTGGAGTAGAGCCGCTACTCCTTCGCGTCGAAAGGAGTCAGCTGAGGTGGTTCGGGCATCTAATTAGGATGCCTCCTGGACGCCTCCCACTGGAGGTTTTCCAGGCACGTCCAACTGGGAAGAGACCCCGGGAAAGACCCAGAACACGCTGGAGAGATTACATCTCCCAGCTGGCCTGGGAACGCCTCGGGATCCCCCAGAATGAGCTGGAACATGTTGCCGGTGAGAGGGAGGTCTGGGTCGGCCTGCTTGACCTGCTGCCACCGCGACCCGACCCCGGATAAGCAGTGGAAAATGGATGGATGGATGGATGGATGATTGCTAGTGTCACAACAGTGTAAAAACAGGCTAGATGCATCTGACCTTTATCACATTCTTTTGGCATTCAAATGGAATTATGGAATGTCAACCTGTTAGAGGTGGAGCTAGATCACAAGTCTGAGGATATGGACTGTTTATAAGACAAGGACGTAGTCGTCGTGATGTCACCCATTGGTTTGTGCATTATAGTCGTCGCCATCTTGGCTTTTTGCAACCAGTTAACGGAAGTTACCATACGGCTCTAGTAGCAGCAGCAACCTGTCAATCACAGTCAGCCCCGCCCTAAAGCATCCCCTGCTTTATGGTCTGTTTGACTCTAAATGGACCATAATGTACTAAATGAACATCATGCTGTTTTGAAGAAGACTTGAAACTAGAGATTGAGACCATAAACTCATGTTTACAATGTTTACTGAGGTAATAAATCAAGAGAGAAGTAGAGTCATTTTCTCATAGACTTCTATACAACCAGAGGAGTCGCCCCCTGGTGGACACTAGAGAGAATGCAGCTTTAAGGTTGATCAGAACTGGAGGTTGCCTCCTAGTCAAAACACTAGGAATCATCCTCTAGCTAGGATGTTTGTCAAGGATGTTTTGGCAACAAAACTACTCTGTTAGGTAAAGGAATACATCGGGAAATACTTAGTTGGATTGAGGCAACAAACCTACTTAGTTAGGTTTCGGAATAGATTGTCGTTCAGGTCCATATAACTGTGGAAAGGCCGTTACTGAAGTCAAACATCAATACTGACTTCTGGTTTCACATGGAACGATCTGCGTTCTCCTGGCTGAAAGAGCCCCATCTGTTGGACCCATCCACCTCGTGTGTGCTTTAGCGCTGCTTTATACTTCCTTCAGATCATGTGGATAACATATGAAGCTAATTGTGGGATATCTATGAATGGATGCTGGATCAGACCAGTCTGCTGTACGTGAACACGGCTTCACACTTAAGCCCAACCGTAACTAACTCTATATAGTGACTCTATATATAGAGTCACTATATGTGATGAGTTACCTTCAATTGTCTGGCATTTGTATTGTATTCGCCAAAAACAGACATTCATGACTGGTTATTTTAGCTATAAACTATAATTAAACTCTTTACTACATAACAATATTGATATCACAACATAAACAATTAAATTATAATATATGTTTCTGCTCCTAAACATCAGAGTGAAGAATATTTTCGTGCTCCTAATGGCATTCCCACATTAACATGCGGTTAGAAACCTCTGGCACATAACAGAGATCCACATTGAAGAACATGTGAAATCAAGGATGATTGTGATTTACCGATGAGAGCCGTCTCATAGCCCTGTTGCTTTGCAATATTAGCAAAGGTCACCTCTTGGCTGGGAAGACCTCCAGAGGCGGCGTTGAATAAAAAGACACCAGGTCTGTTATGACCAGCTACACCTGTTGGAGAGGAAACATCATTCAAACCACAGAACAGTCTACAGCCGTCACTTCTTACATGGAAATCACACACCACGTCAATGTGGAAATGCTGTTTTTCTTCGTGTCGGTGTCTCTGAACTGGCCTGAGCGTATCGGGTATCGTCCTGTGAGAAACGCCGCCCTGCTGGGAGTGCAGAGGCTCGCTGCGGCGATGTGGTGGGTCAGCTTCACACCCTCCCGCGCCAGCTGGTCAATATTGGGGGTCCTGCAAATCACCATTCATCAACAGTCACATGGAAGGTTCAAAATCCAGACAGATTTATATTTTATTAATGCTGCTTGGACTTTAAAATAACTGCATCATGCTTAATTAGGGGTAATAACTTGTGTCAAGTGTAAAGGTTCTGTTCTTCAGACCTGGGTGTTACACACCCTCCCTGTGAGCACAGTGAAGTTAGTGGTGACCTGCATCAAAGGGAGTTAGCCACTCCACAGGAGGAAGGGAAGGGGATACAAAGATTTAAAGAAAGGAAACCAAATGTCTACAGGTAGAATGCTCAGAAGTAGCAGCCGGCAGGATTACAGGTTGCTCTCATTAGAATAACAACCACAGAGCAACATGTTTCACCTCAGGGTTGCATTGCCGTAGCAGCCCAGGTCTCCAATCCCCAGGTCGTCCACCATGATCAGGACAAAGTTGGGCTTGCTGCCTCCGTGAAGAGACGCACAGCTGAGCTGTAAGAGCAGCAGCAGAGAGGACGGCCGCCATGTGGACTTCATGCTGACGGAGACACTAGAGGAGACATCCCAAAAGTCAACCCTGTTAACAGTTGAACATGCGGATTATGTTTTACAGATGTGTTTACAATTACATAACTGTCCATTTTCCCCCAAAAAACGTGACATCTACTTATGACATAAGTATTCCTGCAGCGGGCACTGTGTGTGTTGATCGTATCCTCACATAAATGTTTCTTACAATGTGCAAAGTTACTCCTCATTTTACGAAAGTCCAGAAACACGTCAATCTCCGCTCGTTACATGTACGGGGTATTTTCAAAATAAACTTCCGTCTTTCCGGGACACAGTTGGATTGAGAAAACGAAAATACTTTGTTAGGTTTATGAATATATACCATATAATATGATATAATACTAAACACAGAGACAGACAGTGCGCTGGTGAACTGTCTCTAACGTTTCACACTTACCGTCTCTCCGTGTATACATCAGGCTGTGGGCTCATCCACACTTATGTGCGTCCACGTTCCCTCTCTTTCGTCACTTCCTCACGATTTAGAGAGACGCAAGGAAACTATGCGAGGAGAGAGGAGACGAGGAAATGTGTTTTTAGAGAAACGAGACGACCTTTTACTCTGAAGCGTCACGTGACGCGACGTCGGTTTCTGATGACGGTGAATCAGCTGATGATCAGCTCTAGAGACTTCAGAGTTTATGTCTGCACACGTGTGCCCCATACTAATACTAATAAAGACTTATCATCACTGTACTAATACTAATAAAGACTGTTATCATCACTGTACTAATACTAATAAAGACAGTTATTATCACTGTACTAATACTAATAAAGACTTTTATCATCACTGTACTAAT
>NW_022280042.1:1301482-1364068 GCF_004355925.1 Anarrhichthys ocellatus
TACTAATACTAATAAAGACAGTTATCATCACTGTACTAATACTAATAAATACACAGTTATGATTACTCTACTAATATTAATAAAGACAAACACCTGCACATGAATAACAAGCAGCATTATGTCCTGCTGAGGCACAGGAACCAGCTCTACTGGCAGAATTCCTTTACATTATTTATTCTGAGGTCATTATTTAATCACCTAAAATATGAATATGGTGTCTTTTTAACTCTGTACATTGTGTATTAGGCTAAATGTTTCAGGGGAAAGTCAAATAATGTGACAGATCGTGAAAAGACAAATCTTTTGAATAAATGTGGAAAGAAAGTTGTGTGTTGGTTCTTTTGTTGTTAGACCTACAATGGACATGTATTTTAATATATATATATATATATATGTTAATCCAGATGGTGAATCAGAAAATGAATCAAATTTGGAAGTGACACATTTGAGTTCAATCTTTGATCTGTCGTCACTCTGGGATGAAACTTCAGTGATGAACCAAGGAGGGTGTTAAAAGACTTCCATAACGCTGCTCTATTGTGTCCTCGCTCACGGCTCCTCAGAGATCCTTCCTCACTCCTTGATCCTCAGAGCAGAAATAAAGGCCCAGTCCCAGTGTCCCCCCTCAGGCCTTAAACCCTGAACCTTCAGGGACTTAGCTTATGTCACCTGGTAGATGGTTGAGCGTGAACATAATAACTAATAGCTTCAGGGACATAATGACACGTTTGATGAATAAACCAGCTGTGTGAAATAGTCTCCTCTGCTTCCATGTGTTTTTATGTTCCATCTTTAATGTGTATGTAAAGCTGAACACCGCGTGACGTCCTCTTTGTTTACCTTGTTTTAATGTCTGCGGCTTCCACTTGTAACCCCTTATATCCTGTCTATGGGTAACCCCGTGTTTAACGTCACATTGCTGTGAATTGTGGGTAACTCCCACTTCCAGAGAGGAAGACCAAGAAAAGGAATTTTTCTGCCACAGATATCGAAGTGCTTGTGGATGGAGAGATCCCTGAACACTCACAGTCCTATCGTGCAACAATACATATTACGAGGCTCACCGCACTACTGATATGTTTACAGCAATCACACTGATTGCTTCCAAAATGATTGTATGCTGTATCTGTCTCTGTGTAATACACCATAAATCAATCAATAAAGATTTTACTCACAAAAACTAGATGAAAAACTGAAATTGTTGGGGATACATGCACAGTATTAGAAGATTATTGAACTACTGACGCTCTGTTCTGCAGTTCTTTAAGACTATTTGATGTTATCTTACAGATGATGATAATTTCATCAGCTGCGGTGCTCCACTATATATATCTATAAAATAACCTCTGCGTCCAATTTAACAATATCCATCCCTTCAAAACAAAGGGAACAAGACCTACAGATCATCGTCCCTATATCCACCAACTCATTCAATACAGATATCTTCATAAGGTACACTATAGGAGAAAAATCTATTATGTATGTTATTATCACCATCTTTACAGTTATTTTTGTTACTGTTAGTAATGGTATTATTATCATTATTATTATTATTATTAATGTAATTCTTTTCTTTTCTGAGCTGCATGTGTAGAGCCTATCACAGTGTTCCCAAACCTTTTTTTCTGGGGATCCACTATTTAAAAATGACAAACCATCGCGACCCAATTCACAACAGGCCTTTTCTATAAATGGTGAGAAGAGTGAATGTTCCTGATGAGACTTACTTCCATTTGCACACCAACGCATATTATCTTGAATAGATAAACCAGCCATTTAGAAGAAACACACGGTTTGTAAATCACAACTTATTTTCATACATGTGTTGAAAACATATACTCGTAGAAAATACTTTATATTTGATATGACTGGATGCATGGCCCAGCCTTTAGACGCTGTGTCCAAAACTATAACTTAACATGTTTTTAACCTCTTCTGAAAACTACAAACAATGGTTATATAACTATGGCTTTGTAACACATAAACTGAGGACGACTTAAGTTTCAGTTTGCCTTTAATAATGTAACAAAAAAGCACAACTAACAACATTTGAATGTGATTCTGAAGGGGTCAGATTGCAGACAACTGAGATCCTGAATGGCATGCTCCTCCAATGGCTGAAGCTCAACTTGCTGTTCTTCCTGCGAAGATTCTTTGTGATACAACATGAATGTGTGTTTGCATGTGTTTCTGGAATGAGTGCACCGCAACAAGGCTGACTGCTTGATGGCTTGCAGCGCACATAATAGAGCGTCCACACTTCACTACGCCTCTATCCATCTGCCACAAATTCAACCATTAGGCGTGGCCATGAGCAGTCGAGTCACATCCCTGCCGGTATCTGGCAGCTGGACATGGCTCTTAAAAACATTGCTCTCTTATCTCAACTATCTGATGCGTTAAAGCCTTATTCTTCTTTTAAAGCCTTTTTCAAAAAGGGCTCCATCGTCAGCCTTCTCCAACACAAAGGCCGGAGAACACAGCGAGCAGGCCTTCTGCAGGTCGGGTAGATTAAACACCTCAGGACCTGAGAGAAGACTCGGGCGTCAGACGCATGCCGATAAGGTCCATTTGATGTTAAAACAGCACTACAGGCAACAAGGTAGGCTGGTGGACAGCAAATACAGTGTGTGAGGCCAGTAAACTGCACTTACTGGGCAGCAGGGTGACATCTACAACAAAGTCACACACATCATCAATCAGGTTCTCCAGAATATCTAAACCACTGCATGTGGAGGTCAAACTGGCCGTGAGTTGTTGCTCGTGGTTTGTAAGTTGTGATAGATGTTAACAGCAGACAGCTTGGCTAATCATTCTACAGTCCGTCTTTGATGTCTCGCCCAAAGAGGTTTGTTTCCAACCTTACTGATCATCCGAGTCTCTTGACCTGTTTTCACTTCTCTTTAGTGATGTCACTGTGTTCCCAGATCTCACTCATTTACTCATTAGTACTGATAGAAACTATGGACAAAACTACAAAAATAACACCCAAGTCGTACGTTAAAGGAAAATTATGATTTATTATAATATTTGTAAAAAAAAATGAATTAGTGTATGATCACCTGAAAGTAAGAATTGTGGTCTTTTTTAACCTTATAAGTCGTGTTCCTTCATAGTCCTCTTCATGTTGCACTGCCGTGTTTCTACTGTAGCCCAGAAGGGACAAACTAAACACCAGCAGAGGGAGCCCAGTCAGCATTTTCCTGTTGAAAAGACGTTTAAAAGACAACTATGGCCACCGTTGAAAAGACGTTCAAAAGTGGTTCAAAAGTGAACGTTTTTTCACTGACTATTTGAAGACGTTCATTAAACGTTCACGTTTAGATCAGATTTCAACGGGATTTAGTCGAGAATCAAGAAATAGTTGTTGAAAAACCTTTTAAATGTCTTTTAAACATCACCGTGTTTTAAAGTAAAATATGTGAATTAAATACGTAGCATTCACTGTGTTACCTGAAGTACTATGGGTTTTTTTCTAGAACACTCCACACACACCATTGATAACAGACATTACATACTGTAATTTGAGGAGCAAAACATAATAGACATTACAAAAAACAAACAAAGACAAACCTCAGTGAGCTCAGTGTCTTTGGAGGTCAGTGTTACATTTTGAAGTGCTCCCTAATTTGTTCAATGCAGAGCAGCAGCAGCTGGACAACCTTTCAGCCCTGTTAAAATCCACCAAAATACAAGCTTTGCATTTAGCATTGCTGGTGACAGCTGGTGATCTATTTTTACACATTAAAGTTTGTTTCCACGTGTACTGCATATGTGTGGAAAAAGTGAAAGGAAGTGTCTCAAGAGGGCGCTGTGTGAAGTCTGCTAAATGTCCTCGAGTGGTGTCACTTAGAAAATGAAAGGAATCTGGGGGAGTTAGAGAGGTGTAGCTCGCTGCGGGCTCCACGTTAGGCTGCCAGAAAACAATCATCTGCAAATAACTCACAATGCTATTTGTAAAAGTGGACAATTTATTTTCACATTAACAAGAAAAAAAAACATGAAAAATAATATTTCACAAGGGTGATGCACTTATCTTTACAGGAGAGATCCATTTGTTGGTCCACTTTAATAACAGGCGCAGAGTGGACTCCTGCATTAGTGTGGGCGGAACCACCGGCAACTTAACACTGGTAAGATGAAAGAGTTGGTGGTGGACTTCACTCTCCCTATTTCCATCTAGGGGTTGGATCGGGACACAGTGCAGAACAAGTACCTGGGAGTACCTCTGGACAACAAGCTGAACTCGACTCAGCACACAGACTGTGCACCAGAAGGGCCGAAGCCAACTCTACTTCCTGCATTCAATGTCTGCAGAGCCATGCTGAGGATGTTCTAGTCCGTGGTAGCGTGTTGTTTTCTGTGGGTGAGGACAGTCGACCGGAACAGAATCAACTCGCTCAACTGGCTCTGTCCTGCGGGGGGAGCTGGATTCTTTGGTGGTGGTGTCAGAGAGGAGGATGCTCCACAGATATGTGAGATATGTTTTGAATATGCAGAAAGTTTAGAACCCGAGCAGAAGTTAATTCATTCAATTGTAAATTCTTAAAAGTGAATTCATGTATCATCGGTGTGAATGGGTGCCAAGTGCCCATTTAAAGGATGGAAGAGTAATTCATACCTTCATGTTGTCACTGTGCCGACTCAGCAGAGATAACAGTAACGTTGATCTACATCAGAATAAATATTTGAAAGGAATAAGAATGCCTGAGAGTCTTACAACGTTATAATACATATTTTATCCAGCATTCTTAGCAATATCTACGAAACATATTGCGTCGTAATTCTTTTCCATATGTTATCAACGTGATCTTGAACAAGGACGTATGAAGGCCGCTAAATCACAACTCGGGCGGGTGGGAGGTGGATGGGTCCAACAGATGTTTCAGCCTAGAGAACAGTTTCCCTGAGTGAAACAAGAGGTCAAAGTTGACCTCAGTAACAACACTTCGCTGGGTATTTTCACCCAAACAACGATCAATCCCTTCACCTAGCTAAGTAGTTCTGTTGCTGAGTTTCCTGTGGAGACACAAGTTTACTTTGAAAAGATTGTTTGCGTGTGTCGAGCGGAAATTGACACGTGTTGCAGGCTTCTGTAGGAAAACTCACAAAAACTAGTAACTTCTCGTAGGATATCATACCAACCGTGTATCAGGATACGTTGTATTTAGATATTTGAATTGTCACCTGGCGCCTGAGTTTGGGGTTTTCCTTTCCATTGATAAAGACATTTCAGGCATGAATTGCAACATAAACACAAGTCCTTGACTACAACCACCACAATGCACTGCAGGGAAAATAATCTTTACAACTCATGTAGAGAGAGGCACGAAAATAGATTTTAAATTTGAGTTTTTAAATGAATCACCGGATACAATAATTGGCTGACACACTGTTGCATCACTAACAGTTGTCACCCCCGATGTTTCCTTCGTGGTTTAGCCAGGGGTCTACAGTAAAGACAGCTCACACTCACATGGAGACAATAACTGTGTGAACTTTAAACTAAACTGGGTGGAACAAAAGCACGTGGATGATAAGATTGTGGAAGTCGGGGGGGGGGGTAAGGTTCATCTCTGTGTGCAGCTGAGTCAGTCAGTGTTCCAGGCTGCAAACTGGTTCAGCCATTTATGAGCCTGACAGGAGTCACACAGCTGCAGTTCATTTAGCACTAGTCTAAACACATGACTTGTCATGATGCAGTTGCAGATATCTCAATCTGGTCAACAGTAAAGTGAGTCATAGTTTTTAGAAGAGGTTATGGATGGCCTTTTGTTCTTATGCTGCCGGACACTTCATATTTCCTGGGAAAGGATCAGAAAAAAAGCTGACCTGAAATTTTGGAATTGAGTTGTATCTATTATTATTCATTAGAGGACATGAGAAAAATGAGTAAGCAGCATTGAGATGGGTTAGAGGCATCGTAGCCTCATACCCCTCATACTTTACACAAGGGATCAAATACTTTATCAGAAACATCACATTTGAACATTATATACAATAAATAAATGGTGATTTTATGAACACCAGTCATAAGTATGACTTGTATGTTGATTTACATCAACATGTAGTCCCCCCCCCCCCCATATGTCATGAACACATGTAGATACACAGGCAATACCAACTGTCTGTTGATCCAATATTATCCTAGCCTACTTTATGCTACTGTCAATAGGATCAATTCATCGATGGTTGGTCTGCACATGGGATTTGTTGACGATAAGAGAAACATTTGAGTGATTGGACAATATTAAGCATCTTCATTCAATGTAGGTCCTTAAAGATACAACTAAAATAAAAGCGCAGAATCCCTCCGAATGTTGTAACTGGGTCTAAAATGACTCATCAGACATCTAGAATAGTTATGGTGCAGCCATAAAATTGTGTTGTTGTGAATATTTCAAACCAAACCGAGTAGTGTCAAACATCAGATGAACTCTTCCCTGAGGTGATGCCGCTTGCTTCCAGAGACTTGAAGCTTGCCCGTCAGGATGTGGAACCAGGAGCAGCTCCACATTAGTGAGAGTTATGAAATGCTGCTGGAGGGAATGGAGAGCTGGGTTTTGGGGATGATGTTGCATTCTCTGCACCTCAGCATACATTGCGCCTTTCGCACTCTCGTGGATTGTGCACAAAATTGCAACCTCATCAGTTCCTTAAGGTAATGTGCCAACTTATCTGATTACAAATCTGATAACTGGGTTTTGCATAATGAATGACACATGAAACTATTTTGCTTCCATAAATTACAGGACTGTTTCAGGTCTATTAATCTCAGACTTTTGGGTTCTTGTAAATGTGGCATTGATCTTGTATTCTGTGTGTACCCCTGCTGTTCTCACTCTGCCTTCTCTAGTTTCTCCTTCTCGCCAAGAGTGCAAAACTGTAACCAGTGTGTCACAAGCCGGCCCCAAGGCTGTAACAAAAGGGAGACAAGACAAGTGGAAAAAGTAATAAATATACATTTATTTAAGAACAAATAACTAAACTAAACAAATAGACAAATAAGCAGCCGTGTCTCCAAACAAGCGTCAGAGAGGAGAGGGGCTGATCCTTGGTCAGCTGTGGATTTATATAACCATCACCACATCTGGCTCAGGTGTGGCTCATTAGCTGCTGATCAACATCCTGAAAGACAGAGAAGACAGAAACCAGGACACAGACCCCTAGTGGGAGGGAGGGATCGTCACAAGTGTAATCCAATTATGCAATAAAAACATCGGGGTGAGAGATCCAATCACATTGCAGTAGCTGTTTCATGAGTATTTGCTTTGTCCTGAGAGGTTACTGCAATGTCACCAGCAGGGAGCAGTGTTGTTAAGCAATCCCAAAGGGCAGAGCGAGCATCAGTCCTGAAATACAGGATGCAGAAACTTAGAGTTGAGCAGCACTGCAGGAGCACATAGCAAGGAAAGTGCTTGCAGTCAAGTGTAATGTTTTAGTTGAGTTCATGTGAAACCTAAAACAGAGACTACAAACCCTGGAGTCACTTTTTGAGTACCATTTCTAGATACGTTTGAAGAAAATCACTGCAGTCCCCACAATGAATTACCGTACATAAAATGCATACATCAGTATGTTTCTGGCATACTATTAGGTATGCCAGAAACATACTATAAAATACCAGGATGTCCTACTGCATCCATGGGCGTACCCATCATTGAGGTCACCAAATAATCGTGTTCTGGTAACTGGTCACTTGGATGAATAACATTTAATATAATTACTGTTTTGAAAAAGGAAGTCCCTTCCATTACTCCTTACTGGGGAACGTAATAATATTTCAGCGATGTGTTACTTAGAATGCCGTTAGTGCCCAACAATTACCCATCATCTAGACTCTAACACGCTTTGTTCAAACTCAAAAACAAACTGCAATGTATGGAGGCAGTTGTATAAGACATGTCATACAATACAAGACTACATTAAAGTCATCAAGCGCTGGTCATTCCGTTAGCTGTTAGCTGTTAGCCAAACACAATGTCCAAAACTAAAAAAATTTAGAAATCTGTATCCCCCGTTTCTCTGGCCGCAGGGTAGCAGCTGGTGGTTGGTGATGCTACCGGCTGGGGGTATTAGTCACTCAAACTAAGTGAGGTCCTTGAGCACACGGCAATAACTGGCCACCCAAAATATTGTGCAGTTTGCTGCAAACAGAATGCGAGGTTTAGCCATGGACAGACACAGAGGTTCACACTCACTCACTGACAGATGCATGTACGCGACTGAATGCATGATCCTCCTTTGGGAGATAATGATCAAGTGAACCTTTTATCTGTGGAAATCAAATCTATTCATGCAGACAAAGCAGTGACCTACCACGCTGTCACATTGAGCTGAATCCTGCATTTGCACACAGGCCTCAGTATTACAACACAGACAGAATGCAGCACAACTGTCAGAAAGGAAGAGACAGCTCCCCTCATTTCCCGAGTTCTCTCTCCCAAAATAATTCAATAAATGTATACTGTGCTCTCCTGTAGGTCTGTGCATTATAAACTGTCTGCTTCATTTTGCGTTACTCTGGCTGTACGGGTAAGATTAGAGTGTCGGAGCTGACTCACGTCACAGCACTAAAGATGACTAATATCGTTTCCATGAAATCTAAAAAGCCAATCATAGCCAGCCATGTTAGTGTTGTCTCTAAGTCACTGATCCAAAGCTCGCTGGCTCCTCCACATGCTGCTGATGGAGAATGATTAGGAATTATTGATATTTCTGACTCAACACTATACATCAGCTCTCCTTGCATTGATTCATGACATGTCCTTGGTGCTTAAACCATAAAACCTTTATTTTGCAGGTAAAAAAGTATTGGACAACATTAAATCTCAAACTGATGATGAGAAATTAGCGTTCTAATTCAATGACTATGTATAATTTGGTCCCAGTCGTTCTTGCCCGCCTCAGGGTCCTGGAGGTGTGGAGCGCTGGTAGATTGCAGCCAATCGCCTTCTCAAAAGTGTGGATGATGCGCTGCAGTCGGCCCCAACTCATTCAGGTCATTTTCCAGATGCAAGTCATTCATGGAGTGGGGGGCTTCAGGCCTGGTGGTCTGTGTGAGGCCTCTCCAGACAGAGCTAGAGCCACTAGCTGAGAGCTGGTGGTGAAGTTTCTCGGAGCTGAGAAATGCCAAATGACGGTACTCTTTGCTACAGCGGTATTTTGACTTAAAACCTTCCTTGTCCTCACTTCTAAATGCCTCTTCCTTTTGCAACATTAGTTGTTTTTAGCTGTGAACCAAGGTCTGTCGTTGCCATAGCTCACCCTCGTGCATGATGGTATACAGCTGCATGCAAACAAGCTGAAACTTTACCCAAGTCCAACATGGAAGTACTGACCACGAAGAATACTGCATATGAATATGAAAACAGGCACAGTGGCCTCTGTGTAAAGCTCACTCCAAAAGCCATAACTAGAAGACGACACATATTGCTTCAGAATTACTGTTGTGTCTTCTAGTCAGTCAAACGAGCTTCATATATATCCCTGAGTAGCTGCAGATCAGTGGTAGGCTCTCTGAATGATACACACGAAGCTTATATCTGCTAAAGCAAAATACTTTACTATAAGGCTGGAGGTTAGATTGTGAAAGTTGACTGCAGACACTGAATTCCATAGGTGTTGGATGCAGAGCTGATCCTCTAAATGAGCATTCTTAACCTTTCGATATCCTTGCCACAGCCAAATGAGGTCAACATGAGGAGCCAGTTCTGATCATCCATCTCATTACTGTGATTCTGGCTGTCCTCTGATCTCTGCAATCAACAAACATACAGATACAAAACTGAATTACATGCAAATAAGCATGCCATACGCACCGTCACAGAAAACAAACAGGCCAAAGAAAGATATTTTCAGTCCTGTTAGATCTTTGCTTTGCATTGAAGTTTCTTTGTAAGACAGAATTCCAACTGTTTCTCTCTGCATGTCTAAAAACCCAAAGGGCCAGGAGTTCTGATCAAGCCTGTTTTCCTTTTGGTGTGTGTGTGTGTGTGTGTGTGTGTGTGTGTGTTATTACAGTGCTGTATTGACTCACATGCACGTACATCTGCATTTCTCAGCTGTCCCATGCATGGTATGCCTTCATTTTGCTGTCAGACACGGGCACATGCAAGCTCTTCCAATCTGCCGCAGGCTTCAGATGCCTTTCATCTCTCTGACCTGGATGGTGTGTGTGTGTGTGTGTGTGTATGTGTGTGAGTGAGTGAGTGAGTGAGTGAGTGAGTGAGTGTGTGAGAGAGAGAGAGAGAGAGAGAGAGGTGAGCCCTCAGTTCAGCAATAATGAAACAAAAATCTCAGTATGGCCGCTGATATCACCCTGAAAATAAGAGCTTCTCATGAAATATACATCAGTATTACTTCACAGCGAGGTACGACTCAGACCACAATCCCCACTGGAAGGCTGTCTAATAGTTCCAGTTGAGTGTTTGATATAGTGGTGGGGGAAATCACAGCCCTCAGCCATCTGCTGTGGTTCATACCCGTCTACAGAGCAAAAACAAACACAGGACGTTCCTGAATCACATTTGTAACATGGTTAAAGTATCAACTGAAGAGAATTTTAGTCATTATGTCTAGAATGTGCTGATAATGATCCTTTTATCCCTTGTGGTTCTTTGCTATAAAAGTATCGGGAACATTTTAAAAGTACTGTTTTCATGTTGGGGTCGGAATAATAAGATCACAACCTGTCTTTAGACGTGGTTTTTATATCCAGCTGGCATTGTCTATCAATAAAACACAGTGCATATAATAGATACTCTTCGTGTTGGACGAAAAGGTTATCTGCAACATTGGTGCTTTAATGATGTCAGCAGGGGTAAGGTTTTCTTATTTTGACTATTCAGGTGTATGAACCTGAAAGAGTTTTATGCATGAGAGCTTTGTTGAGTTTGATATCAGTTTGAGCTGAGATCAGACAGAACGACTGGAGCTCCTACTGGAGCCACTGTCAGGGCAGAAACAAGGTCCACGCAAGTACACCGTACGCAACAACAACAACAACACCTCGCCAACCAGGCCCGGTCTCATCCAGCATTACTACATAAAATAATGTGCCGTAATTATCCCACAAAATCATTTTAAGTGCATCAGAGACCTCCGCCCATACCTCAGAGACCTCCGTCTATGCGTCAGAGACCTTCATCCATCCTTCTGATAGCTCATCTGGATTGCAGTATACACTTATTCATCACCTGAACATGTGACTCAGCATTTGCAGCGTTTCTAGTCTTCCGACCACTGAAAGCGCTTTAACACTACATGACATCCTTCACCCATTCACACACTGATGGCAGGGGCTACCATGCAAGGTGCCACCTGCCCATCAGGAGGAACATTCATACAACATTCACACACCGTAGACACAGCTACGGGTGCAGTTTGGGGTTAAGTGTCTTGCCAAAGAACACATGGACATGAACTAGTGGAGCCGGGGATCGAACCACCGATCCCCTGATTGAAGGAGGACCCTGCTCTACCACTGAGTCGCCCACAGGTTCAAGTTCAAACTTTGTAATTTCATTTCATAAAGTATTATTGTACATTTGTTTATCAAGTTTGATTTTAGCGATGGTGTTCAAGTTTAAAACACAATCCACAGTGGAACTGACATGTGTCCTATATTCTAAGTTAAATGAAATGACTAACTAATTCTCCAAAAGTGAAGGTAATAATTTGAGAAAGATGGAATTAAAATAAACAATTTAGAATTGATCAAATAATGTTTTTGCCTCTTACTATCACTACAACTTTTGGAATGATATTAAGTTAGTTAAATGGAATAAAGCTTTCAGAGGTCAAGCACATCATGTTGGTTACATCTAACATCCACACCCATTCACACACCATAGGCACAGCCTGCGGGAGCAATGTTTGGGTTAAGGACACATCGACATGGACTAGCGGGGCCGGGGTCAGAACCGCAGATCCTCTGGTTGAAGGACGACCAGGGTAGAATCAGACCAGATCTGGATATAATAGGACTTGATCTGGTTAGAATAATTGCAGATCTGGGGTGAATACCAGATTTGAGTAAGATAGGACCAGATCTGGGTAAAATGGGATCAGTATAATAATGTGATTATAATACATTCTCATCACTTATATACTGTATGTTGTATTTTCTTTGCACAGTCGTGTCACTAAAATTTGGCTGAAAAGGAATTTCTGGTAGGATTATATAATAATAACTGAGTTTTGTTACATATTTTGGTTGCAATTTGTGTGAGGCTGACCTATATTTTGGGCTGGTAGTAAAGGCTGTTTAATGAGCAGCTGAGCTTTTCAAAGGTTACTCCTTCAGAAAAACAGAAGCAGAGATATTCAGTGTAATAATAATGACACATGAGAAGCACAAACTGGGGCTTGGGGCCCAAAATGTGTAGGGGCCTCTGAAGACAAATCAAAACAAACCTGACCATGTGAGGAGGAAGAGGGTGGGCCGGAAATAATTCATGTGTTTGGCAGCTTCAATCTTTTCAGTTCCATCAATATCAGCTTCATGGTTGAAGCGCACGGTATTTCATCTGGATTCATCTGATCAGTGTGTTTCATGAACAAATAGAGCCACTCTTCCTGTATCAATGGAACACTTTGACGTGTTTTCAGAGAGCAGCTGAAATCAGAACAATATCAATGTGGGTCTCCTTTGTGAGGCCTCCTCATTATCTCTTACTGCTTGATGACTCTTTGGATCCGAGAGGACCTGAAGCCACGTTGGATCAGCCACGGAACACAAATCAGCGTTAGGAAGAACGACCAGACAGCGCTTCTTCTTGTGTGGATCTAGTGGGGATTGCTGCAGGCAACTGTGGTGTGTTTATTCTGCGTATGAGTGAGTGTGTGCTTATGCGTGCACACTTGCACATGCATTTGATTTCACTCCTCTTTATGTGTCCTCTTCACACTCCCACCTATTGTTCACAGTCCATCTGCTTAACACTTCAGCCGATGTGGAGGAAGAGACAAAGGGAAATGAAGCATTGAGTGTCACCATTTATTTATGTTAACCTCTCTTCAGAGCTTTGAAAGTCTAGCTGCAATGATGGCGAGCTGGATTTCTGTTCAAAATCTCTTTGTATTAGGATTGTATCATTTGATACGTTCATTTTCTTGACAAAGATTTTTGAGTTATTCTCTGCTGCAGATGCTCTCATAGCTTCCTCTGGTACAGCTAAGAAGCTACTGCCCAATAAACAAATAATAAATAAATAAAATGTATACATTTAGAGTGACAAATTAGGACTTGTGTTATAACCTGTAACTCTGGAGTATGCTGTCTCTGCGACGAGGAGACCCAGTAATGCAATGGAATCAATAGGCATCATCTAATGATGTGACTACAATAACAGTCATGTGAGGAGCGATACGCTGACCAATAAATCCAAGGTTGAATGAGCGCTGTGGCTCTCTCTGCTGGTCAGGAACTCACACAATGACCGAATGCTGCTTCCAAAGCTCCTTGTTCCTCCTCTGTGTTACCTGAGGACATGCGAATGGGTTGTCTCTGCAGCCACACGGCTCTCTGTGGGGTTTCCACCGTAGTGAGAAAGTGATGAGAGATGAAGGAGGACTGACAAGAGGTCAACATTCATTGGCAGGACAACCACTGCGCACCAATGCCTCTGCTTTCTGTTAGGTATCAGTGGTGTGCCTTATTGTTAAGCCAGCGTCTGCACTGTAGGAGGATGAGTCATGTCCGTACCTAACTAATGATCCGCTGACAGCTGACTTCATCATCTCTGACCGTGTATTTCACAACAAAACATGTATTATTCATCTGGAAATGTCTGTGCACTGAAGAACAAATACTGGAAATAAATACACACTATTTTGATCTTTTAAGAATGCTTTTCATATCTGAATATTTAGTTTTTGGTCATAGTTAGTATTTATATTGTGCTGTGGGAAACATCATTTATTAATTGCACCAAACCAAAAGTGGGAGACCCAACTGGGCATCTTGTTGAAACTTTAAATAGGCAGACATAGAGGCCTGTCTGGAGCTGGAGTATGACTATGTAGAGTTGAACAAAGAGACACACCACAGCACAATGGGTGTAAAATATGAACCTTCTCACCAACCATTGCTGTGGTAAAAGTGTCTATAACCGGGCTTTTAATATGGTGGTTTTAATGTTTCTTATTTACCACCTGATTGTTCTTATTTTACTAGTTATTCATTGGATACATCTTATGAGTTCAGCTATACTAAGAACTATATACTGAAAACCCAACATCGGCATTTCTTATTTCAGGCATATTGCAGGGCCTTAGATGCCAACACACTGAGTGTAAAAAGCTCTATCTGATGACCTTTGCACTCTCACCTCAGTGTGTTGAGGATGTTGTCTGCAGAGATACAAAGAAAGAGGTAAACAGCATGGGAGAGGTCTTCACGAGGCCACATTCCATCAAATATTGCAACTTTCAAGGTCTTTTCGTTCATTCGGAGCCAAGAATTTGTTTTCAAATCTCTTTGTACTGCTTTGTCCTCGTTCTATTCACGCCACTACCAAATAAGTAAAGGCAGACACAGCACACAGCATCAAGATGTCATGTAATAAACGAGAGCGACGATGCACTCAGCTGTGTTGTTACTAGCGGCCCCTACCAGCCAGGGGCCGGTTACAGGTAGTGGGTGAGGAGCCAGCAGGCAGTCAATAACAGTATCAAATTGGTGAACAGAGGTGATTATAGAAATTGTGAGTCAGCACAACCTCGAGAGGTCCACGAGCATGCAGCCATAACTGGACACCCAGCAGCACGATAGGTTCACACTCACACAACCACACAAGCTTCCTATGGCATGGTCCTCCTGAAGGGAGATAATAAATTCACGATGTGTTGAGTGCTAAACAATTCTTGCAAGCATTGCACCATGGAGCACCATTTTGGATCTTGTTATGTGTAATTGTCGTTGTCCATGTGATCAGTACACATGAAATGAATGCCTTGGAGAAAAAGGAGAATTGAGTGCGAGTGTCCCCACTAGATGTGCACGATCAGATTAAAGTGCAGTCATAATCAAAATAATGCTGTACTTACAAAGATATAGAAATACAACTTTTCCCACACAGCAGGCTATCATCTCGCTCCGATTCCTTCCGATTCATGTTCCACACGGTCAATTTCAAGGAAAAAAATAACTCATCTTTGATGTGACTTTTGATGTTCAACACATCAAGATTCCATTTTTTTCTTCCTAAATGAATCCTCTCAACTAAGGCCAACTTCTGTGAGTGTCGGGGGAGGAGACGGGGCTCCTCCAAGCACTCTGGCTCACACCACGCATGAAATGATGTGCAATATTTGAAAACACCCAAATGTGATCTGCACCCTCTCTGGTGCACAGTAATTTAAAGATGCAGAAAGTGAAATGCACATTTTCTAAGAAGGTGACCCAGAATGTTGCCACAAACAATGTTACCTGCATAACACATGTTGAATGTGTTATATAGTTATATAGTGTTATAAAGTGTTATAAAGCATTGCTTTTCTAAACCTATGAGCGCACTTGTGTTTGTTTTTCCAATTTAACAATGTTGTAAACAATAAATGATAATCAGGGACATTCAGCAGCTACACTGCAGCATCCGGATGATTTTACAATAAACCATCCACCAGCCAACAGTGCACGGGAGGACGACACGACGGTGGCCTGAAATCACAAATGAGAAAAAAATGGAAGTACTTTCTAGTTTCTCTTGGTGTAGATAGATTTGCTATGAGGAACTACAAATGTACCAAAGCATTACACCTCCCGCTCAGACTTGGCATACAAGCGCATATCAACAGTGTTTTTGTAATTACTCTTTCTGCCAGAAGGGGTGGACAGAGGTTGGCACAGAGAAGAGGAATTTAGGATTCATTTAGAAAGCGATTTCAGCCAACCATCTCTGCTAGCTCGTAGCTAGGTTTTCGCCACCTTGCTGGTACTTGTTTTGATTTATAATTATTATTATGCAGTGTGTCTACTGTCCCTTTGGCAGGGAGAGTAATAAAAATGATGTGTTGTGCTGGGCCGTAGCATCATGCTAAATGTATATTCTGCATTAGGGAGTTGCAACAGTGTGATGTTTCTTCATACCATGGACTCTCACCATTTGTGACTGGAACTATTCGCACTGGAACAAGATGGGAGCCCCCATCATCATGGATGGACTCTTCGGGTCGTTTGCATCTGTCCCTCAGCGCTTTAAATGTCCTGAGCTGCTCTAGCCTAACTCAGTTATTTGTGTTGTATTCTTCATTAGACCCAGTAATTACCCGCTATGTATGTATGTCATCATTCCACTGCTGGCTGTAGAGATGGTGTCCAGATGTGCGCTTTGTACATAATTGGCAGACTTCCTGGGAAAGACCTGGTCTGATTAGGAGAGATGACATTCATCCAAATATGGAGGAAGCGGATCTCATATCTAGAAACCTGACTGAGTTTATTGGTAGAATTAATCCATGAGAACCCAGGGCTGTGACCAGGAAGTAGTGTCACAGTCTGACACGCTTCTCTGCGCATAGAGATTAGAGCAGTTACCCACCCAAAACCTCATAGACACTGTATCTGCCCCACAACCACTTCAATTAATTAAACCAACAGTAAATAGAAGAGGAGGTACGTATGCAGAATAACCCCATAATAAAACACCACCACCGTAATAGTGCAACAAAATAGTGTTACTAAAAAACTGTCTATATCTCCTGAAGAATATGTCAGCCTAAATTAATCAACTCTTTCCAGTCATGCTAATACTCACATTGTCTTTGACCCAAGCCTATTAATTAAACCTAAACTAAATTATTATTCATTTGAAAGCCTGGTTCTTAGCCTTTTACACCCAACCTGGAAAAGCTAACCACTGAGGATGCTTTTGTCCCTGCAGGGCAGATTACTTGATGCAGGGCACCTGGTCCTGTCCTTGATTACCTGGTCCTGTCCTGGAGCACTTGGTCCTGTCCTGGAGCACCTGGTCCTGGAGCACGGCCTTTCTCCTGCACGAGGAGTGATCCCTGCCAGCGGCTGCCCGGTTAGACTTTGGTTTTCTTGTGTTTCCGTGGTTTAGTTCAAATAGTTTGTGTTGCCATCATTGCTCGTGTCTGTTCCATATTTGTCATAGCCTGAGAGCCGGGTTGTGACAGATTGGGGGCTCGTCCGTCTTATTTCCCGTTCGTGCTGTGGCTTCAGGGTAACATTTGGGAACGTGTAGTTTTGTGCTTTTGGTACTTACTCGTACGGTTTTGAATTTGTTTGTTCGCAGCGTTTGGGTCAACTAAACGGTAAAACTGTCTGAAGATTGGTTTTCATCGTAACCTACGTTTGTGTGTTCAGATTGAGGTTTAGTGTGCGTAAAGGTTAGTTTGTTCCTTTGTTCCTGTGTTTACTGGTGCTGCCGGTAAACGCAGCTGCTCGTGTGAGGACTAGTTGGACGGAGAGGACACTGGTTTTGGGATAGCTCTACGGGGTAAGGTACGTGATCTTTGCATGATATATCTTTAGTGGTCTGTTCTTCCCTGGACTTTGTGGAGAGAGGAGGTTCGTGGTTATGTTATGCTGCAGCAGGCCCAGATGACTCCTGCAGGTTGCTCTGTGCGTTCTCTATCAAAGTGGTGCGGAGTGTTCCCTTGTAGACTGTAGCGACGTTCCCCTTTGGGTTCATTGAGCTGGTTTTGGGTAGTGCTGTGGCGAACGTGGTTGAAGCTTGCTTGGGAGCATGTCCGTGGTTTCAGGAGAGTTGCTTGCTGGCTAGTCGCTCTGCTAAACCAGCGGTCTTCAGTGCATAAATACCCACCACCAGTAGCTGCATGAAGACTAGGGATGAGCTTAGTTAGCGGTGTTGGTCTTTAGATAGCGGGGAGACTCCAACCCGAGGTGAGGATTATTCCTCATTGCACACAAGGGTAAACTTTGAAGGGTCTGTCTGGTTTGCTCAGTGGGTAGTCGTCGCTGTAAATAGTTGAAATGTCTGAGGTTGAGGCGTCCAGTCCCTGGATACATGCACAAGAGAGCAGTTGCTCTGGATTGCAGATCATTATTCAGTGGTGGTTGTAGGAGATGAACGCATCAAGGAGAACATTAAATATGCTATAAAAGCAAAACTGACCGAAATAGGAATTATGTCTCGGAATAAACAAGTCTTCTTCAATTCACACGGATGAATCCACCCACAGGGACGGATGGAGGAGAGGCTACAGCAGCTACCTGGCCGTGGTTTTCTCTCATGCACGAGGCGGCCCTCTGTGGAGCCCCCAGTCCTGATGGACTCATGTGTTGGGGGACACCATGAGCTGACGTGGCCCCCAGTGGTAGTGGATGAAGCTGCTCAAGCCAATGCTGTTAGATTTTTTAAAATTTGTTTGAAGAGTTGGTGGAAAAACAATCATTTATAGTTTTTTTTAATTTAATTGTTGTGTTGATGATTTATTGATTTATTTATCTTCTCATGTGTTGGACAGCTTTTTGTTAAGGGTTTACCCTTAAACATCTTGCTTTGGTTGGAATCCTGGGTCAATGACTTGGGGGACAACGGTGGACCTCCAGAGCCCTGAAGAACAGCGATCTCCACCGAGTCTTCAACATCCCAAAGGCCCGCTCTGTGATGGAACGGGCCTTTATACGATGCTGGTTGGAGCGGCGCTGCACCCTCCCTTGCAGCGGTTCTTCAAAAGCAATATAGCAATGTAGTGGTAATGCCAGAGCAAACCTATAACTCATCATTAATAGAGAAAAATAAGAACAACCCCAGGTTTCTCTTCAGCACTGTAGCCAGGCTGACAGAGTCACAGCTCTGTTGAGCCGTGTATATAGACCTCAGTAGTAATGACTTCATGAGCTTCTTCAATGATAAGATTAAAACTATTACAGACTAAATGAATCAACTCCTGCCCTCGACTGGTGCTGATTTGTCCTCAAACACTGACACCTTAACAATTGCTGAACCGGATATATATTTTGCCTGCTTTCCTCCCATTGACCATTACCAATCGACTTCAACGATATCTTTATCTACCTGTCTCTTCGACCCCATCCCGACTAGGATAAGTTTTACCCTTATAGCACCTCTTTAAGGATATGATCAAGATGTCTTTAAAGTAGCTTTCTTCTTAAAAAGATAACTCTTGATCCAGAGGTTTTGGCCAACTATAGACCTAATACTAACTTTTCTCTCTAAGATCCTTGACAAAGCAGTCGCACATCAGTTATATTACCTTCTACATAATAGTTTGTTTGAGGATTTTCAGTCAGAATTTAGAGTGTCACAGACAGCTCTGGTGAGGATTAAGAACAACCTTCTAATTGCATCAGACAAAAGACTGGTCTTGTTAGATCTCAGTCGGCAGTTGACAGCATTGACCATCACATTGAAATGGTAGACAGCTTCTCTGTTTAACCAATACTTCCTCCTGGTGTGGGCAAGACACTGGAGGACGTCTGTTCTGTACCCTCTTGACTTAGCTATCAAATGTACTTCCCAAAATCTACATACAGACTGTCTCAGTCTGCTAAAGGAGGTGGAATGTTTGTATAACTTATTCTAGGCCTTTCACATTGGCCTCCCTGATAGAAATGGAATGTGTGTCCAAGAGGTGGTGGAGGACTGAAGTATTCCAGGCTGGTCCGATTTAAAAGGCCATCACTGGAGGAGGAATCCCAGGAAACTGTTCATGAACTCTTTGAGGAGGTGGGGTTACAGTGTAGGGGCGCAGTACAACGTCGATAATGAATGAGGATTCGCCTGAAAGAGGAACACTGCCAAGTGTAATGATGAATTCCAAATGTTTCTTAGACAAATGGTTCATGAGTCATGAAAGGGTGTGATGCATCCCACATGATCATGTTTAGGGGGTTGGACTATGAGTCAATATTGGCATGGAGACGTGTTCAGGCTTGGACACTTTGTGTAAATTTGATAATGTATGTCCAAGTTATAACAACTGCCTGTTTCATGGTGAAATGTTAATGGTGTTATTGGCATGTAAATGTCCACAGGATTGAACACTTATCTTACCTGAGAAATTTGGTGCAAACTGGACACTGAAGTTAAAACTTCCTTTTTCATGGTGAAAGGCGCTTTTTCATTTTGCTGCCTCGCCAAGGTGACAAAGCTGCATGAAAATGCAAATGTGTGATACATTTTTCTCGCAAAGATCTTAAGATTGAAGTGAACAAATTTGATGTCGATCTGATTAAATCCGCAGTTCGTTAAAGTTCACATCCTATAAAAAGCCCTGAAATTGCACATGATATTCAAAATGGCCGACCCCTGTTGGGTTAATGGTATTCCTTCATATGGTAAATAAATACCTAAAAAATGTGATACAGCTACCTGGGTCCCTGCTGCCAGCAGTCTGGAACTACCGCGGGGTGTAATGGTGACGGCGTCATGCTACTTTCTCTTCTCTCAGTCCCTCCCTCCAGCGTGGAAAGCATTTTTATTCTGGCCAGAGAAAAAACTTGGAAATGGTCATAAATCCTTTGTAAATGTGTTTTTTTAATCATCCAGGCCGATCGATTCGTCATCCAAACTCCCTGCACAGTGTGTCTGTATGCAGCCTCCTCCAGCAGAAGTTCATTAACAGAGCAATGGGGAGACGAGACCATAGCTGCTCCTAACACTGTCACAGCAACTATGGATCTCTATGGGCAGAATACAGGACATGTTTTGTGTCTAAAGCGCAGTGGTGGGCCGTCAGGGCCAGCTAAGCCTTCTCTGCTGGCCTCAACAGAATCATAAAGTTATAGCTATTTTATAATTTAATCATTTTTTTCCCTTTATCTTATTTTTTCATTGCACAGCTCCAGTCTTCCTCTGTTGCTCTGCTTCCAGCACAACTTGTTTTAAGGAGAGATTCAGCCCGGTGATGCGTACGCCGGCCGGTGTTTCGTTAACGCTGGCCGGTGTTTATTTCGCTGGTCGGTGCTTATTTTTCGCCGGCCGGTGTTCCGTTAACGCTGGCCGGTGTTTCGTTCGCCGGCAATTTTATGTGACTGGTTCTTGCCATTGTGTTAATTACATTGATTCTGACTTGTCCGTTAATGACGAAGCATCCCGTCATCGCGGGGTTATTTCGGTTTTTTGTTATTGTTCCAGGTTCAAAAGGTCACACATCCCGTTGTCTGTTACGTGAGCACAGTCCACCGAAAACATTATATTTCCCACAATTTAAGCTTCTGCACTTTCCAAATGCATTAGTATTATTCAAACGTATTGTTCGGTTCTTAAGCCTCGTACCAAACGGTTTAATACGAATACGTGTATTATTACAATAACAAATAACCATAGCTCAGTAGGACAGCACAGAAGGCCCAGGTATAAAATGCACGGCCCGCCACTGCTAAAGCATGTGAGGAGCATTAACTTGTCTAGCTGTACCTGTGACACACACACCATGAAAAAGACCATTAGTGTGTGGATATGCATGGGAATGAGGTATGATGCAATCATTGCTGAGCTTTGAGTTTGTCTGTGTGTGTGTGTGTGTGTGTGTGTGTGTGTGTGTGTGTGTGTGTGTGTAGAAGAGCAAACATCCTTTACCACATACTGTATTCCCGGGGGGTTATTCAAACATTTTGTTTGCACAACAACTCAAGAATAATGGAGGTAGAATTAGACTGCAGATCTTTGTTTCCTCACAGGAATACAGGCTCAGTTACACCATCATTATCAATCCTCTCAATGGACAAAAGGTCACTGCTGGGTAATAAAAAACAATACTGATGAGGGAGCAGAAAGACAAAAGATCAAATAATATGAAATTAAAAACAGCACATATTGACATGGAATTTATCTTTAGAGGAAAAACAACTGTGCAGGGTCTCTCTGGGTTTATAAAGGCTGAGCACACATACAGTACAGTTGTGTTTACAGTAGACACTTGTTCAGACACAAATACACAAACTAATAAATACAAACAGTATATACAGCATGTACAGAGTACAGGAGAGCTACGTGTCATTTACAAAACAACAAATCTCATCAGTGAATCAGCTGCAGGAGGTTTTGAAACATACTGAATGTACCACTGGATGACACCTACAACACTACACAACACCATCAAAAGGTCTGTGTGATGGTACAACAGGGAGTTAGGGCTGGGTATCAAACCGACATACTTCTTGATGAACTAAACTTTGGGTAATGTATTAATGTATCTGGATTACACCCAGCCCTACGGGTAATAACACTGTAATAACACTATGGCTACTGTATCTACATGCTATGATAATGTGCACACACATATCACAAACAAGTCCTGAGATGTATCTCTCAGAGGAGCATACAACATCTGGAACTAGTGCATACAACTATACTGTTGTTTAAGAGTGAATGAACTCGGCTTTCTTTCCAAAAAGAGAATGTTTGATATTCCATGTTGTGGATTCATTGTATCTAAATGTCATATTAAGTGGTATATCTCTATGTTATTAGTATAAATCAGTGAGACTAGTGGTTGATGATTGGCAGCCTGGGTTAGGTATTTCGGCAGTTATTGTGTTGGCTCACACTGTGGCATAAAGTGTAGAGGGCAAGAGGCTGCCAATCATGTCAGGAATGGTTTCTTTGATATGGAAATTCTACAGTATGTGTAGCAGCTTCATCAATAACAGCCCAGTCCACTGTAAGATATCGCAGGGAGAGATTCAAATGTGAGCGATGGAGAATTCATCTCTATCATGAACCCGAGGCTGCACTTGTCATTACTGATCACTGTTCTGTGGATCCCTCATCATCCTGAGTTTGAGAGACTTGGTTCATGCAGACTGATTGATTGTCTGGGCATCAGTGCCTCTCAATGATTGGGAGTTTCTGGTGATGCTTCCTCAGCCTGTGTCCTGAAGGAGGAGAGACAAGGCATGTATTAGTAAAAAACTATATGTCATTACTATTCAAAGAAATGTATGATGTTTTCTGTTTAGGGTACATACAGGGTACACAAGTATGCAGATGACACCGAATTATATCTATCGATCAAGCTAGACATACCAACCATACTTTTCTCGTGATTACGAGATACTGATCTTTTCTTATAAGGACGAGATATGGTTTATATTATTTTTCTCGAACTGCGCTCCCGTCAATTCATCTGGTGAATGTCTGTTGTCTGGCCAATGAGCTGCTGCTCCTCAACAGAGCAAAGACTAACTTTTGTAGATTCGCCGCCCTGTGCATCACTGAAACCTGGCTTGGTGACACTTCACTCCATCTGCCGGGCTTCCAACTCCTCAACAAGGTATAATCAGCTTCTACATAAGCAAAGGTTGGTGTACAGATGTCACAGTGTTGAAGAAAACATGCAGTGCTCTCATAGCCACTGCATGAGAGCACTCATGCAGTGGGAATACAACTGCAAACCGTTGTATTCCCTGTGGGTGTTTTCCTCGTTCATTCTGGTTGGTGTTTACCTCCTTACCACCTCAGGCCTGTGTTTGTGAGGGGTTACCACACTGACCAGATTACTACCGTGGAACACAAACATCCTGACTCCCTGCTTATGTTCTTGGGGCCTTTGACAGATCAAACCTCAGCAATGAACTTCCAAACAGACAGCATATTAAACCATGGATAATAACACACAGGACCAATGCTTTACAACATTAAAGGATGCCTGTTTTTCTTTTCCCCATGCTGCTTTGGGACTCTCTGATCACTGTCTGGTTCATCTTCTCCCGACCTCCAGGCAGAAACTAAATTCTGCTAAGCCTGTGGTCAAGACTGTGAGATGGACTAATGAGGCAAAGTTGGAGCTACAGGCCTGCTTTGACTGAAAGGACTGGAATGTTTTGAAGATGCAGCTACAGCCCTGAATAAACTCACTGGCACTGTAACACCTTACATTTTTTGAGGACATCAGGAAGTTTGCCTCAGGAGCTGCTCACAAAATTATACACTGCAATAATGAGTTTGTTCTCTGCACATCCATCACTGTGTGGTTTGGATCGGCCACCAAAAAGGACAGGAACAGACTACAAAGGACAGTCATGACTGTACAGAAAATTGTTGGTGTTGGCCTGCTCTGCATCCGGGACTCAGGCAGAAAACATCACTGCAGGCTCGTCCCACGCTGGCCACAACCTGTTTGAACGTATCGCCTCTGGGAGGCGCTAAAGAACACTGTACGCCAAAACAACCACACAAGAACAGTTTTTCCCCCACGGACCATCAATCTGATGAACACTTAACATCAGTCATACACTGTCAATGAACCTTTAACAGCAAAATATACACCGCTGACGTTATCAATTTAATTTTTTTTTAATTGCAGCAGTATGGACATATGCACAGATAATATGGACATATTATCTGTCACTGTCAATATAAATCCTACACACAGTAGAATGTATATCCATTGAGTATTTATTTCTTTGCACTATTTTCTTTACAACTTACAGAACATTTGATTTGTACATAGACGTTTTATTTCCTATTATATTTTTGGTCATTGGTGCTTTTTATATATAACTAATGCTTATATTTACGCCTGTTTTCCACTATGAACAAACCCCATCCTTTACCTGTATCTGTACAGCTGTGTTGCCATTGTCCCTAGCTGTTATTTGTACTTCTTTGTAAGTACATTGTGAGATGTGCATGCATACTTGGCTAAATAAAGCTGGTTCTGATTCTGATTCATTCAAACCTGATCTTGAAAAACAAAGAATCCTTCTGTCTCTGCAAACAGTCTTTTATCTTTCATATCTGTCATGTCTTACTGTGCTTCAGGGTGCTTTGGTGTGCGGGTGTCAGGAAGGACCGGCTAATTGCAGGACCTTCCCCCTCTGTTGTAACGGCCTTGACCTCCAGCTTGTACAGCCACCACCAGAATATTACCATCCTGAAAGAGAGGAGGATGAATCAGAAGACACATTTTAAAATCCTCACGGTATGTCAAATTGTAGGGACGTTGAAGACTCAAGTATATAGGACCCTAGTGACACTGCGATCTGGGTCCAGATACAAACCTGAATCTGCATTAAAGCTGACAGACACAGGGAGGGCAACTTCAACCAACCAACATTTAATGTAAATTTTAACATTCAATGTCATTTTTACCAGTCAAGTAAATTTAATATTCATGTTTTGTAATTTCAAAACTCATCTTTTCAATTATAGTTTCCCCAAACAAAGTTCTAAATCATCTTTGAAACCATCTGCATAAAGTAGTATGACTCTGGCCAGGCAATCCTTTGTTTCTTTAAGCAGTTGGCCTACAACAAGTCAAGTTGAAATATTCAGAAAATAAGTAAGTTTTTCTAGTCTTCCAACATTTAAAAGCGCTTTAACACTACATGTCATCAATAATATATTTCTGGGAAGTGTCCCAGTAAGAATTATGTCAAGTGGTACACATTATAGGGCAAATGTCCTCGCAATCTCCCTTTTAACCTCAGTGAATGTTTTTTGGAATCATTATATTTCATATACTATATGCCACAGGTGTCAAACTCAAGGCCCGCGGGCCGAATCCGGCCCGCCACGTCATTTTATGTGGCCCGCGAATCCGCCAGCAAAAAAGAAAAAAAAGTTTTGTTTTTTTTAATTTTGGAAAAAAAATTAAGTTAGACTTGAAAATAAAAGTATCCCAATGGTCGAAATTATGAGATAGAAAGTTGAAATTATGAGATAGCATGTTGTCTGTGTACTGACATTAAAACTATCACAACAGGTGAACAGGAGAGGCAACAGCCCGTAAAGAGTGATTGAGTTGAAAAAGATGACAAATAATCCCAAAATGTCCACGAAGAGAAACATTGATGCAGAGGGAAGAAGATGTAATTTAAGATGGGAAAGCGAATACATGTCTGTGCTTCAAGGAGAAAAACGGGTCTGTCTTCTGTGTTATGATGCGTGTCGGTGATGAAGGATACAATTCACGTCGGCATTTTGACACCAAACACAGAGCTAAATTTAGCCTCCAAGAAAAACATAAAATTGTCCAAGAATTAAAAGGCAGACTGCAATCACAGCAGAATATATTTACAGAAGCTACAGCCCAGTGCACGCTAAAGGTATGTGAGCAGGTGTGCTCCGACCAGATACAGACTTTTACAAATGTCAGTTTGTGAAGAAACACCATCGCAGACCGAGTTCAGGAACTAACAACACAGCTAGCTAAGAGACGAGATACATCATCTATCAATGTTTGTAAGAGGCTCAAGGCAGACCTGACTCTCAGTGAGGAGCTCTTGGATGTAGCTGCCATGCACGGGACGACGGCAGGGAGGGATATTAGTGATGCAGAGAGGTGACAAAAATAGCTTTGAACAAAGTTAATGTAATAACTTGTGTTTGATGATATTTGTCTTTGTTATTTTCTTTAAAAGTTTGATCTTTGATAGAGTAATGTGGGTTTCTTAACCCTAAATTAAAATGATTTATGTTATTATAACAGAAATGTGCTTAAATATCATTTTTCATTTATATAACTGCATGTACAATATTTTTACACTTGAATAAACAATAATCAAAAGCAGAGACAGTTATTTAACAATATGTTAGGAGTAGTTACATTTACACAGTCTTACAGTTACAACCGGCCCTTTGAGGGAAACCATGATGCTGATGTGGCCCGGAGTGAAAATGAGTTTGACACCCCTGCTGTATGCCTTCCAGGCTATAAAAGTTGGCCCAAGTGCTCACTCTGTCTCTTTTTCCTATGGCTCACATCCACCCAACATCATCATCTTCTGTGTTTGCACCCTCAACACCTCCAAAGCACACATGCCGCACATCTGTGCACTACTTTTGTTTGCGATCGATTGTCCATTTGAGTTGTGTTTGTTTTAAGTAGACCCTTGCAGGACACCCTCCTTGTCACATTCCCTGACACATACCTGCAAAATAAGTTAGCAACTCCCCTAAAATTCTAAGAAAAGAATGAGGACCTGTCTCTAATTTATGCATAACTCATAGTAGTAGGTATGCCCCTTTGCTCTGTACGCACAGGCAAACCTTAGCCAAACTCTAGATTGATACTAACACAGTTTATGAAAGCACTGACCGGGGGTAGGATCTGGGATTGGGACACTTTGTCAATGTTGTGGCGGTTGGTTGAGATGACCTCCGCACAGGTCACCTGGTAACCTGTCAGCTGCTGGTGGGGCGGGGCTGTGGACAAATCCCAGCTGAAGATGGCCGTCACGTTACCGCCCGAAACTTCAAAGGACGCTGTCAGATTGGCAGCCTTCACCAGGACTTTCTGAGGGCATACTGCTGGAGGAAGTACAGCCAGGGGTCAAATGAAGATATTAATACCTGCAGGTTTCTTTTGTAACGGGACTCATTTTAATATTATAGCATTATATATTTGTTCTCATTTGACAGAGAGGTCCAGGAAACTCTGCTTGGATCCGCAAGAATGAAATGCCTCCAGGCTGCTGCTACAGCTTCGCTCCGAACCGTTGCTGCCAGCCAGAGCACTGTCACCCACTGCCTTTACACCTTTCTCCTGCACATACTTCAGGGACTTGTGATTTGTGAGTACAAACTAACATTGCACATGTACTTTATTTTGATAGCTGGCACTAGCGAGTCAAGCTGACCTTGTGTTTCAGGCCATTGGCTCCCAAGCTGTGACTCAGACCTGCATAGCTTTAGTTTTGGATAAAGTATTTATATTCTTTTATTTCAGATGCAGTGAGTGGGCTGACTTTTGTTGAGTTGAGTATTTGGTAAATACGCTATCACGCACAGAACATGTGTCAGTGCTGTGTGTCTGTATGTTAAGCTCAGTTAAGAAGGTTCCAGAATGAGTGGAGCTGTGAAGGTATGCTGTATCTTCTGTAGCTGTAAATGGCTAAAGTGAAAGGTTAAGTATTTTGGAATTATTGATGACAGCCTCCCGACTAACAACGTCATTGCAGAGCCATAGCGCCCACCCTCAAGTTCCCCCCCAGATAGCTATATACAGTATATATACAGTATACAGTATATATATGCTTATACAAAAGGTATCCCTCTCAAACTGCCCTTTGCCTGTATTATCCTATGTTTTCTTATTTGTCTGTGTTCTGGACTGTTTGTGGACTGTTTGCTCACGCATGTGCAAGCATCCAAGAGGAAGCTACAACTTTGTTGTATGCCTCTGCCAACCAGTCATGTTGCAGTTTACATCCATGTCTGTGCAAAATGTCATCACTTCATCATTGGATCCTATTAGAAATGTGTGTGAAATTGTCATAATTATCATATGAATTCTTAAGATATGGCCCAAAACGTGTTTTGTGAGGTCAACCAAATTCCAATCAATTCAACCTTAAGTGCAAGTCGAGGTTTGTGCCAAATTTGAAGAAATGACCTGCAGGCAAATACGGCTAAGAGAACAAGCAAACATAACATAATACGATGCATCAGTTTGACTTGAAAGCTAGAATCACCACATTGCATATTTTTATAATACCTACGTTTCCGGTTATCTCATCTGTTTCTCCGGGGCAGGCGATGGGTTTGGGACTCTTGGCCTGGATGGCGGCACAGGGAGGAGTGAAGAAGCTGGCGCTTTGTGACAGAGGATGACTCTTCTTGCTGACCAGCTGCAGAAGGACTTTATACTTACAGGAGAAGAGCAAGCCGTGCAGGCTGACAAAGCTCTCCTAGATCAGACAAAGACAGTAAATGATCACAAGATCTGCTCTCTACATGCATCACATCCTCTGTCAACCTGTAGCTCTTGTAGAAACAAAGCTAAAAGGCTGATTGCACTGATGGCTGAGTCACTTTCTACAGCAAATAAGACGTCATCCATCAAGAATGCATACGCTCGCTCGGCCACAACAAGATTTACAAATGTGTCCATGAAGTCTGCTATGTGTCCTGCAAGTACAATATAGATGTTTATATAAATATATTTGACATGGATGTTCACAGTGACAGTGCTGTTTTATTTGAATAAGTCACCTGTGTTCTGGTCTTCTCCATGGGTCTGGTTGTGTCCACAATACTCTGGTCCCCACCGGATTCTGTAGAATTCAGCTGAGGAATTTATGAAAACAACACCGTTCTTGTTCAGCCTGTCTACAGCAACGAATAGCTGTACTTAAAGGACGAGCCTGAAAGTCGATTCTTCTCCGTCTGATAAATCCACAGCACAGTCGTATTCCCACATCTAAACTTCTGACGAGGACGTTTTTTCTCTAAAGTAAAGCTTCCCTAACCCTAACCCTTCCCAGACTTTTCTCTATTCAACACACAGAGGAAGTTGACACTGATCCTGGTAGCATGATAGCATAACAAACCAAACTAATTTATATTCCCCCAAGTTGCTTTAATTTACAACTAATTATTTGACATTAATACAAGTCAAACATGTATACAGGTGTCTGACGCTGAATGTGCTTCTTCTGTCTTTTGCCAGAAACAAAACAGAATTTTCAGTTTTTTAATCTTTTATTTCACTCTTACTTAAATGATCAAATGAAGCACCCGATGTTATTGTCCAGCAGCACACAGATATTCCCACTTCAATTACAGGTGGAAGTGAAGAATATTGCTCTTCTACTCCAGTATTGAAACCAACAGCCCCGGCTGGGTAACCTCAGGCTGAATTTCTGTCCAAAACGACAAAAGATATTTGGAATATTTCCACTTGATGTAATGATGAAAGTCAAGGCAGCCTTTAACAAATGTCAAATGTCATGCTAGCACTGGAGTAAAAGTCAATATGATTCATGTCTGTGGATCATGAATGTCTGTAGATAATTTCATTGCGATCCATCCAACAGTTGCTGAGATATTTCAGTCTAAACTGAAGCGGTGGACCAGCTGTGCCTCTAGTATATTCCACCCAGTGTAAACATCTTACAGGTTCAATACAACATTGTAACAAGCAGATACAGTATCTGAATTAAGAAATCAATCCATTTTACGCAAACATTACATAACATTTGATTTTTGATTCCCTATGTTGTAATTTCATTATGTTTTCTGTCCACATGACATCTACTGCACATCTTCTCATCCAGGGAGAGTGATGGAGTATGTTGTACAGATAGTAAAGCCCTCAGAGGAAAACTTACTGAGCAATACAAATGAATTGAATTGATAGACATACTGAACATCTCACTGTCATCTTCAAACAAAGTGCCTTTGTGCTGCAGCATTACAGATGTTTTTTATACAACTTACAGGTAGGAGTCTTTACTGTGTATGTCAGAGGAAGACTAACTGCCTCATTCTTCTGGATGACACACATCCGTACAAAGCGTACATACCCGTGCTGCTTTGCCAGTACACATGAACCCGGAGCTGTCCATCCTGGTAGAATGGAGTCCCCACATCCAGACTGGCAGCTGTGGGGTTTCTTGGAACAGTGCTGGTGACTATAAAACAGACACAATGGAATTAAACTGCATGGGGGGGGGGTGGCCTGTTAAAGCAACACATGACTAATTTTGAGTAATGAATACTCCAATTTATTGAATTTACAATAATGGACTGAGTAAGGATTAAAAGCATGAGAAGAACCTTTAGTCAAAATACGAGACAGAAACTGGAACTCATAGAGAGCTGAAGTCCTTCCATCACTCGCGGTCCAGGCTCTGTTTAAACTCAATGCGAGCTCTCTGAGTCATCTTACATGCTCACTAATATCCCAGTCTCCGTTCTGACCACATTCGGGATGTGATATTTACATGGGACATGGAGCCACCTGGATATTCTAAACACAAGAATCTAACCTTTCTGAGATACATATCTAACCACAATGACACATTGCCATGAATTGCTTTGTCAATATATTGGCATGTGTTTAATGTCCTTTGACTCTCAGATAAAACAAGTTTCTAGGACCTGTTTTTTCACCTACGTAACTTTTCAAAAATCAGGCACGTCCTGTCTCAAAGCGATGCAGAGAAATAAGTTCATGCATTTGTTATTTCTGGACTAGATTAGTGGCTCAGGTTTATAGTTATGGCTGGCTCAGGTTTATAGTTAGGGCTGGCTCAGGTTTATAGTTAGGGCTGGCTCAGGTTTATAGTTAGGACTGGCTCAGGTTTATAGTTAGGACTGGCTCAGGTTTATAGTTATGGCTGGCTCAGGTTTATAGTTATGGCTGTCTCAGGTTTATAGTTAGGACTGGCTCAGGTTTATAGTTAGGGCTGGCTCAGGTTTATAGTTAGGGCTAGCTCAGGTTTATAGTTAGGGCTGGCTCAGGTTTATAGTTAGGGCTGGCTCAGGTTTATAGTTAGGGCTGGCTCAGGTTTATAGTTAGGACTGGCTCAGGTTTATAGTTAGGACTATACCTCCATTATTCTTGAGTTGTTGTGCAAACAAAATGTTTGAATAACCCCCCGGGGATACAGTATGTGGTAAAGGATGTTTGCTCTTCTACACACACACACACACAGACAAACTCAAGGCTCAGCAATGATTGCATCATACCTCATTCCCATGCATATCCACACACTAATGGTCCTTTTCATGGTGTGTGTGTCACAGGTACAGCCAGACAAGTTAATGCTCCTCACACGCTGAGCTCCTCTCTTCTCTTCTCAATCTCCTTCTGTATGAATTCATGCATATTTATTCATTCATTTCAGGTATTTTTGTGTTGAAATGGACATTTTAAACGAAAAAAAAAAACGAATAGGATTTGTCATTTGGAGATGTCGAATAGCAAACATAATTGCTGGTATTCTATTCAAGACTTGTGAGACCCTTTGTCAAGATCAAATAATCTTCTGGGGACCATGAATATGTATGCCAACCTTTAATGTTAATTAGGCCATGACATTGTAGAGATATCTTAAGTAACTACCAAATGTTCTAAAACATTCCTATTTTTTTATTTTAAGAAAGGAAGACCTTTACATTTTGATTTAAAGTTTAAAAAAAATGTTTTGCTACGTCACGCTCATAAGTTTGTGTGTAGAATTTGAATGTTGTGTGAAGCTCTGAGATACGGCGGATCAGAGATGTAACATCCCAGCGGGAGAAAGTCTCTCCCAAATGTGCTCTTTTTTTTTTCAAAGCACCATAGAGAGTGTTTGATCAAATTTAAAGATCATACAAATGCATTTTCATAACCAAAAGGAAACCTTTACTGCAGGAATGCTGACCACTTCAACCTGTTGTATTATAGAACATGTGAGAAAGAAGCATTAATCCTTGCAGCAGACACAAAGATAAGTTATTTTCTTTCACATTATAACAAGGTCATAAAGCTGATATTCCAAATGCCAAAGTCTCCTTTCTAATCATGTATAAAGACTTACTGCGCTGTGTGGGGAAGTGGAGGACGGCACGGGGTCCTTTCAGTTGAGTTTGTCCCCAATAGGACACAGCCTGGACCTCCACACTGTAGCTCCTGTTTGACCGCATGCTGTCCAGCTCCACCTGGGTCTGCACACACACACACACACACACACAGACGCACACAAACACTGCATAAAAAAATGAATTCATTCACATGACAAACAATGACATGAACGTCTTAACGTAGAACTGAATACCAGATAAGACATTTTTCGGAGACCAAAAGGTTCCGGACAACACCGTGGTAGAGACCTGTCAATCACTGTGTAGCCCCGCCCTAAAGCATACCCTGCTTTATGGTCATGTGACTCTAAATGGACCATAACTTACATCATGCTGTACTGAAGAATTATTGCATACAGAGCCAACAGATCCACAGAGCCCTCACACAGCTTTAAAACAACACCTCCGTCAAAATGTTGTTTTATGTTTGTTTTATATCGACTCAGCATTCAACACAATCTCCCCCATTAAACTGATATTCAAACAGGCTAGAGAGTTTTCCTCCTATAGCAGAATGATATCGTGTAAAGCAGATATTAATACTTTGTCTCCTGGGAGCAAAAGCACAATATCGTGGTAATGATGCTTTTGTGTATCATCTGGTGGCTACGGTGAAAGAAAATGAAGCAATACAAGACTTCCTGACAGTATCTTATTAACTATGACATTGAGTTGATTTGGTCCATTTTTTCATTCGTCTTTCCAAGAATATAAACTGGTTGGAAGAAAATACTCTCACTCCTTGAGTTGTTGAAAAATAGAATTGAAGCATGAGGGGATTTAGTCATATGTGCCCTGATCTATAAGACATGGCACACACATGATGTTAGCAGAAGATGAAGGCTAGACGTAAGCAGTGACATTTTCAGAGCACTGCAATATACGTGTCAGTCCTCACCTCTCTGACTGTCTTCCCCCTCTTGGTCAGGGATGAAGCAGAAGGATTCCCAACTGCAGTCCAGCTCCAGCTGACCTTGTAGTGGTGGACGGGGACATCGAGGTCAGTGGGCACGCTCCACTGGAGCCAGGCCGACACCGCCCTGCCCGGGGCGAAGCTCATGTTGGCCACTCTCAGCTCAGAGGGAGCCGGAGGATTGCCGGGGTCTGAGGGGGGGGGGGGTGTTGTTTATTGTCATACACTTGCAATCACTGAGTAATATTACATAGCAAAAATATAAATAGATTATTAGTAAGGATCATAAATATGAATGAAATATGGTATATACATATACAATATCTAATATGAATCGTATATATGGCTATGTATTGCATGTAACTACTACTAGTTGCATGTGAAATTCTATACTAACAGGCTATGTGTATGTGAATTGTTTTAGTACATTCTAAACCTTAGTATTAAACTGGCATGAATATCCCACAATGCCATGCGGTATAGACAACAACGTTCATAACATACAATGGTGGACGGCTCTGTAGTATAAATAATGTTGCAATTTCAGTGAAAGTACATCATTTCACTTTGAAACAAGTAAAATGTTTTTCAAATTAGTTCAGACTTCATAATTCTGATGAATGATTGTTTGGTCACATGATGTTTGGCAAGCAGGCTCTCAGGATGTGACCTGATATTACAGCTAAGAGTTACATTCCACACGTCATGCAGGCCTGTGAAGACGGGAGTGTATTTCAAAAAGATTGTATGAATGTAACGAGCGGGAATTGACACATGTTGCAGCCTTTTATAGGTAAATGCACAAAGGAGGAGTAAACTTTCATATTTTACATATATATACTTATAAATTACGACCTATGGCAAACATTGTATCTATTTATTAAAACTTAAAGGCTTTTTCTTTGAAATCACTGAATAAAACATAAACCTGAAACAATGATGTGAAGCCACTAGGAACAAATTGATTGATAAAGTAATGAAGTGTGATATAAGACAAAAAAAGTATTGCTCTGGAGTCTGTAGAATGAGGCTTCAGAATACTTACTTTCATAACTATAGTGGCTGAAGAAGAAATAAACACCCTCTCACACACACTCACACACACACACACACACACACACAGACAGCCTGACCTCTGCTGGAGTGGATGTGTCTGCTGGGCGTGGTGAAACCTCTGGTCCCATGGGTGTTGACAGCTGCCACTCTGAACTGGTACCAGCGACCTGGCCGGGTGTCAGACAGCCTTGCTCCCTGCTCTGTGGTCTGGAAGCAATCAGACGGAGTCTTTGGTTAAAGAAAACTGAGAGCGTGTGATGTTTGGAAAAAAATGCTTTTCTGAAATTTGTTACATTTGGAAATAAAATCTATTTCCCACAATCAAAATAAATATTGTGGGAAATGTATTTCCACTGCAGTGTTACTGTGTCTTTCATCAAAAGCCAGGTGTGTCACCTTCATCTTTCAATGGGGCAATTATATATATATATATATATATATATATATATATATATATATATATATATATACACAGACGACTGAGGTCTTCTCTGTTCATCAGTGCAGCATAACTACCTTTTACCCTCAATTAAAATACTCATTTAAAGCAATAGTGTTCTCAGTCGAATGCCATTAAAGCACAATTACAAGGCACACTGCAGTCAACAGGCATTTTTAATTCCATTTGTGCCTCAGTCCCAGAGATTTATGAGTCTTCTGAACTCAGTTTTTATAGCTAAAAGTCTTCAAGAGCAAAACCTCGGAGTCATATATCAGGACCGACACACCAATTATTTTTAGTTTGGCCATTCAGGAACTGCAATATAATGAGAGCAGTTGTGAGTCCTCAAATATGTCCTCAGATTTGGATGTGATATAACGGCAGACACCACTAACCTGTGCAACCACCTGCCAGGAGGTGGCAGTGTCCTCACTGGGCTGGATGCCAAAGTTCCACCTCCTCTGCAGGACGTAGACCACCGGCTCAGCTGAGATGTTGAAACGGGAGGACCAGCGCACCTCCAGCTGACCGGACGAGAGCTCTACAAAGCCCAGCTCCTTCCTCGGCTTCAGCGGAGCACGAGACAAACATGAAACACACATCCACCAGAACCAGAATCAAAGCGAGGGGACGTTTTGTTTTTGATACATATACTTTTTGCTTTTTCATGGTGATGTGATGCTGCTTGGACCTCATTTATCATCCTTAATTTAACAGACAGCACAGAATGTTTATCATAGTAAAATGATTCCACTATGAGGATGTTTGGCAGTGATTCCCAAAGTGAGAGTCTGTCTGGCAATAAAGGGTACAATTGTGCTGTATCATTAAAAAGTGCATATCTGCAGAAACAAGCATACGGTGTCCACTGCTCCAACCCACGTTAGATTTGGGCCAATAGAAACCCTGATATGAGTGTGATACACAGCAAATTAAGTTTTATAAACTTAAGTTCTGGAAAGAGGACCATGCCCCTTTCCTCTTCCTCCATCTCTTCCTCCATACAAAGTATTTAAGCACAACTGACCCATTGACTTCCTCTTGACTCAGCTATAACATCCATATCCCCCAACCCCTTTTGCTTTCTATATTTCTTCCTCCCTCTTTCTCTCTTCCAAAGAGACCCCCAGTTCCCACCAGCCACCGGACGTCAGCGGTCCATCAAGGCTCTCCTCCATCCATCAATGCAGGACCCTCTTTACCCTCCTCATTCCTTTACCCTATATCCCTTCATCCCACGACCCTCATCACTTCATCCCACGGTATTAACATGATTCAAATAAATAAATATGTGTTTCTGTTCATCACTGAGAAACTATTTCGGTTGAAACGTGTCGGAATACAAATAGTTTCAGTGGCAAGAGTACAAATGTTTGTAAGAGCATCGTTGTTGCTGTTAAGAGCGGGTCTTTGGAGAACATTCTCCCCAGTAAGGTGTCCCTGGCCCTCATAGGTTTGAGAAACCCTGATACATGGTGTACGATTGTGGTTCAGAGGTGAGCAGAAATCAGAATGTTTTGTAAGAAAGGCCTATATCAGATTGGAGTCAGCTAACTGAAAGTCTTATTCTATGTCCCTCATGCACCATCTACTGTAATTCTGTGTCCTAGCAGGGGGACATCCAGCTCTCAGTCAGGTCAGCCAGCGTCCCTCGGGGTTGTGGGGATTTACAGCTTTACTCAGTGCCACGGTGTGAGAAGACAAAATGAATTTCCCCACATCAGTCCTCTCCTATCATGTGTGCTACCATCAGTGGGGCCTGAACATACTGGAGCCAGCTCACAGTTCTCTTCTTCCTGAGCTCTCTTTGATCCCTCTGCCGACAATAAAGGCCGAAGTAGGGCTGACTCAGACCTCATGTTTGTTCCACCTGGACTTACCTCATTTATCTTTTCGTTCTTTAAGTACACGGGAATATTCGCCACCTTTTATGTGGATGTCAGATCAGTACGATGCATTGTATGCAACTCATTATAAAACACACTTCATTCAAACTCGACGGAAACTAAATAAAACTCACTAAGACCATTAGTCTTTCCACTGTTCCAATGATTCAGTTTCTGTAGACATTGGAGGGGAATTTGATCAAAAGGTACACTGTCAGTCTCTGCATATCGCTGAATGTACGACTCAGCATATACACTGTAAAATCTACCCTGCAAGATGTATAACATGTCCTTTCTCCACACTAGCTCCTTACATAACTGTAGCAGAATGTTTCCTATGGCTCTACTCACCCTTGTAGGGGTCTTTGGGGGACTGGCAGGTGTGGCCACAGCCATTGGAGCAGCATTTCTTCTGAGCCGAGCACTCTCGGTCACGATCACAACTCTCCACGCAGGCCGCCGCGAAGCCGCTGGCTCGTTGTGGTGGTGGACAGCGGCCCTGCTTCACTGCCAACGCTGTCTGAAGGAACTCACAGCTGGTCACACACTCCCAGTGCTTCTTCGGAAACAGCCACTAGATGGTCGGAGGGAGACCGGTTAGCATCATCAGTCCTCTCGTCACCATGTGTTACTAAGAGTGGGTTCTGAACAAACTGCTGCTGGTTCACACAATCTGTTTTTCCTCAACTCCTGATCTGAACTAATGACAGCACATAAATAAAGTTTGATTGTCGATTCCTGTTGAGGTGTTTGTATTAGACCTCCATCTCCTGTTGCCTACGGTCTTTCAGTCAAGTCCATAGTTCCACATAATGAACCATACTCTCACTCCTAGTGCACAGACAGCATACAGCAGTGCACTGTACCTCACACAGCTCTCTGCAATTGCTTTTCCTCTTCATCTCCCAGGAATCTTTGCAGGGCTCCAGGCACTGTGGAAGGGAAAGCAGCGAGGTGAATCCATCTCTCTAGATTATTGAATAAGAGTCAAATGTTTTCACTGGCTTCTTCAGCTTCAGCTTCTCTTCACAGAGAAAACTGAACCAAAGAGCTCTATTACAGGTAACAATAACTCCCCCGGCAGGCTGAGGATCATTTAGACTGAGTTGTATTAATAAAGCCTGAAGGACTGACCAGACGGAGAATTGATCAAACCAGGTATGTCATCTTGCTGTTTAAAGTTTGCTTTTTGTGAAATATCCTGTGCATCACTTTGTGAAACGGCCATCTGACCTAATTGGTTCTAAAGAGCACACATGAGGCAAGCACACAATAACTTTCAAACCAAGACTATTGCAAAGTGAGTTAACCCCTGAGGTGAATGAGTCTGTGTTGGTAGCTGATCAAATGAGCTTTTGTTCGCTTACACACAAGATTTAAGCTTGAGGGGGCGTGTGCAGTCCTGCATGTATGTTCAAATGTATTATTATCATTATATCCCATATAATGTTATATTATAATTTTGTTTTCTGTTCTCATGTGGTGATGAGGTGGTTGTTTTGACTGATAAACTGATTAATCTATCACTACATGTTTATGTAGGCTTTATATATATATATAGGCAGTATATTTAGATAAATATAGGCAGTAGTATATACACACTCTATATTGAATTTATATGTTCTCCGCCCCCTGGGAAAACACTAAAATGCAGCACTATGGAGGTCAAGAGTCCAAATCCCCTCTCAGTACAACTCAACCCAGCTGATAAACCCAGCAGTTTGACTAGTTACCACAAAACTCACTGAAAGCTGATGTGCAGTAAAGAAAAACACATTGCCAGGGAACATATTCCTGTCATAGTAATATTTGTTTGCTGTATTATCCATATAGTGTATGTAAATTCACACTAAAAGTGAGTGAAAGCTGATAAATGCCGTCCTGCGTCATCGGGTTGTTTCTGGAGCGTGTCACCCATTAACAGCATCGCCGTCTTTACCATAAAGCTGAATCCTGCACCAGTAAGCAGAGTGGGAGCCCAGGGGAGCCCAGGAGAGCCCGGTACACTGATTGTAATTTCATGCTGCAGTGAAAAACAGTGGGGAGGAGTGCCAAATCCAAACTAGCGCTTATTAAAGAGACAATGTCCCAGGAGGACACTCCATTAACACCATACACACGTTAAGGTTTGAAAACATGGGATGAACCTTTACTGTTCCAGTGAAAAGCTGATTTTGCTCTCAGCAGAGAAGTGGTCATGTCATATCTGACCTGTTTTCACTTTATTTCTCTCGAATATATAATGCGACACTATAAGCCCACGCTACAAGACAGGCAGACAGGGAGGAAAATAAATCATCCAACTGTTACTTTAACCCAGCAGCACCGACCAGGGTTTCAATGTTTATTTCTAGTAGAAAATATTATATTTTGTCGAAATGTTTACTGCAATGCAACTGGCCGTATCGCCAGTGACAGCTAACCGTATTGCGGGCACTTCCTCGGCTCCTGTCCTCATCCGCCGTTAAAGTAGCAGGCTCGTCAGGAGACGGGACACAGCCCATTGGCTCCCTGACCTCAGTCCCAGCTGCACACAATGCTCACCTGGAAAGGTCAGTCCATGGCACTTTTAGCTTAAATAGACTCTGGAGGAGAAGGTTTCTGGATATGGTTGTTATTGAGCAGTTCCATAGCTTTGATCAGCAAGGTCATCTCTAAGACCGCTCCAGTACACTTCCTTTTGTCATGTAACCATCAAGGTAAATTAAGTTTCTTTGTAATCAATTACCCCCTATGTTCACGTAGTTTTGGGCCGCCCACTGGACTGATTGGGCTTCTGTTTCTATTCCCGTCATTCCATGTGCCTTCAGTCTGACGCCAGTCAGGTTGCTTGTCCAGAGATCCTCGACCTGACTGTGGTACCATGACCTACCGGCTGTTTTTAGTAAATAGCAAGCAATCTCTCTGCCTCCCCATGCTGCCTGACACTCATCTCCCCAGCATCCACCTCTACAACCTCTCCCAGCCTGAGCAGGAGGCTATATAGAGATATATCAAGGACTCCTTGGCAGCAGGGATCACTCGTCCATCTGCATCGCCCCTTAAAGGAAAAGAAAGAAGAAATACTTTGGCTGTGCATCAATTTCAGGACACTGAAAAAACATAGTTATTATACAACAGTCTGGTGCTGGTTGCATTTAACGAGCAGGTCGGCTGTGTGCGATTGTGGCTGAACACTTGCTAGTTCCATTGGACCTTTGTCTCACAATGTCAGTGAGAGAACATAGCAATTTTTGGAATAATAAGTGTGAAAAACCAGACAGAAGTAGACAGAAAGGACTACAAAATGCATTCGAGAGCTACATTCACAATTCACAGAGTATTGTGGATTAAGAGGCCATCAAGATCGAGGGAGAAGGTCGCCAATCCCAATGCAAGAGAAAAGCTCCCCAGGCCTTTACAACTCATGTGAAGGACAAACATACAGGACACCAATGGTCACAGCATATAAGCCGCAAGGTACCGGTGATACCAGACATAGGGTCTGTTTTATTGCACATTCGGCAATCACATTGTCATTGAGAATGCCTCGCTTTAACCCAACATACTTTGATTAGATTCCACAGATATACTTTATTGTGGTCAGTATTATTATTTTGAAGTTTACTGTCTTTTTTCATATAACTCTTCCTGCGATGCAGTGACGACTCCTTGGAGCATGTCTGACAGCCCTGTGCCCGCCCTGCCATCTCCGATCTCCCGTCCCTCGTCTCCACAGGAGGACCTGTCCACTAATCCAGACAGACGTTCCCACTCTCATGCCCGGCGTCAGTTAGTTTTCCGCCCCATTTCAAGCTTAAATCAAGCATTCCATTCCACTACACTGCAAATAAAGCTGACTTGGGGGAACTTTGTGATTTGGTTGAGTGAGATTTGAGATAGCACCTAAGTCCCCACTGGTAGCGAACACAACAGTTATTTTTGTCTTGGCTGCAGAATTTAGGACCAAATTGGAATTGGTTTGGGATCCAAGCTGTTCTTTTAGGTCACAGAACGTGACGTGTTTATTTGGCTGCAGTGTAAAGCTGTGTGTGTGTGTGTGTGTGTGTGTGTGTGGGTGCACACCACTCCTCCATGACCAACCAGAGATAATGGAGCGAACAACTTCTCTGCTGACCGTGCAAAATGCTGTTCTGTTGGTGCTCGGCACCGTTTGATCGGCTGCCCAGACAAACTCCTCAGAGAGGAAACAGGCCCAACTGGTCTTTGAACGTGTTCCAGACCTTTAAACATCCACAGACAAGACCACGGGAACAAACGGCATGCAAATCACTCACAAGTTCTCTTATACGTTTGAAAGTGTGAGTTGAGAGGAGGAAATGAAAAGGATGTGTGGGTCTCAGTCAAACATCTCAGCACAGCTGTAGGGACAATTGAGGTTTACTAATGGCTGCCAAGCGCTACTGAAAGGACTCGTTGCTCTACGCTCGATGCCAATTATACATTTTGAAGTAAGACACCAGTATCAGTGAATACACACAATGTCCCTCCATGGCTCCAATGCCACACTAGTGATGTATTAAGCTCTTTCAAAGAGCTGAATTAAAGTGGACTGTGTGTGTCGATAATCAACTCTGGCACTTGCAAATGGCTGTCTGCCTGGTGGAGATAGTGACAGAAGGATTAACAAGCACTCATTAGCACCAGGGTCCGCGAGGACGACGCGGGGCCAAATGGTCACGAGCCAAAGTGATGGGCTGTCTCACAGCAACCAGCTTCAACCAGCATCTCCTCAGGCCTCTGTGAGCTCAAGAGCTGCACAGGGATGTATCTGTAGTACAATGAATGTGAGTAATCAGATACTGTTGGGAACGAGGTCTGGGATTGCACATTACTGAAGGTTACAGGTCAAAGCCTAACCCTCACTATGACAGCAAAGTGTCCAGATATCAAATCCAAGTCTGGTCCATTTATATCTTCTCTATAATCACTTAAATATGAATGAGCCCATCTCATGAGAATTTGAGATAATTTCTTATTTTTTTAAAACACAAATTCATTACTTCATACTTTATTCCATCTATACTATTAAAGAACATGTTCAGCTGAGAGTTTTTGTTTTACGTTTGTCACGACCTGGCTCTGACAGCCATGACCTAATCAGGGAGACGCAGACAGTTGACCAAAAAGCAAAGAGTTTTATTAGACATAAACAAGACGTCTAACTACAAAAGGTGGCGACAAGCCACGGGGTGATCGGCGAGGGCCTGTGTTGCCAGGAAGGCGGAGCTTTATTCTGGAGCACCAGGCCCAGGTGTCTCCAGTTTGCAATCTCAGGGAACCTGCCATTAAAGGGACACACACATACACACTCACACACACAAGTAACATGGCAGGGAACTGTCACAACGTTACAGAACAAGAGAAACAATATTTAAGCAAGATATTGAAATGATGAAGCTGATGAATCTGTGAAGACTGGACGGTGGAGGGGCACAGCAGCCGTGTTTTTCTGTTGATTTGTCACTTTTTCAAGCAAAAACTAACCCAGCTAGGATCTGAGGCTAGTCCATGACCCAGCCTACTTCCAGGAAAATACGATGGATGAAATAAGACTGCAGGCTAACCCAGCAACGAGAGGGTGACGGTTGAGCTGCATCATGACATCCCAGATCAAGCTGCACCCGTAGGACTACAGTGGGACAAAAGGAGGCGGACTCTGTGTTTGATGCAAGTAAATCTTTAAAAACGCCTCACAACGTTGTGCTTCTGTGAGTATTTGTGGCAGCAGGATGGTGTATGATTGAGTCAAAAGTGTTGGTGAAGCCACGTCCACTTTGGTATGATGAAAGTTGACAAATATGCCAGCTACAGTAGCTTGGAAGATAGCAAGATGGTAACAAGAACTACAACCCTCTGCCGATGGGAGGCTACTTCGCCGGAAGGAGAGCGGGCGTCAGCTTCAGAGACGGACGGCCGTGGGAGTAGCATCATGAATTAGGGCCTCCGTCTTTATCGGTTGTGAGAATCACCAAACAGACCAAATTAACTTAACAAGTAAATGTCACCCAAACAGGCTTTTCACTGCCAAATCCATCTTGGCAGACCGACCTCCACCACACAAGAGCCTGAGGCCAGGCTGGCTTATAACCAGACCCCTCAGTGCCCCGAGTGCACTGTGTGGCCATTAGCTGGTGGTAATCTTATTCATTACAAATGTAATTGCTTATGATAATGGGAATTAATTCATTAATTATTTTTCTCTTTTTCATTTGACCTTTTATATCCTGAGGAAAAATGTAGTTTTAGTACCTATTTACTGTTGAATTTACACTTGATGCATATTCTTCAATACGTTTGAAGAATATATTCTTCAATATGTTTCAATACGTTTACGCACGATATTCTACTATATTATTCCCATAGTTTATTGTATCATATTTTAATATTATATTTTACGTTGTCTATATTTCATATCCCGGAAGGGGCGGGACTTGCTCACAGCCGCTGAGTGGATCAATCAAACTATTACAACTAATAAGAAGACCGTATTAATAGTAAAAGTCCGTTTTGAACCCTGGCCTCCGGATTGCAAAAGCCACAATTAAAGCAGTACGCAATCATATACCTTATCATCTTCAGGGACATTCATGTGTAGCTACATCCTCACAAAAGAGAGTGATACAAGTCATCTTAAAAGACAGTGTAAGGTGATCGTCTTCTCTGGCAAATCAATATGCGATAGTCCGATCTGTACAATTCTCAATCATCTGGCAGTGAATGAAGACAATCATACGGCCTAAGAGTCCACGTCTTGCAGTGCAGTGACAGAACCCAATAGTTGTATTTACACGACTATGATTAAAAGAGGCCATTTTAAAAATCAATGAAGGCAGGCAAGATGATTATAGTATCAAGAAAATGACTATTTCATCTTCTGAATACTGTGCCATTCACAAAGATTTTTGTTTTGGTCTGGCTTTACTTTTGACCGATGGGTTAGAGAAACGTTGGGACTACTGGCTACAAGAAACAGGAGGAGGGGATCATTACCAGAAGGTTTGACTGCTTTAAATCGGCTTAAACAGCGGCGTTTTTAACATAAATCAGGTGAAAATAGAGGCGTTTAATGTCACTTTTGACTTTCCATAACACCTGTGTGAACAGGTAAATTGATAGGCTCATTATATCACTAGCACGATAGATCTGACTATAATTACATGTGAAAACATATTTTAGCCCTATTATTCCAGTAGGATTGTTTCCAACAACTCCAGAGCCTTGTAAAGTCCAACGTTCATGAAAACAGATGTCATCATTTGCAAGATTCACAACATCATTTTATCTAACAAAATATTTTTGCTTCACTCCATATTTCTTGGTGTCTAGCCTTTCAAAAACATTCAGTGAAAAACATATTTTAAAAAACAGTTTGGTCTCCTGCATGCAATACGCACCTGTTCAACTCCACCCCTATTTTGGAGCAAAACCGCCTAAAATGACATACCCAAATTAAAATGGCTGTAGCTTCTGAATCACTCTGACTATATGCATCAACTGAGGCTAGAAAGAAAACCCCCTAAGGTTCCTTGGAAAAGTGTCAGAAAACCTGTCGGTCATACAGAAACAGAGCAGTGGGCCTTTGAAGTCAGTAAAAATTGAAGATGTTTGTCGGCCTAAAATAAAAAGTATCTTTCAGTATAAATAACTGCCTGTGGCTGTATCTGTACAGGTAAAGGACAGTATAGGGCTGTAACTACACTATCAGTGAATAACTGCCTCAAAGTTGAAGAAGATTGGACAAAGTATGACCATTCTACAGTGTTTCTTCCATGAAGAGATCCAGGCGGAGCTCTAAAAGGATATTTGGAGATCCAAATGGACACACGGTAACCAAATGATATTCTGACACACTAAAGGTGTTTCTCCCTTTATATTTTGATATTATATTATTTTCCCTTTATTTTTAGCCTTTGCAAATTGCAAAAACTAAGTATATATGGTCGAAGACGTGGTGTGTGAGTAACGGACTTGCTGCGCGTAATGGCTGCGAGTGTTACACTCCAGATAACCTTGAACAGTTCACTCATTAAAGACTGATCAATGTCTGGGTGTCAGAGCTGAAAGCACTGAAGATATTTTAGAAATATTTTCCTATATTGTGAAATGTATAAATGTTATGCTTAATGAACACATCTCAGGTATTTCCCCATGAAAACACATACATTAACAGGGTGTGTTATAGAGGAGCTTTCTGTATAAATGGATCACCTGTACCACAGTTATCAGTCAGAATGATAATGTTGTGATTGGTATCATCCCTGAAAAGCCTGATGGGAGCATCATTTGTATAAAAACTCCTGCAGCCTATGATTTGACATCAGCGCTGCACAAAACCGTCACTGACTCAATTTGGCAGAATGCTGAGAAGTGTAAGGCAGAGAATGGAGAGTAACATCTTCCATGTTGCATGTCTGGGATCAAGGAGCAGGGAGGTAGAGCTGCAGTATACCTGGTTGGGTGGAGATACAAGGCAAAGAATATCAAGACAGCAGCACTGGCCTTTATAATTGAGTCTGATTTCTCTGGTTTGTGGACAGGACCATCACTCTGTGCAGTTGTCATCGCTTTAACTGAGTGGACTGGAATGCTGTCCCCATCACTCTGAAGCCTGGAGCGAAAAGGGGACTGCTGCATTATCTGTGTGTGTGTGTGTGTGTGTGTGTGTGTGTGTGTGTGTGTGTGTGGAGAGATATAGTTACTGACAGAGGAGGAGAGATCTGTATGAACAATATAATCAGGTTAACATGCCTGATGGTCTGCTCTGGTCCCTGTTGGGCCAAACATTTGACTAAAAGGTTCATGTCTAAATGTATTCAATATATTTAAAAAGAAAATTAAAAGTAAAACTAGATTACATTTCGCTTTATTTTACAGTTTAGTACGTAAATAGTGTTAAATATGTAATAAATGATGCAATGCCAGTCTTTTGAGATATTATAGGACTGACATTCTTTTATATTTAATATTCAAACTCTGAAATTGAATCCACATTAATCAGAGTGGCTCTTTTTAGTAGTCACTCATCAAAGACACATTATGAAAAAAACAACACAAAAAACATACAATCAATAGCAGTAATACATAATAAATAATAACAATCTATAATCACATGGTTGGTATTTTATGGCCTGAGACTCAATAGATAAAATAATAACTATTGCTAAGATAACAAAGTGAATATAGAAAGTGCATCGAAATGTTACGCCTGAAATGAAAGCACCACTACTGCTTTACCTTTAGTGTTTAATGCACAGAACAATGGCCTTCACACCAACCATTGTTAACCCTTAAACACATATCCCTGTGGAGCACATTGCTTCTTTCTACTCAGCCGCTAGTTTAATTCCACTCACGAGAGCATAGAAATCAAACTGCAGAGATCAAGCTTTCAATTGACTTACAGTGGCATTGCCAATTAGCTGCAAAGAAGCCACATATATGCTGTTTATTGAGATTGAGATTTCCAAACTCTAGTCAGCTTCACGTCCCTTGAGGTTGAGGTCATACTTTCATTCAGAAGAATGGGAACCAATATTTGCTGCACTCAGGCATTTATGGAAGAAGTCAATAAAGTGGATGTGGTTAGTAATGAAACAGAGGGAGGTTCTGGTCAGCATGCTCCTTTATTTGTCTAAATGTACTTTGAAGTCATGTCTTGGCCCTCTAACGTGCTAATTATGATTATTGCTGGTATATGAACACAATACCTCGCTATGCGTCTGCGTCCTTACCTGCAGCGGGGAGGAGAGCGCCGCTACGCTGTGCAGACTGAGGCAGCGCGAGGAGCACGTCGCTCTGGACACGCTCTCCAACCAGGACTCCTCATCCTCATCTTCATCTTCCACTCGCTGCCTCCTGGCGCACACGTCTGAGTTGAGAAGGAAAAGAATCCACAGAGACAGGTGCGTAATGATAACGCCGCGCGCCAGCATCCTATTCCTCATGTTCAGGAGTGGGGGTGAGGAACAAGAAGATTCAGTGGGGACTAGGCTGATGGAGGTCCAGTTTAACTCCATGTTATATAGCCAAGGGAGGAGCTAGAGAGTCTAGGCGTAGACAGTTAAAGTCAGGACTGCTGGCAGACTTTAATCCAGTGACTTCACAGCAGCACATAGGATCTACAGCCTAAAGCCCCCAATGTGTTGAGAATACACCAGATCAGCACTGTGATCTAAATCCATCAAAGCAGTTTAATCTCATACTGTTATGTATGCTTTTCTATATTCTGTGTATCATGCTTTCACATCTGTACTTATTAATCAGCTAATTAACAATAATAAATATGTGACTGTGTTGATAGATCACAGTACTAACATTAAAAAATCATGTCTTCATATGTGGCTGCTGTGTAACAGAGTAATCAAAGCTCAAGGGACCACATGATGACTTTCAAAGCTTTTAGCCATACTTCATGGTCAACTTGTGGCAACTTTTTGTAATTGTTGTCAATGAAAGAGAAGCGCTCTGCACACTTCTGTTTCTCTGCTTTATGCGCCTCACGTTTTTACAGGAGCTCCCTGAAACTTAGCTGGAATGGAAAAGATGGACACCCGGAGATTTATGACTATGCCTACCGTTATTACCATAATGTGAACAGAAAGCAGCAGGCCTGGAGGCAGTTGCTGGACACCCAAAGCTACCATGAGTTTATCAACCATACTTAGCATGACAGCAGGAGGCAAATTAGTGCGGTATTTAAGATTTTGGGTAAGTTGTTTTCATTGATTTAACTATTAGGTGGCACAGAGGTCATGGTTTGTGTTAAGCTTATCAAAAAGGCAGCGCGGTGCACCTCGCGTCTTCCACCTGCAAAACACACTCTGATTAGGGTGGAAGGGTAAATCTTTTCACAATTCTTGCTCTTCTACTAATGCCGTGAAAACATTTATGTTGGGGAATCTGTGGTTTTAAACCCACAATGATGTTTTCTCCCCAGTGCAACCAATTTCAGGAGGACACAGGCGATGTATTTCCCAGGGAATCCCAGCTGTAATGTTCAGTGGTAGCTCCAAAACAAAACTTTTTTAATTGACTCCTCTGTTAAAACCTTCTGGTGACGAGCGACCCCCATTTGGGTGCCGAGCGAGACCTTTTAGCGTGGTACCGTGGTTCCGAATGGACTTTTCATCAAGAAATATCAAAAATGCTCCAGACATATTAAATACCGAATTGACAAAAAAAGTCTCAGCAAAATCATCATACCAACCATTTTACACACTGCAAACACAATTATCCATGATATAATATTATATCTCGAAGATATCTAGAAGATTTATCAGAAAATCAAGTATTTTTCGCCAAAACTCTACTCCGTTTTCATTTTTCATCACAAAGCCGGCAGCTGTCATGGCGGATGAATACATGAAACAGGCATAGGAAACGACGGCGAGTCGAGTCACGCTGTCCAGATTCACCTCCGCCAAACCATTCAAAAGTTACATAACCAAAGCAACAAACAACACACAGCTCCCCAGCAAATAAAATTGAAACGCAGCGTACCTTTTGTTGATTTCCATGCCGAAAAACGCAGCTAATCCATTGAAATTTGATGCAGCGCTATAGTCCGTCTCCTCCGTGCTCTCTATGCAGTGAAATGAATGTGCTGTGACCTTCTCTGTGGAAATGGCCAGCATGTTCCTGCTGGACCAATGGATTTCACGCATGGGGGGTTGTGCGAACTATATCGAGATTTTGAGTGGCTAAAAGTCTGTCAATCTTCGAAATAAACCGCGGACTGCTTTCGTTACTCTCTTCCGCGTTCAACAAGGTGTCACATGATGAAATCCACCAATCACCGGCCTTACCAAGGCTTAAAGAGCCACAGACTGAGAGGAGATTGTTTTATGGATGAGAGATATGACAGCTGAAAATGGCTGAACATGGCTGAAAATGATGCCAAACTGCTTTATTATGATGTATTGAACACTCTTAGTGATAAAGCAAGTGAATATATAGTTAATATATAGTTATATAGTATATAAAATTAGAATAGAGCAGCACAAAAGCTGGTTCCAAAAATGAGAATTTGGCTTGAAACTCTGTACTCAGACCTCCTATTATGCTGGCCTGCTTCACTCAATCTAAGTAAAATTTGCTTGGAGAGACCACAAACATGTTGTGCTATGACTGTGGAGTATTATTAGGCTTCAATCTGCATTATTTCAAATACGTTTTTTCAATAAAAGTGCTTTTTTTTTTCAGGTGAACCTGAAACTTTTCAATTTGAGCTGTGTGCCATCTTCATTCACTATTAACCAGTAACATATACACATCTTTACACATCTGAACAAGTCTCTCACAAGTTTTACCTGTATTATACCATCAAAATTATTAAAATAGACCTTGTATTTATAGAATTAGTCTTTTTAGTATGGGTATGCAATTTTTGAGCAGAGGCCTAAAAATAGGGCTAGGGGGCTGTCGTCACTAAAAGGTTTTAAAGTAACCACGAACATATCTTCCTTGACCAGGGAAAGGCGTAAACATGACGTGCTGGAAACTCTGAAGAGCTCATCTTTGGGTTGTGGGTTCTCTCATGCTTACGCCGCTGGAGCATCCTGCGACATGCCTATTTGCCACATTGCATTTACAAACACACACACTGATACTGTGGTGCTCTCCTGCAGGTTTTATAGTACTCTTTGTCTTAATGAGCCTTTGCAGCTGAGAGTTTTTACCTCTGACACAGAAAGAGTCAGGTTCCTTTCACCTCTACATGCACAATCTCAGACTAGAAGGCCATCTTTTCTTCTCAGAAGCCAAGAGATTCAAATGTTTGACCCAAGTGACAAAATCTTTCAAAACATTATAAGCTGTGATATCAAATAAATAATTTTGCGGCTCCAGACAAATTTTATTTGGTGGAAAATAGGGCAAAATGGCTCTTTGGATAGTAAAGGTTGCCGACCCCTGCTATAGGCTGTTAATGAAGTGAGCGTCTCCAGATCTGTGTGGAGCTGATGCTCTGGTGGTCCACCCACAACAGGAAGGAGAAAACCACTGTGAGCTCCATGCTTATTGTTTTACAAATAAAAACAACACACTAAGATCGTGTAATTGACTCATTATGCGTGCAGTTGTGTTTTCCAGTTTGCTGGGGGCTAATAGTGACCATATTGTTTCTAAATGTAGTCTACAGTTTATTCAGCTTAACATATTTGTTTTTTTGGTGCTGACCCCAATGACTTACTGACTTAAAGGGACAGTGGGGTGACTGCAATGACAGCAGAGAAAGACCAAACAGGTGAGGTTGTTAAAATATTATTAGCTACGATGATTGTTGGATGATAAGAACGGCGTAAATAGACCCCGTGAAATCATCGGATAATAGTTGAGAGGTGGAACCTTAAGCTTGGCTTATATTCGCCATAGTGAGTCACCGCGGCTTGTGCGTCGTTCGCAAACACTCTGCAAGTGGTTGCGTCGATTGGTCATGAACCTCTGGATTCTTGGAACTTGGCACCCAGCATGACTGAAATAGTTCACTGATAAAAGCACTACGAACACGTCTGAGGATCTTACAACAGTAAATTGTTTTTTTAAATGCTTTTGTTTGTACGGCCTCTGGCATTTCGGATAATACTGGAACGAACAGTGGATCAAGCATAAAGGCCTTAGTGTGATGGTCTCTTCCATCTTGAACTAAAGTACTAAAAGCTTCATTAAGATCCGGACACAGTACCTCATGTAACCATGTGCTAAATCTGTTCAGATGTCATCTTCCACTTAGGTTGGATATATTCTAATCTATATAAGTTGTTTAATGGTAATGCATGTGTTTTTTTGTAGTTTTCTTTTGTGTGTAAAACTTGAAAAGATGAGTGTAGAGACATAACAAATGCAGACTCTACCATACAGGTCACAAGGGTTAACTGAAGGGTTCATCGCCATCACTTGAACTTGAAATGAAGAATATCATAGTCCACCCTCTGTATATTGGTCTATATTGTAAAATAAATTGAAAGATGTACAGTTTACTTAAGTGGCCGAAGTGTTTGTAGCTTATAGTCTAAGAAAAGAAGAAAGGGGAAGAAACGTGTACAACTGTCTGACATGGAGATAGAGAGACTTCCTTCCATTAGGATGTAGAAGGATATTGCTCATTATTGTTCTCACTGATGGTCCAACTGCTGGTTTGGATCCCTTTCAATCAAGACAGGAACTAAATAAAGGACAAACTAAAATCTTAAAGGATAATACCTTATACAGCTCATCATTCATATCAGTAAAACTAAGTAGTAATTGCACTTATCAAGTCAATTCCTCAAAACCAGGAGCGTAGTGACTTCTGTACATTTTTTGGGAAGAGAAACCAGCAGGAATCCAACCCTTTTCGTTGTTTTCTCATGACATGTTTTCCATTGCTTCTGTCAATGCTTGTGTGTGTGTGTGAGAGTGTGTGTGTGTGTGCGTCTTCCTCTCAGCATGTGTGCTGGTGGAATCCCAGTTTCAGTGTGGGGTCCTTCAGGCTCCACATGGACAGATACATGGTGTTTCCACAGTGCTCCCAGGCACTTGTTACTGAAGGGAAGCCCCACTTAATGTGGTACACCTCAATAAAGAACAAGGCTGGCCATGTTCCCATGGTTTTACAGAGTGTGTGGTGGGGAGGAGGAAGTCCACATTCTGGGGTTTCTCTCCATCAACAGTCCTGATGGAAGTCTATTTGTACACTGTATAGCTACAGGATGATCATATTATTTAGTCATTTCAATTTATTTGGTTGAAAGAAGTTGTTTTGCTCAAACAGCAGTTTACCCTTCACATTTCATGGGGAAAGAAGTATTCATGTCTTTTGAATAAGTAAAAGTGGCTGTCGTGATGTTTTGTCACCATGGTTTCACATCGAGCGACTACTGTTATACACAGCACTATAAGTAACAGTGTGGGCAGTGAGGTGGCAGACTCATTACATTCACTCGGCATGAAATAAGCCTAAAATATTAAGAAAAATCTGTTTTATTGCCAAGTAGGCTTTCACATACAAAGAATGGCCTGTTTGTTTGAGCCATCCACCTCCCTCGTCCCCACCGTCTTTATACTACCAAACTCTACGAGGATTTTCTCTGAGCATCTTATGAGCTCTCCTTTTCTGCACCCGTGTCAAATTAAAGAGGCGTGAAACACAAGCTGGAATAATCTCAAACAATGGCTGTTCTCGTCAAATGTATCTGTTCCTTTTGTATTCATTAGTAGTAGTTATTTAAGAGATGCATGATCAAACTTTCTGCCGTTCACCGTTTGTGGAGCACATCGTAAGGCGTTATTCTAGTCGCATTCCTTACTAATATTTCCCCTTGATATAACTTATGTTTTTAGATCGGATGTAGGCTTTACCCAATCCAACTGCTATGATCATGACATATTGTTAAAAATGCAAACAGCCGCTGTCGTCAAATTAATAAATCAATAGGAACACTCTCTTGCCTTTAGCACTAATTTGCTGTATTTCATGTTGTATGTGTGTGTGTGTGTTTAGGGTTCTTCCTTTCTGTGGCGGTACGTGGACCTCCGTGGAGTGTGTCAGGAGAGCACGTACAACCTGGGCAGGGCACTGCACCAGATCGGCCTCACACATTTGGCCATACATTACTACCAGACGGCACTTACACTGCCCGCTCAGAAACTGAAGGTGCGTATACAAACATCACTTTAGGACATTGATGGATGGACCTACATCCACAACTCTTTTTCCCGCCAGTTTTTGTGCCCAGACGATTCTCCTGTAGGTTTTTAAAAAATGCTGCTTTATAAGAGCTTTTCATCTTGTTGTCTGTCCCCCTCTTCCTCCTCTCACCGCTGGTCCTACTTTCAGGGTATCCCCGATGATCAGCTGGATCTGAGGAGGGAGATCGCCTTCAACCTCTCTCTCATCTACCAGGCCAGCGGGAACATGGCGATGGCTCACCAGCTAATCAACACACACTGTGTTGTTTAAAAATGCACACGAACGCCTCATCGTCATGTTGAGTTTTGAGACGCCATGCAAGTACTGTACGGAGGACTAAAAACACCATATTCATGAATATACAAATACAAATAGATATTGTTTATTAAACAATAAAAAATGTATACAAAAATAAGTAAATGCATTCCTGAATCAATACATTTATGTTGATAACAAATGAGCAAATACATTTGTATTTATTTCTACATCTATGTTATTTATGTTTTATATTTCTGTAATTTTATTTATTGATTGATGTGTGTTAATGAGTTACTTATTAGTACTAATTTCACTGCAGCACAATTGGTCAAAGGATCCTTTCAAAGGATCCTTGACTGCTACACCTGAGGGAGTTACACCATTGGCTGTTTTTTTTTTTTTATTAAACACTTAAATAAACAGGAAAGGGACTTCAAGCAATAAAGAGTTGCTTTGCGTTACATAGGTTCAATAATTATGTGACTGTATACAGAAATGTGCACATATAAAGAAAGTATCCCCAAACCTTCTCTTACCTATAGACACAGACACAATAGTCGTCAATGTACACTCCCATACGCACAGCTATTTTAACTTAAGGGAGCTGTCAACACTCAGGCCAGCTGCTGCTACATTCAAAAAATAAAAATAAAAGATAACAAAATAATGATATGTACATATATAGGGAGCCTGAAATGTAAATGAACACAATTCACAGACAGCGGGCTGAAATCTGGCAAGCCACCTGTATGCCCTGATCATGGATGACCTGATGTAACCAGTTAACGGAGGCAGAAGTGCACGTCTGGTTTACCTCTCATCACACTTGTCACAATTAGAGGAATAGTGAGAAACTGAAGCATCCGCAGGACAATCTCTCCTGCGGATGGCGAAGAAGAATTTGTTACCGTCTGTAGGAGGGACGTAGGCCTTGAAAACTAAGCCCAATCCAAACCCTGTGTGAAAATAAAAAAGATAGTATAAATAGAACAAGTAAATGGTTTAAAATGCATGAGAATGGGAAAGGGAAAAGAAAAGAAAAAAAAAGTATCTTATTGCCAAGGGAGGTGACACACTGGTGATTGAGCCTGTGGCCCACTGATGAAAGTGTTGCAATGTTTATATGTTGGCGGTAGTACCGTTTTTCTCCATTGTATACACACAAAAACATGTAACTATGCACACAATTCTGAAAGCTTGAAACTCTTTCATCAACAACAAGACTCCTATGGGGTCAGATCAGTCTCAATAATTGCAAATGCACACAGAAAGACTCATAAATGCGCACAGAACGATTCACAAATACATTCCAATGCACACATAAATAAATTACGATTTATATAAATGTAAAAAAAAAAATCACAAATATATTTCTGCATTTGTATGTATTTCTGTGTGGATTTTTTCAATTTGTTTGTGGATTTGTATGTATTAGTTTGTGGATCGCTACACATTTGTTTGTGGGTTTTTGAGACTCCCCTGACGTCGCTGGATTCGCAAATGCGTTTTTTTCAACATTCTCATTTTCAACCTATCACATGAGCGCAGCTCCCCCCTCCCCTCCCCATGAGGCTGCTAGCGTTAGAGTTGCGCAATTTGCGGAGGCGACAGGTCAGAGGTCGAGAAAGGGCAAGCTCACATCGTGGCAGCGGCAGCTAGAGGCACTTCCTGTTGCAAGCTGCCACTGTTTTGGTGCGGATTAGCCTTTATTTGTCGTGATTTGACATTATGTGACAATACATTAAGGTCATTGAAGGTATGACTGTTGGTAGTTGTAATTAGTTTAGAGACTCCAGACTACAGGCAGGGGAGAGATACAGGAGGCAGACCCGGAGCTGAGGACCGGGTCCGGATTTGAGGTCAAAACCCAGTGAGACTGAATAAACAGAAGGCCTACCAATGTTCAGCTTGGGCAGAAAACACACAAATGGACTTTTAGATTGTAAAAAGGATCCATTTGTCTGAATAATAATAATGAAAACAACCCAAAATAAAAGTATGAACCTGAAGACGAGCACATCGGAACTAAAACTTAATGTCTTTTTTGTGCAGCAAAAAATATTGAGCGTTGAACTGAAGCCCATATCACGAATGCAATACTGTATTGTCAGTAATGCTTGCACGCACACACACTCACACACTGTTAAAGCATTCTCCTCTTTCAACTAGTTATGTGATGGAGGAGGTGAGAGAAACATTTGTCAATCATAAATTGAACTCCTTCAACTTCAAATTACACAAATATAACAAGTATGATGTATACAACTAATGTAAATTAACCATAAACATCAAATATCAGATGAAATAATCAGCATTAAATACATCTGTATCAAAAACCTAGATAATTAACAAAAGCACAGGTAAATATGACTAAATCTATGGTTTAAACTTTACTCTTTATTTACTCTTATACTGCCATCTAGTGGTAGAAAGGTGAACACTTACTTTGCGTGTCCTTACAGGCTACACTGCGTTCACTAAATCAACAGCACAATACAATGGAACAAGAAATATCAGTGCCAACTGCAACATTTATGTGAACACAAAAATGACTTTGATTAAACTATATCACGAACTGTATTGCATCAAACAATGCACCGATTAATCGAAAAGTTGATTCTTACTGTGTACAATACATGGATAAATTAAATTAAATCGCTACTACTGCTGCTAACACACTCCCATCGACCCAGGATTATTTATTTACATTAATTCATGTATTTTCTTTTAATGTTACCCTGGTATGTGCTTGCATCACAGACTATAACAGTAAGCATTTCTTACATATGGTCATTATATTGCCTTCATTTTTATTTTGAAATATTCGTATTTCCGGGTTACATGTTGTGCTCTACGTCTCGTTTTAAAGGAAAAAACAAAAAAGGGATTTGCAAAAACGAAATACGGCTCGTTATTTGACTTTGGTTCTTTGGTCCATATTTAGTTTTTTCCGAATTAACGGTAAAACAGATGACTAAAACGTACACGGACCAAAACGGACCGGTGTACGGATCGGATCAGCCTCACAGCAGAAATGAGAGCTTTGGGACGGGGGTGCAGAACAACAACATCCGGTTCAAGGTGAGCCCTCCGCAGCTCAGCCAATCAGAATAGGGCTCGAGTTGACCCGCACGCTCGCTCTCTCTTCCACTGCATTTCTCATCTGGTCTCTCGAAGAGAAATACGGCGTGCATAAAGTAAGTAACAACTATCTTTCTCTGAATTGAATTCAAAAACGTTGTTATGTCTCTGTAACTATTGCTCTCTCTTCCTTATGGTAATTCAACTCAAGACATGAGTGTGTGTGTGAGTGCCAGTATTGAAATTAAGCAGTATATTATTTATAAATGGCTCTATTAATGAATAAGCTAGTCATTAACTAACTGATTTGCCTGATTTAACTGGAAGAGACATCGAAGTTGGCCGTTTTTTTTGGGTTGTGGACTATTTTAAAGGTACCACATGGTAAAAAATGAACCTTTTCCGACCTCTTTTATATTCACAGCAAGTATCCATGTCTGGGGGAGGGGCTCACTGCTGAAATGTCAGCCTCATAGCTCGAGGTGTTGTCCCAACTTTTTACCACCAGATGCGTTTTCCTTGCAATTGTGTGTTTTAAGAGGACTTTTTCTGTGCCACATACCTTGCTCTACTGTCTGGTCACATTGTGTTATTTATGTTTTCTTTGTGACTTTTGTCTGTGAAAAGCGCTTTATACATATTTGTTTCTTACTTACCTTCTTATGTTTTTGACTAAAGATGTCTCCTTTCTTTGTTTTTCTTTCAGAAATGACCCCGACAAAGTCCGCCAGCTTCTGCCCGTTGTGCCCCAATGTGTATATGGCCTTGCCACATCACCTGACGAGGTTTCACGGGGTGGAAAACATAGAGGAGAGAAGACTCCTGCTCAACCTCGCAAGCGGTCGGGTCAACGTCCGTTACGAGGCTTGTCCAGTCTCGGGCTGTAAATACAAGAGCTCGAGACTGGACAAGCACATTCGGAACAGCCACACAAAGCTGAACATGGCCACGGTGCAGGTTAACCTGCAAGCTGCAAGACGGCAGGTCACGTTCCGTCTTCTGGCAGCTCTGAGGGCATCGAACCCTGCTGTCCCTGTGGTAACGGGACTGGACATGGACATGGACATGGAGCTGCAGGAGGAGGGGGAGGTAGAGAAGAGGATGAAGAAGATTTGCAGCAACCCCAAATGTGCCCGCCTATTTAGGCGGCTGTCAATACGGGTGAAACATCTGGAGAGTGAGCTGTCCAGGTCCCGCAAGACCTTCCAGAGGCTGTCAAAAATGCTCCGCCATTTCTCCTCTGCACCTAAAATGGTGAGTGCGGCTGGCTGGAAGATGAGAAGCATCATCATACCTGCAAACTTGTCGGCGAAATTCGCCGTTTTGAATCAAAATATATCATCCACGTGAGTCGTGTAGATCTGGGGGGGGGTTTTTTTAGGGGGGGGGGGTCAACTGGCCAACCAGCGTTTCTCAGATTGGAGTGAGACAAGGAGAAAAGGTGATGTCGTGATCTTCGCAATACAACATCTTTGATGTGACGTGTCGAGTCTTGGCCAATCAGCGTTAAGATGTCTACAGCGTCTTCATTTCCCTCCGTTACAGTTTAAGTTACGTTACCGTTCAGACTTGCTGGGTTGAGGATAACGTCCACTGCATGCAAAACTTTGTCCACTGTTAACGTTCGTCTTTATCACGATTTAGGAGGAAAAACGTAATGTGATGAAGCCCCCCCATGTTCCGGTTCAGTTCACGCGGTCACTCATTAACGTCATATTTAAAATAAAAGTCTCTCGGGGAGCATGCCCCCGCACCCCCCGACAGGGTTTCAGGTGCTTGTCACCTTTTTCACCTCTAATGAGTTTGCAGGTATGATCATACTGGTTGTCAAAATAATAACAATTATTATTATACCCTCTGTTATTGCTGGTTTCTTTTTCAGCCGAAGCCAGGTAAAGCTGGCAGCGGGGCAGGTGGAGAGGAGATGGAGGAGGGGTACAACAGCGGAGAGGCCGAGCCAAACGGGCAGCCACCACCGCAGGAAGAACCACCGCAGGAAGAACCACCGCAGGAAGAACCACCACCGGAGGAAGAACCACTGGAGGAAGAACCACTGGAGGAAGAACCACAGGAGGAAGAACCACAGGAGGAAGAACCACAGGAGGAAGAACCACAGGAGGAAAAAGCACAGGAGGAAAAACCACCGCACGAAGAACCACCGCACGAAGAACCACCGGAGGAAGAACCGCCGCATCCCGAGTCAGCACCACTGGAGGATTCGGAGTTTGAGGACGAGGCAAGGCCAGTTCGGACTGGTGTCCAGACCAGACAAATGACCCGCAGACTTTTCTGAGGCAGTGGGAGAGGCCTCGGCATGAGCACCCCAAGACAATTGGTAAGAAGGAAGAGTAGAGTGTGTGTGTGGTGTAATATTCCATTTCAATGTTAAATTAAAACTTAATTTTGAATTTGTATTCACAGATTCATAGCTGAAAGAGTTCCAGAAGTTTACATCTCAGCAGTAAGTGCTCAGCTCAAAAAGAAAAGGACACACAAAGACACACACACACTAATACACTCTCATACCACACACATTTTCTGTAAATAGTTTTAAATGTATTGTTTCTCTAAATAACTTACATTTGCTCACTTTTTCTTTATGTATAGATATTTAAAAGAAAATTCATTTTGCGTGATTTTCGTTAGTATATTTTACTTTACAGTTCATTGTATAGGTTATAAGGATGCACTTTGTGTTGGAATCCAAAGGTGTATATAAATGGGTTTTTTTTACTATTTGAGTATTTTAGTATTGATATTATTTGAATATGATGTTTACATATTTAAGTGAATAAATCTGTTTTGCTAACGGCGATCACTGTTCTGCTTATTCACATAAAATGTCATGTGTATGCCATGTGTCCCTACCACTTTCTGTCCAAAAGTGTCTTATTTGTCCTACTGACAATCAGGACAAGTTCTGCTATTTAAGTGAGGACAATTGACCTCCATGTCCACCCCAAACAAATGTTGTCAGAATGGCAGTTTTTGGATTATTTGGGAATGCTCCTGTTGGAAAGTTGCCTTGAGAGTGAGTCTTAGACACAAGTGGGTTTTTGTTGGGTCCGATGTAACACTTCTAAATGACTTGCCTTGTTTACAATATACCTTATTGAGAGGGAAGAGGAGATGGGAAAGTAATGTGAAGTGTGACATCTTAAATAAAAAGAGCTGCACAGAGTTGCCAGGGCATCCCGCATGGGGTGGGAGGTGTTGTCCATCAGGGATGATAGCTTAGCCATCATCCTCCTGTCTCCCACCACCCCCACCGTATCCAGTGGACACCCCAGCACACTGCTGGCCTTCTTGATAAGTTTGTTCAGTCTGTTCCTGTCAGCTGTCGAGATGCTGCTGCCCCAGCAGACCACTCCATAGAAGATGGCTGATGCCACCACAGAGTCAAAGAAGGTCCTCAGGAGTGCTCCCTGCACTCCAAAAGACCTCAGTCTCCTCAGCAGATAGAGTCTGCTCTGACCCTTTTTGTAAAGTGCATGTATGTGATCAGTCCAGTTTATTGTTCAAGTGAACACCCAGGTACTTATAAGATCTCACGATCTCAATGTCTGTTCCCTGGATGTTCACTGGTACCAGAGGAGAGCGTTTACCCCGGCGGAAGTGCACCACCAGCTCTTTGGTTTTACCAGAGTTGATCTGGAGGCGGTTCCGCTGGCACCATCCTATGAAGTCCTGGTTCAGTTCCCTGTATTCCCTGTCGTCACCGGCGGAAATGAGGCCGACGATTGCAGAGTCGTCAGAGAACATCCACTCCGATGCTAGATTGGCAGGCGAACTGAAGTGAGTCCAAAGATGAGCTCACCAGGGGGCGGAGATGCACAAGGACCAGCCTCTAGCATCTTCATCAGGTGGGATGTTAACGCCACCTGCCTGAAGCTGTTGAAGTCCTTGGGTCGCGGGGTCTTTGGGACCGGTACCACACAGGATGTTTTCCACAGCTGTGGTCCTCTCCCCAGCTTCAAGCTCATAGTAGCTGTAAAACTACTGGAACCACGTAGGGATGGACCGATGTAACTCTGTCAGTCCCGATAGCGATAGCGGTACCTGGGCTCTGGATGTTGGCGGCTGGGTGGAAGTGACAGGGATCATTATTTTATGAGCAAGAGAATCAGACTTGACTCCAACATTGCTTTCCTAACTTTGTAAAACAAAATATAATAAATAACAATATAGATATGAATTTGATAAATTGTTGTTTTAATTAAAATAATATAATGTACACCAGCAACTTGGTGAAAAAAGAACAAACAATAAATTGGCCAAAACTTAAACAGGAATATGAATTCCATTATGTAATGTATATAGTATACATCCATAGAATCACCCTAAAAAGTATTATTTCATACAAACATTACATTTGATATGAACGACTGATCTAAAGTATGTATTTATGTAATAAAGATAAATGTATCCTGAATACTCAGACAGCAGATCCCACTTCCACTGTTGCTGTACTAAACATTAGTAACCACAAGATGGCAGACATGTTCAGTACTTCTTCACATGCAACATCGTCTCATAAACAAATATCTCAACACTCAATGTGAAATAACTGTATTATATGATATTGAATATGATTATTGATTACAAAAGACATTTACTAACATTTTACAAACAAATGTAAAGTTGCATAACTTGTATATGACAATGCACAAATAAATGCAGAGTGATTTGTATCCGTACATCTGTCTGTGTGTGTGTCTCTTCTTTACATCTCGTACATCATCATTTGTAAATAAAAACAGTTGTACAAATGCATTGTCATATTTTTACTAAAACATGCCCATCTGCATGGCTTGCTCACATTGCATGAATCTGCCATTGTTCACGTATAATAAATGTCAGGTTAGGGGTAAAAGTAAAAGTTTCTCCTTTTCAAACGTGTTGGCTCTTGCGATCAATTTAAAGAGAGCTAAATTAAATGAATAAACAAATAGCTTAAATAATTAACATAATTAACATGATGAATGAATTGCTAATGGGCGACTGGAATTATCTGAATGTAATGATTCACTAACTGATCTATTTATTTAATTAAGACTCACATTTGCAACATTTATGGATGCTGCAGAGAAAAACAAATGTAAAACTGATAACTTTAAGGAGCTGTAGTTCATATTTTGAATGCTAATATAGCAGCAAAAGCATATATGCTACATAAAAACATGGATACAACAAAATATAAATCTCGATCCATCTTTTTGATTTATTTTCACGTTCTGTGTACCGTTTTCTCATATTGATTTCATTTTGATATTGTGCAATGACTCAAATTGTTCAATGATCTATTGAGGCCAACAGTGTGTACCTGACAGTACTCTTTTACCTCTACCTCTGCTTGTTGCAAAGTAAAAACACAAATGTACCTCGAAGTTATTTTGTTATCATCTGTGCCTATCATAATAATGATAATAATGCATTAAGTTCCCACAATGTTTCCCCTTTATTCATTAACGTCACATCTTCTTCCCTTGCACCTACATGTATGTATCATTACGTTCTGTACTGGTTAACAATCAGTAAAGATTACAATTATTTATGATTTAATTTGAATTCAATTGGGAAGAATTATACTGCACGTTGCCGTAATCTAAAGCTTTCCCCATTTTATTTATATCAACATGCAACATTGTGATTATCAATACTTAACAGTACTAACAGTAATGCCTTTGAGTCAAATGAAAATCAAAAAGATATTAAATTATCACTTGCACTACATTTATTGTATATGAATTGTCATACATTGTCAGATTTTTTAATTTTATCAGAAATATGATATTGTTTGTAATATAAAGACACATTTAGAAAGTTTGTCATACATTGATTTTTATTGTGCTACTCAGTAAATAAGCAGTATACATACAGTACATACAGTTTACGTGAACATACTGTGTTCTATAAATACCTTCAAGCTTTTAGAATGATTATTTCTCGTTCATCCTGAACCGTCTGTCTCCTTCTTGTTTTGTGAGCAGATGCAAAGAGCTGCTGACAGCTTCCTGTGTGTGTGAGGAGCTTCCCAAACCCACCAGCACAGAAGAAGCAGACAGAGACGTAAGAAGAAGCAGGGAGGACGTAATCATACTCACTGGGTCTCTGACTCACTGGGGTGCTGAGAGTGGTTCAGTGGTCTGTGATGGGTCTGGGTCTTCTTGGGATGATGGGTTGGTTGACATCCACTCTCAGCTTCCCCAGGAGTGAGACAAAAGCACAGAGGAGTCCTGCCCTGTGAGACACAAACACAAGAGATGAAAACTTTTAACTCAACTATACGACCTTTACATTGTTGTGTTGAATCTGGCCTCCAATGATGGAATCTTATTACTGATACTTCTGTAGTCTTTGTGAGGGATTACTTACTCAGCCCACTGAAAGAAAGGAGACCGCCACTCTCCATCTGGTCCTGTGGTCCACCATCCTTCTCATCTGGTCCTGTAGTCCTCCATCCTTCTCATCTGGTCCTGTGGTCCTCCATCCTTCTCATCTGGTCCTGTAGTCCTCCATCCTTCTCATCTGGTCCTGTGGTCCTCCATCCTTCTCATCTGGTCCTGTGGTCCTCCATCCTTCTCATCTGGTCCTGTAGTCCTCCGTCCTTCTCATCTGGTCCTGTGGTCCTCCATCCTTCTCATCTGGTCCTGTGGTCCTCCATCCTTCTCATCTGCTCCTGTGGTCCTCCATCCTTCTCATCTGGTCCTGTGGTCCTCCCTCCTTCTCATCTGGTCCTGTAGTCCTCCATCCTTCTCATCTGGTCCTGTGGTCCTCCATCCTTCTCATCTGGTCCTGTAGTCCTCCATCCTTCTCATCTGGTACTGTGGTCCTCCATCCTTCTTATCTGGTCCTGTAGTCCATCCTTCTCATCTGGTCCTGTAGTCCTCCATCCTTCTCATCTGGTCCTGTGGTCCTCCATCCTTCTCATCTGGTCCTGTGGTCCTCCATCCTTCTCATCTGGTCCTGTGGTCCTCCATCATTCCCATCTGGTCCTGTAGTCCTCCATCCTTCTCATCTGGTCCTGT
>NW_022280042.1:1364168-1395097 GCF_004355925.1 Anarrhichthys ocellatus
TTCTCATCTGGTCCTGTAGTCCTCCATCATTCTCATCTGCCATCCTTCTCATCTGGTCCTGTGGTCCTCCATCCTTCTCATCTGGTCCAGAGTAAACACATCTTCTCTGTTGTCTAGGAGATCCTGGATGTTGCTTCCTGTGTCACAGCCATCGATACCTGAGTAAAAGAGACTTGGAGACTTTTCTTGACGTTAGTAATTTTTACCAAACCATCTGGTACCCTAACCCTTCACCTAACTATAAAAAGTAGATCGAGTGATTAAAATGAACAATCTTTGAATAACTGTTAAGTGAGACTTTGAGGCAACTTGTGTTCATGTTGTTATTAAATGTTGACTTACCTTTGTCTGGTAAAGGCATCTAGACTTTACAAAGAAAAATACACAACGGCCGACATGGACCACGAAGGCGGGTCCTCTGAAGGATGCAGCCACTGGATTGGGACACAGTTTATGTGAATAGCCGTAGGTCCTAGCTGGGTTAGTTTAGCCTCCATCTCGGTTCTCCTCCCTCTCGACTCGGCTTTCAGTGGCGTTTGGTCCGGCGGGTCAGGCTGGGTGGTGATTACCACTGCCTTTGTGGTGTTTGATTCATTTTTATTTAGGATGCATCATGTTTCAGATGTCCACCCTGTCTGTCCTCAGCTGAGCTGTCAGTACCCAGTGTGTTTTTATCTCTTAACCTCCACAAGTGGACGGTTAGTTGCTGCTCTGTGCGGTCAAGAGGACACCACAGGCTCTGAACCTGTGAACCCAGTGATGCTGACAGATCTCACTTGCGAGTGTGCCAAAAACACTTTTGGTAATTTTGTGTGCAAGGTCCGTCGGCGCACCTGTTTTGCACCTGTGGTGAACCTGTGAAGCACAGGCTGGGATCAGAAAGAACAACCCTATGGGAGTTAGAAGTGGGGCCAGACATTTTAAGTGATTCATAATTCTTTGTGGAGCTGTGTGAAATGTTTTCAGTGCGTCTGTTGATTCTCAGAAGAAGTTGTTTAATGTGCACAGAACCACGGGGGCTCTGTTGTTATTTTACAGCAGCCTGAGGTTGGTTCACAAAATGTCACCAGCGGATCTGCTGGTTTTTGGCTCTTGTTGTGGCTCAAAAATTGACATCCAAAGAAATGTTTGGTCTTATTTTGAACTGGAGAATCTGCAGATTAATTCCATACCTGATACTTTATGATCCACTGATACGAGTTGAATAAAATCCTTGTTTTTGTTATATTTGCAAACTGTATTTGTAGATAATGCCCCATTATCCACTAAACAACCTCACCAATTAAATCCAGGATGACAACAGTGACAAATATCAAAGAAAACCATATTCATGTGATATCAGAATGAAGTTTGTTTAACAATAATCAATATACAACATTTTGACCCACAGTAAATTTGCCTAATGATGAATAATGACTCAGTCTACGACCAATGATCAATAAAGAGAGGATCAAAGTATATTCTCAACACTATTTTCAAATGGATGTTATGAGTGGGAGCACTGAATGAGCTCAGCGGTTCAGCTAGCATGCAGGTGATGTAATCACCTGCCATAAATCACACAGCACAGGTTAATGGGACCCCCGGCTCCGTTCAAGGCCTAAATTTCCATTTTAATTTTCTGCTCAGTGGAGTTGATGTATGTAGGGACACAGTGAGTAGCCAGGCTCTCCACTCCCTTCTATGTATTGTTATACGACAGTGACCTTTCCTTTCTGGATCTGTAATACTAGACTCTCTCACATGAGGGGACAGGTAGGCGTGCACCACAGTCACACAAGACATTTCCTATCCAGTGAAGACAAATGTCACACAGCATGTAGGGTGGGAATTAGATTATTCCTCAGAGTTTTGAACAACCTGAGCAGTAATATTGGATCTTTTCATAAGGGCATTCAGTATCTGTGATTGCCCTGTTGTGTTGTGCTATAGCACAGAAAAGGCCAACTGTTGCCAGATGAAGTTAAGAAGAGTCCTCTCATGATCTTAGATATGTTTACAGTCCATCGGTAAAATGAAAACCAAAACAGGATTAGAAGCGCTAACCCCACTCTTAAAAATGGATGGGTGGATCAAATAAACAGGGCGTTTTTAGGAGATCGCTGTTTGTGTGTTGCGTCAAAGTTAACGTGCATAACGAGCCAAATGTAACGTAGACGATCTTATGCTACGTTAAAACTTTCACCACGTTCAGGTTGGTGCAGTTTGCTCATCCGTAGCCTCAGAATGGTCAATCTATCAGACACTGTCATAATCATAAACCAGTTGGTCAGTGAGCTGTTTATAACGGAAGTGCTGTCCAAACATGGACGGAAAAATAGGTCTGAGGTCTGCATCATGCACTTCACAGCAGGTGTGAAAGCAATTCCCCCCCAGTGAAAAAAATACAAGCTTTTAGGTCATCAGCTCTTTTATTATTTCAGTCTTTTGGTCACAGCAGAAACTAAATATGACGTACTACATCAATAGCTACTGATAGGAGACATAACGAACACAGACACATGACTCATGTTACCTTGTGTTGGGTCATTACCTTCTCTGCAGGTACAGAGGACACTGCTGCTCAGCATCAGAAGAATTTTGACACAAAATCAACGTAAAACAGAACTGTTTGCGTCTGCCGTCTACCATATTTACAAGCAGGTGACAAAATATTAGCCTGGAAATGCACAGCCCGATCGATGATGATGTCAAGGTTGTTCCATCAACCAAACAGCCCCACTGGAGCAACATGGGAGGAACTAGAAGGATCAATAGAAGAAGTGAAGGATTGGTTACAGGACGGTGACTCGAGGCAGACAGCTCACTGGCCACGGCTCCGCCAGGCCGAGCCCCGGTGAGGCTTCCCTCACCGTTAATGAGGCTAAAAGTCTTTGCTCTGATTGTCCCTGAAGAGCACAGATACCTGCTTTCTGTTCTTATAGTCCACAGCCAGACACAAAGTTTGCTAAGTTTTGAATATTGAACGGTTTATTCATCATCACAAAAAATATCTCAAACAGTAATTATCCGCTTCCTTTCTGTGAGTGAGATGAGAAGATTTTGATCTCACGTTTGTGTTTCTCAATTTCAAGGAAGGATCCTCCTTTCAAGATACAAGGATGACCACATGCTATCTTTAGACCACACAGTGTCATGTGTTGACTCCTCAAGGAGCTCTATTTGCAACAGCTGGAGAGACACAAAATACAGAAACACAATAGGATTCATGTTTTGGGAATCATTGAGAACGTACTTATAATAAAATGAGAAGAATCAATAAGCGTTGAAGAAAAATCAATGTCTGACATAATATTATACATTTTAAAGCTATCAATGTATATATACTTTTACACTGTGGTTTTACGTCTCAGAGAAAAAGCTAACTGGGGTCGGAGCATTTTTCTGACCATCTGCTGAGTGCTGCTGTACTGTATATACATTAAGTTCATGCAGAGGCTCATTACGTGGCTAATGGGGTTTGATTGTGGGGGAAACGAGCTGCGACAAATGAGAAGATGTCCTAATGGATGGACAACTTCTGCCACCGAGCCAGAGAGTTTGATGGAGGGGGACGGGTGCTTCTTCAGCTGCAATATTCTGTTTTCACAGAGAAAGAATCATTTGTATCAAGTCAGTATTCAAATGATATCTGGAGAATCCAGCTGCCGTGCAAGGTTACATTAAGAATTGCAGGAATGGCTTCACTCAGTCAAAGCATTTTATAGCATAAGCTGCAGCTCAAAAAATAGTATTTTAGAAAAAACAGAAATGGCTTATCACAGCAGTACAACTGTAACGCACCGACACAACAGTGGAACCGTCCAGCAGAGCTTTGTCAAGATGTCAGCGGCAGCAAGGCAGCATTGTGCCTTCGTTTCTTTTTATCCCCATTAAAGCACAATATTTAGGATTAGCAACACGCAGACACACGTTTTCCTGTTAGTAGTAATCTATAAATTCATTTTCTGAAGTTTATTTTTTCATCACGCCCGTGTTAAAAAAGAGAAGATAGTTGAATTGTGTTTTGAAAAATGAATCAGAAAATGTTTCAATACGTATTTGGGGTAAATTTATGGATATAATTAAAAAAATAACTACAATGAGATTTTTATGACTTTTTTATTACATAATATTCTAGGATATTTTTAACGATATGGCATACTTTACCATGATATTTTAATGACATACTATAATATGATTTGTGCTGACTTTTTATGACATTTCATAAGCATACTATACTATAACTTTTTTCCTATGGCATACTTATCTATGACATTTTTATCTGCTATTTATTTGACATATTATTCTCAGATTTTCTGTTACTTCTTTAAAAATATCATCTTGTAGTATGCATAATGATTTTTTGGCAAACTATACTATGACCTTCTTATGGCAGGTTTTATGACATATTGACTTATTTTTAACCATACGGTGACGTCTTTAGGACATATTTTACAATGACATTTGTGTGACATATGATACTATGTCATTTGTTATGACATTTTCCTCACATACTATACTATGACACGTTTATGACATATTTATTACTTGATACAATGACACTTTTGAAACTTTTATATGGCAAACATAACATGCTTTTAGCCTGCCTGTGAGCCACAGCAGACCAGTGAGGGAGCTGTCAGGAAGAGGTTGAAGACAGACATAATCATTTCCAAATTTCACAAGATGTTTATTGTTTAGCTTTAATCCATATTTGGAATTTAGCCTTTCAAAAACTATACTTTCGTTGCGGTCACAGCTCAATGGCTAAATAACATTTATACGACCACAGCAACACAAAATCTTATTTGACCATTTTCTTGGCTTCAGGATTCTCTGAGGCGATTGTGGGTGAATCTAAAAGGAAATGTTGTATTTTAAATGAAATGCATAAATCTGGTGCCCGCAGGGCGAGAGGGTGCAATAGTACTAAGTCCACAGCCCCAGGAAGCAGCGAGGTCCGGGGGTGCTGCTATGCTCATGGCCGCTAATCATCTTCCCCGCGAGCCTTTCCAAGCCGAGCTGGTCGCAGTGCACACGAGGAAATGTGCACGGCAAATGCGAGGGGATCTGTGGTAAATGGCAAATTGTAAACTTGTACTTGTCCAGCGCTTTTCTAGACCACTCAAAGCGCTTTCACACTACATGCCATCATTCACCCATTCATACACTGATTGTGGTCATATTTTTGTTGCTGCCTCTGTCTAAGCAGTCGAGGCAGATGGCCGCCCACTCTGAGCCCGTCTCTGCTCAAGGTTTGTCATCTGTTAAAGAGCAGTTTTTCCTTTGCACACTGAGCTGAATGGAGAACGAGTGAAAGCCTCTGCTCAGCGGGCTAACCCAGTTGCACAAAGCACACCCACTGAGCCAAACAACGTTAGCCCATTCACACTGAAATCGCAAACGATACAAATTGGGTAACTTAAAAGAACCAGCGTTCTCATCACTAGTCGGGATCTTGAGTTTGATGGTGTGGGGTAGTGATCTCTCATAGTCCGCTGCAGTTAACCCAATCCCTGCGGTAAGGCTGATGAGTGTATTCCTGCTTTGGAAATAAAGGCGAAAAGGAAACAAATTAAAACAAAATGTAGTCAAGTTAATGGCAGCGACTGGCTGATGCATCAGCAGGCGTTGCTGTCACCATGGTTACAAAACCTAAAAACCTCCACATTGAATTGACCTGCTTGATGGGGTCATGCATGAGCAACTGCAAAAGACGCAGATGAATAAACCGTATTTTGGCAAAAACATGAGCAGGAGAAATGGAGAGTGTGTTTGGACATATTGATAGTTACTGGAGCCCACATGATTTAAGGTGAATATCACGTAGGCACACTAGTGATTCCTCTAAGCTGTTTCCCCCTTCAGCAGAGCCTGGGGCAAAAGCAGACTAAATATGTGCCAACGCCACAGCCGTGGCACATATTTCTCATCATTTATGTCTGCCTGAATTACTATTGCTCGTTTGTTTGAACCTGGTTTTACATATGCACTAAGAAACATCATGTGAGAGGAGAAGAGACAGAAGTGACGCATAGGTGTGATGATATAAAATTGCTAAGAAATGACAAATTCAAGTATTGCAACTTTTCGAGGACAACGTCCGTTTTATGTAGCCCCTGTCAGAGGCTTAGCCTGGGAGCATAATTGGCAGATAAATGATGCGAGGTGGAGAGGTATGAAGAGCTGTGTTCACTAATCCCACTTCACCTTGAAGCTGTTTGACTTCTCTATTCTCTCATTTTTAGCCAGACTCTATCAGCTAAAATCCCATGGCCAAGAACTTTTAAACCGTGCTCTTGTGTGTGGACTAGTAAGGGGAATGCAGCCAGTGGTTCTTGAAGAAATAAACAACTGTCTTCACTGAAAGGTCTGTCTTTTTGCAGGGGGTCTGACTGCTCCCTGGTGATGCAGGACAGGTAATCCACAGTGAGATTATGTGGCTCTCTCATGTTGCACAGGTGCCAGTGGCTGATATGACAAAGTAATAGGCCTCTAACAGCCCATGTGGAGATGGCGGTCAGAACAGCTTTAGATAGACGCAGATACAGAGCAGCTACCTGGCATTGTGTCAACAACAACAGCAGTGCAGCAGTCACGCCCTCATTTTGACATTACACCTAATATGTTTTTGCTTTTATAGTCATCAATCTGTCCTATTAGGTTTGTGTTATGGAATATTTGCTGTGTGTGCATCATATGGATCTGACAAGTAGCTGAATGATGTTGCGCAGTGTGCAAATAAATAAATAAATAGCAATGATGATGTCATTATGGGGGTTTGAAAGACGATGACATTTAGGAGCCAGGGTTGGGTGGAAGGATCTATGACTACCTGATGTAATCTTACAACACTTCTTCAGGGGGGCTTTCACCAACCGGTTTGAACCAGCTGACACCTATCACTTCACCTGTGTGAGAAGCTGCTGACTGCTATGGAGAGCAACCAACCAGCTTGTTTGTGATAACGATATCCTATGTACTTATTCTACACTACATTTCAGAGGGAAGTAGCCTATTGTACTTTCTGCTCCTTTATATTTATCTGACAGCTGTAATTAGGCTACTAATTACTTTACAGATTAAGATTTGAGAACAAAATGATCAGTGCATTGCATTGTTACTTGTAATGGAGTATTTTCACCCAGTTGTAGAGCAAATTCTACCTAAACAAAGGTTCTGAATACTTTTTTTGTATTGTCATAATGTCTTAGTGTCAAAGTTACGCTTGTTAAAATATACCAGAGTGGGTAACATTAGCATATATACATACACCCACTGCAGTGAAGCCACAGCCTTGCCAGGTTGGTTTAACACGGGTGAAGAATCCTTGGCAAGGCTGTGGCCCTCTGGTTGGTGTGGCGCCACTTATGGTTGTCTCAATCCAGGCTGTCTAATGATGCTGCTTGTGGAGCCATCAGATATGATTGGCCTGTGCCAGGCCAGTGCCTTGCTGTGACAACCTCAGGAGACCCACCGTTGTGCTCGGGAGGTGTACCTTTGGCCACCACTGGGATGGGCCTAGGTCATCAACGGCTTAGGCTGAATGTCCTCTGCAACACCCTGAGAATCTGAGGTCCTCTTTGGAAGACTCTAGGCAGGCTGGCGTGAGGGAAGGGCGTGGGACCGAGGATCCTTGAAGCCGCCGCCTTCCTCGTGATATCAGCAAGAACTACCGCATCTCCTCAGCCCCTCGCTTGGTCTGGGCAGCCCTGGGCATGCACCCCTGTGTGAACTCAGGGTCACCGGCTTCATTCTGCTCAGACCCCCCCAAGATCTGTCGCTGTTGCTGTCGCTGGCAAGATCAGCAACAGCAGTCAGGAAGGTAGAGCCAGGGTATCAGCGGGCTATTTTCTCATCCTCAACAAGGATGGGAGACTGAACCTACTGAGCCTTCAGGTTTCTCCAGCCCCTGAAATTCAAAACGTTAACAATTCCCAGGGTGAGGCCGGTGATCCAGGCAGGAGATTAGTTTGCCACCATAGACCTCAGGGGTACCTTTCAGATTCCCATCTGGGAGGGCCACAGGCTGTTTCTAAGATCTTTGAATTCTGTGTTATCCCCTACGGCCTACGGGATCTTGCTTGCCCGTCGCACCTTCACTGGGTGCATGCTTAGTCCCTGCAGCATGATGGACTCAGAATTCAAAATGCTCCTGATGATTGGCTAGTACGTGCCTGGACAGAAGAGCAGGGTAGCCACCAGGTGATCCTGCGAAGGACGGACAGCACAATTGCATTAGCTTACATCAACAGGCAGGGAAGCCTTGCCTTCCCTCGCCTTTGCAGACTTGTGCACAAGCTGTCCTTTTCCCCCCCCTGCAGCTCTGCCTTAGGACCTGGAGTTGGTCCTGAAGGCTCTGCAGCGTGACCCCTTTGAACCCCTTGAGTCCGTCAGCCTGAAACAGCTGTCAAAGACAGCCTTTCTGTTGATATTCTGCAAGGAGAGTGAAGCCCTGTTAGTCCATGACAGGCTTTGGAGGTTTAGGCTTTCGGAATTACAACTGATAGCTGCAAATAAAGAAATGTTCCAGTGGCCAAGATCACACAAATGATGACGAAAACTAAAGATTGTAGTGAGAAGAACATGGCATTTTAATTTGCTTTTGTTATAGGTTATAACAAACTGTTATTGTCAGAGGAAATCTGTCACCTGTAGATGAGTGGCAGACAGACAGGAGGGCAACAGCTGATAATGAACACAAAACCCACAATAAGTGTAAGTAGAGTGTTGTAGAGTTAAAGACAATGATTCATTTAAATAACGAGATGCTTGCAGTTAAATGGCTAACTGTGCTAAATGCTAATGATCGTCGCTTGTCTCCCTGTGTGATTATGCACCGTCATTATGTATGAATACGGTAGTAGATACTTTGATTCTTAGCTGTAATGTAATGTAATTACTAAGATTGAAATTATTATTCCTCAGGAATAATAATTCCTGAAGAGTCTTTCTTTAATATTTATTCCAAAGCACCACAGCCATAATCCTTTAAAAGCAAAGACACCGTACAAAATGACCGTAACAGCATTTTATTGAATCTCTAGCTCAGTGACTTGACTCAGTTTCTACATATTTTATATTCATAGTGTTCATGCTTTACAGGTAGAGCTCATGCATTAGGCCCCGCAGTCTTGCTATATTTTATGGGGGAAATCAATAACATAATGCATGAACCCATAAGAATTGTGGAGGCTCACCAAGCACCAACATATGGAAAGGTATAGGAACAAAATACAGTGGACCATATGTTACCATTCATCCATTTACTTTTGCTTTACCTCAAAGTCTATGGAAAAAGTAATCCTTTCCCTTTTTAAAAAGTGCATATACAATGGAAACGTAATTGGCGGCACCTCCAAAAACCCTGAGGGCCCAAGTCTGGAGCCAGGATAGCTGAGACAGGAACAGGTCTGCACATGCTCAAAGTTAAGACGCATTTTCAGCAAGTAAATAGAAGCAGAAAGGATACACATTCAAAATATACAAGAAAGGAAATCAACCTATATTCAAAGTAAATAAGTTAAAGATGCCCTGTGTGTATTTGAGGCTGGAGGTTTACATCCTGAGCACTTTTACAGCAAATAAAGAATTAGAAAATCATTTGAAAGTTAAAAGTTACAGACAACAAGTCAACTTAAAACCCAGCCCTAAATACAAGCTCGATCAGGACATGAAATATTGATTCTTTTTTTTTTTTAGAGGAAAAAGGTGTTGTTTGGTTTTTGAAAGAGTAGAACATCACACATAAAACATCACTTCACACATCATCACGAGTAGTAGAGGCAGAATACAGTCATATAAAACATCTGAATGTGTGGAAAACAACACGGAACATAAAAAAAAACTGTCAAAGATTTGACAGATGCTGACATCATCTTTGGTGAGCTTTTACTGGTGGTAATAGCGACTGAAGTGTTAACAGCAACAACACTAGCTGGGTTTACTGTAGTTACTGCATAGGGACTATCACTGGACGAGAGATTCACAGACTGAAATGTTTGTGGAGTTTCGTTGCATAAGGTTGTGACCGTGATCTAGTGCAACAGGGCTCATATTAGGAGAGATGTTCACACCCAACATGTGTGTTTAACCTCTGGAGTGTTTCCTGTGTGAACCAGGCTATTCCTACTCAAATGTGTCACTCCTGTTTGGTGTCATCCAACTAGAGCAAATGACCCCAAACTACAAGGATTAAAGGGTATGAGGAGACCGATTCTGACAGTCAGCTAATTCTTTGAAAAGCATCAAGTGGACAAACCAGAATGGCTGAACGATTCAGTCATGAACAACAATCACCGCTGTTCTCAAGGAGTATATTTGCAGAATCCTAAAGACTCCCGTAACCATCGGGAAACAACATTTCATTGGTGTGACTCTGTTTCCTTAACAAAGAAGGAAGCTTAAATGACCTTACTCAATTTCTACAATGTAAAGTAAAATAACAATATGTAGTACCACTTATATCGGTATACAAGTATATTGATGTTTCTCTCCGATATTTCATATTTTCATACAAAAATAAACATTCTATGTTTTGCCTGTATTGTGGAAAAGAAGGAGGCCGTATGTCTGAATTAGGAACGGTCATACATGGGGCTAATCTCACTTTGAACCATCTTAATGGTGACATCAAGAAAGATCATTACTGTCACTGTAACAGAACAAGTAACATTTAAATGAAGAAATAACACCAATATATATATATATATATATCTCAGTGTATTGATATATCATATATCATATTGATATTGATACAGTAAGCTTGTTTGTTAGGGGGGAAACGAGAAGACAAGTATGCAGAAGGACAAAGGCCTAGCTTTAACAGAACAATGTTTTTGGTTGTATTTCTTTGATTGACAGATGTGTCAGCCTATCACAGTCAGTAATTGTGGTTGTCGCTTGCCTCTCATCAGGTGCACCCAGGCTTCCTCACCTTTGACCAAATTTGGATTTTCTGGTGAGTGAGCAGCGCAGCATTTAAAACATCTCTTCAGAAAGTTGAGTTTGACACCATAGACACTCCACCTATGTTATTTACAGTCTGGACCGACACATTTACAGTATAATCCACCATACATGCCGACCTAATGTGGCAGCATTGTGAGTCCATTTAATTTAGACTGCACCACGTACAGAAAACACATCAGAGTAAAGCTGTGTTTGAAAGGGAGGGTGGCGCTGTGGATGACTATCTTCTAAAGTCATTCTAAAGTCATCTCAGTGCGCATATCCTTAGCAAAGAAAACATCTTTGTGACCTCAAACAACTGCAACAAAGCAGAGAGAACACTTTCACAAACTGCAAGTGGACATTCTGAAATTATTACAACACTGATACTTGATAACAAACCTTTTACTGGAGACTTCCTATGAATTTGGTATAAACACACATGCAAAATGAACACATCACTATTCTTATATAAACAAGTGCCATTAAAACTAACAATGCTGTTTACAAGTTTCCATTCCCAAAGTCTCTTTTTACATTTGTCCTTTTGTATAAAGTTGCATAACTGACTGAATAATAATCTTTTTGAATGTGTAGTGCTGGCTGAGAGGAAGTAGCACGAGGCTAGAAAGATGAAGGTGGAATGTTAAATCCATGGATTCTGACATCTGGATGTGGTGCCTCTTCCCTCCCAGTGAAACACAGTCCAGTCCATGGCAATCCAGAGGGAAATTATTCCACCAGGGAAACTGACCCAGAAAATAAAGCGAGCAGACATGTTTTGTGTCAAAGACCCATTGCACTAGCTCAGGTGGTGGGTGCAAACTGGTCCTGCTCTATAGGTTTCTTCACCCAGGCGCCCAGTGCTGCTTTGTGGAAGGCTCTGAAGAGCGCCTGCTTGGCGCCGTGGTACTCCACCGCTGCCTGCTTGGCATCGTGGTAGCTGCTGGGCCTCACTGTTTTGATCCGCAGGGTGGAGGACAGCTACGGGTCATGGACAGAAATTACACAACAAAATTGTCTTAGCTGTAAAAGTACAGAGTGCCTTCAGAGAGGATGCTCGGCCAAACTATTCTTATTTCAATAAGACTTGCAGTACAGTATAATTTCAGTACCAACTTTTGCCTAACTAGTTGTCTTCACCAGCGTTCAGGATTCTGATGGCATCAGGGAACCTGATGAAACTATGTGATACCGGGCTTAAACCTTAAACCACAGCTAAGCTAATGACAGAGCAACAGTTATAGTAGTAGTAGTAATCATAGTCTTCTTATCAGTACTGAAGAGGCTTTGTTTCCAGTGGCCTTCATTTCTTTTTCATATTGAGAAGAAGAATTTTCTTGTGATAGGTTTGTGTGTGCGACTGTTCATTCTAACAACAATGACGGCTTGTAGATAGATGCAATAGTGTCAGTTATTACAGATCTGGAGAGGTTTTTTTAATTGAAAACAGAAGAACCTGAAGTTCAGGCAACAAAACTACTTGGTTATGTTCAGGAAAAGATGTGGTTTGGGTTAAAATGAGTTTTAAAATGAACTTACATATGTGGCGTTAGTAAGGTACGTAAATGAAGGAACAAAAGTAAGTACTCGTTCGTCCTCGACACAAAGAGCCATCTACTGAGTGAAAGTCCTGTGTTTGTTGGACCCATCCACCCACTCCGACCTCCTCCCTATACGAGGACTGTAGCTTTACTCTGCATTGAAGACCAGTACAGTATGCAGTGTTACCTTGCAGTGCAGGCGCATCCAGCGGCTGTAGAGAGCGTGTTTACAGAGCCTGGAGGGTCGACTCAGATCGTCTTTCCCGGTGGTGGCGTTGATCACCTCTAAGCCTGGGTCTCCCACCGTCCAGTTCACACTGAAGTTGGGTGCTTTTCCTGGCTGACGAGCCTCTGCGTTGCTTATTCCTGTAGGCAGAGTTTGAGTTCACAGTGGACATTAACAAGAATGGAAGGCCAAATCCATTTCATAAAACACAACCAAAAAAAGCTAAAAAAAGGAAAATACTATGAATTGTCTGACTTCCTCGGAGTTTATCCAACTGTCTCTGCCTAAACTACTACCCTCAAACTTCGCTGAGATTGCATAAAACCCTTGACCAGTGAGAACCCTGCTTTTCAGACTTCCGAAGGACCTACAAATGCAGTGTGGAAAACCAATCTGTGGAAATCAGTCCTGGGCAGTGAAAGGGCAGTCTGTTTCTCACCGCTGAGCAGTGGTTTGTTCAAGCTGAAGGACTGTGGCAGGTCCTCGATCTCGGTAATCCTCTGGTACATGGCTCTGGAGAGGTGGTCAGCATGGTACAGGCTGCCCAGAATGATGCTGGAGAAGTAGATGGCCTCAGTGAAGTAGCTCATCAGAGAGCCTTGGAATCCGACTACATTCCACCTGAAGGGGGACAGAACGGACACATTTACTCATTTAGGCAAATAGCCATTCAGTTTGTCAGCTCTCGTCTTCGAAGGTGGTTAAACAATGAAAACATACAAATCTGCAAAAATCAACATGGCTCTTTCAGCTATATCTGAGGAAAACACAGATGTCATTCCAGCTCAGAGGAGTGCTGAGCTGTTAGAGGCCTCCTGGAGATTCATCAATTGAATTCATCAATTCATCAAGCAGCCTAATCAAAGCTCCAGTGGCCTAATGACACCTAAGAACTGCAGCTGACAGAAGACACAGAGATAGAGTGATTGCAGCATGATGTCGAGACAATTCATCCTCTCTACACATGCACATAATCATCAGGATTCCTAATGGTCTGCTGAAAAACACCTCAAGTGGGTCTGTAGGGCTGTGTTTAATAGTTTGACAAGGAAAACTACAGTATGTACTATGACAGGTACTGTTTTAAAACGTTTCTTTTAAATAGAATTAGTATGTATGAAAACAAGATAACGTATGTATCCGTGCTGGTGCACTGGTACATTTGAATTTCACAAAATCACAAAGCTCTAAACTTCTGATAGCAACTGCTGTAGTTGAGCTGACTTGTCTTAGAATATGGAGTCTATTTTCTTTCACTGCACATGCATAAATACAGTGATTGTAATTTTGGCTTTGAGCGCTACCAAAACACAGGTGACCTACACTCAATACTGTGCCTGAACGTATCCTGTGGCAACGCTGATGGAGCACTAAAGCGGCGGCTCTGCCAACGCGCTGCTCTCACTTCTGTACGCAGACATTGTGTGTGTGTGAACAGGAAGTAGAACAACACAAACCTGGCTATCTTGTCACTGCAGGACATGGTGAGCAGCCTCTCACCCTGAAGAACCCCGTCCCATGTCTGAATGGTGTTAGTGGAGCGTACTGGGATGGTTCCTTCACCAGACTCAATTTTAGTGCGGAGCTGCCCACGGGCTTTTCTGTTCGGGTGTCTATCCCCGTGGTCTGAGACAGGAAGAAAAACAATTACAGACACTTGAAGAATCTTATGGTAAGCAATACATTCTCATGCAAAATATTCATATTTAAGAGATATCTTCTTTCTAATCTGAGGAACTCTCACATGTTTTTTAAGTCTTAAATCTTCATCAGGGCATATCATGAAGGGACCATTTCTATGTTCCCAAGGGCCTATGTCCCCAGGTTTATATTGCATGAGAAAGGGTCCATGACCAAGGGTCCTAAGTTGTCCAGTTGTACAAGGTCCTATTCTACCAATACATTCCCAATGTCTTATATTCCAGTTGTTCTATGTTCCCAGGGTCCTATGTTCCCAATGCCCTATGTTTCCAGGGTGCAATGTTCCTAATGGTATATGTCCCCAGTGTTCTATGTCCCCAGTGTTCTATGTTCCCAGGGTCATATGTTCCCAATGCCCTATGTTTCCAGGGTGCAATGTTCCTAATGGTATATGTCCCCAGTGTTCTATGTTCCCAGTGTCCTATTTTCCCAGGGTCCTATGTTCCAAGGATCCTTAGTTTCCATGGTCATATATTCCCAAGGTTCTATGCTCCAAGGTCCTAAGTTCCTAGGGTCCTATGTTCCCCAGAGTTATATAGCACATAATGGGAACACGACAAAGGGTCCTATGTTCCCCAGTTCTACATATGTTTTCTCAAAGGGTCTTTTGTTGCCAAGATCCTATGTTACCCCAACCCGTTCTCATTTCCAACTCGTCACATACGAACGCACTGGGTACCCCTTGGCATCACTTAGGTTTAGGCAACAATTGTATTTGGTTAAGTTCAGGAGAAGATCATGGTTCCCCAGCTCTATATAGCACATAATGGGAACATGAAAAAGATGCTCCCCAGCTCTATTCCCTTTATACGACATGGGCCATTGTGGGAACTCTTTAAAAGGAGCATAGATATGAACATAGAAACTGGGAAACTGAATCCCTGACAAAACCTTTTGCAGAGTTTACTTTATGTGTGTTACATAATATTGAATCAGGGATCATAGGACCCTGGAAACATCGACACGCTCCCATACTAAACAAGTCCAGCCTTTCTCTTGTTCTTCATCCGCTCACCCTCCATTCCAGCTTCATGGGGAGAAAAGATACGGGCGTCTCCACAGGGGGAGGTGCTGATGTACAGGTGGAACTGGACATTTTCCTTCAGTCTGAAGCCTTGTCTGTTGTCACACCTGGTAAAGACGGATGTCAGCTGCTCCTCTTCGTGGTTACTGGAGACACAAATGAGAAATCAAGTGACATTATACCATACAGAATGCTACGTAAAGTTTCCAAATTGGCTGGCAGGTAGCCTTTAAACTGTATGTCAGAAGGACTCACTCAACTTTGGTCAGTGTTTGACATGCAGTAGAAAAAAAACTGTGTTGCATGATAAGACTTTATTTTATTGGATTTCTGACATTTGGGTGTTTAAATTGACAGGTTCACTATGAATGTTATCCTCCCTTGTCATGGAGAATAGCCAGGTCTTTACTAAATAGTAGAGTAGTAGAAATATAGGCCACAGGATTCAGACACCAGCTCTCACCTGAGGAAATGCTCCAGCTGGGAGTACAGGTACCTGATGAGCGAGCGACGAGCCACAATCTCAGCATGGCAGTCATTGAGGGCCAAACCTCTATCACTCATGTATTCACCATTGATGCACTTTGTTCCTGTGGACACGCAAATGACCTGTGCTTCCTTCACATCTGCACCTGTACAAGAAAGCATGAGGATAGAAGTCTAAAGTGGGTTATTGATCTGATGTAATCATCCACAAACGGCTGTGCAGAAACCCAAAAATTAGAGATCAACCCAAAGAACAACCAATGAGCATGTGCAGAAGGCCACACAATGCAGAAGAAAACAAAGAAAAACGTTTTGGCTTATGTGCCAGGTGTGCTATCTTTCTGTTCGGTATCCAGGTCCTCCAGTACATCCGTGACCTGCCCCTTGACAGTTATTAATCCCCCTTACAACTCATAGGAGCCATTCTAAATCAGCATTGATGATCACGTACCATCCAGCAAAGCAGTAGATAACCACTTGAAGATGGACAGAATACGCAATAGCTCACATTTTTCTTTTGAGAAATCAAAAGGAACCAACTAAGGCATGTTACTCTGAAACCAAATGCTAATTGGACAGAAGCTAACAAGGAAGTGTGGCAAAACTTTGCCTCTCAAACAAAGAACAGAACCTTTCTTCACATTTCCGTGAAGGACTCTAGACGGAGGTTTAGACTAGAGAAACTGGAGACTGACTTAATGGGAAACAAAAGCTGAGGTCAGAGTCGTGTTAGCTATAATATCTTACATAAAACACAAATGCATCCCATTCACAGCTCAAGGTAAGGTAATGCAGCTGAATCAGGTCCCTGCTGATGCAAAGAGAGTGGAGAAACATTTAGTGCAGAACAGGAGTAAACCTCTCTTCATCACGTGACTCAGCTGTCTGTCCAACCCCCTTAACATTCAGGGCTGCAGCTTCAAGCACAGAGCTCGTAACATCTTGGTGGATGAGAGTTGAACATTTTCAGAAGCAACCGTTTGACTGACGGAAAAAAAACAATCACCTGTTGTCATGACGACACCTGCCAATACTTTCCGTCTGGAGTGCGGAGACGTGAAGTTGTCCGTCAGCTCGCTGAACTTGTCGACGACGAGGCGAGAGACGGCGTCTGCCAGGACCTGAGATGGCAACCCAAACAAATACGTGAAAATGATTTCAGAAAATAAAGTCTTTGAACAAAATGAAGCAGGTTGAACATGTGGGCCGACTGACTCTCGTATGTAATACGAATATGAGGAAAGAACAATGACCACGTGTGATAAAAATAAAGTGAAAGCTCTTCTTATCTGCACTGAAACGATTATTGAATATTTCAATTAGGAATGCTGCACGGGTGTGAATGTCAGTCAGGGTTGTGAGCAGCTTAAAACAGTCACATCCTCCGCTTCACTGACTGCTCTGGAAGTAAAGCAGAGCGACTTGGAAAGGCTGGTATAATGAACAGCAGTGTTTGAATAGCACTCAGAGGGTGATGGTAATTAAGATAGCAGCTTTGTTATCAGTGTGCAGGGATTACAGGCAGGGATTAGTTCACGTGTAAATAGATTCCTAGTGTATTGAACTTGTCTCTCCTGAAGCTCTTCAATCAGACTTTGTCAGGTTGGCCGTGAGCGGTGACAAAGTAGACGAGCTTTCCGTTTAGACGACACAGATATTACGAGGAAGTTTTTGCAGCATACGATCAAACAGGCCACTGACAACTCCTGGCTATGACCTCTCTCAAAACGCTTATCTTCATAGGTGACTATTGTCATACCTTTCTCTTCCAATATTTTGTTACTACTTAATTTTGTGTTGTGTTGTAATGTTAAAGGACTATCAGGAAATGAGTTTGTGCCAATATAAAAACGTATATATACGTATATATACGTATATATATATATACACACACACACACATATATATATATATATATATATATATATATATATATATATATACACATTGTTATCCAGGTACAAAACAAAAGAACATCTATCAGTAAAGAGGACTTTCTACAAGCTACAAGTGCACTTTTTCTTCTTCTAGTATTATGCATCATTGGCATATTATTACCACACACCATCACATGACTCTGGTCCAACAGTAAGAATAGAGACCTGTGTGTATGGGCAGTTTGCTTGGTTCTGGTTAATGGCCAAACATCTGGTGAAGTTACAGACTTAGCAGATGATTTGATGTGCAATCTAACGCATCCGGCCCTAGAAACAACGCAGAAATCAATATCTTGGCCTGCTCTTATAAAATTGATTGATAATGTGGGTTTGACTACACTAACATTCATCAGTCCCTGTTTACTATTCATATTATGCCGGAACCAAACTTTAAAAAAATTGCTTATGTCATTAGATAATGGGCTTTACGTTGCATATTTTCAACTTGTAGCACCCAAGGGATGCAGAGCAGAGAGAATAATTATGAGTAGCACAGAACAATTGAAAAGAAAGAGAACAAAGTAGCTGGTGTCATTCTTTAAGAAGTCGGTGTACTTCCTTACTTTGATCCTATCTTTGAACAACACAAGACGAAAACGGTAGAGTAAGGAAGAAAGTAATGGGGTCATTTACCTTCGTCCATGCTTACCTGTGGCAGGTGAAGCTGCAGTCCTTCTCTGGGTATAGGCTGACTTGACGGAGCCTGATCCAGCTGCATGTTAAACAGAGCAGACAGAGCAGCCTGGGCAGCCCGGGCCTTGGCCAGCTTCTTGTTCCGCCCAGAACCCTGGAAAATCTGAGCATCGACTGACACTGACATTACAAAGTTCTTGGCATGGCTCTCCCCGCTCTCTGACACAAAGTCATACTTTAGGCCCGGCCGTAACTCATTGAGGATCATGACTGGATTCTTGCCGCTTGTAGGGGAGATGAAGGGGGAGGGGACTGGTGGTAAGGGGGCCTGGACCAGGTTTGGGACAGGGGAGGGTAGCAACGGGTACTCTATTCCCAATGAGCTGAAGGAACCATTACTGTTGGATGCGAGGTAAAACGGGTCATCTGCAGGAGTGGAGGTCTCAAAGGCATTAAAGAGCATGTCTGGAAAGTCAGCCTGGTCCGAGGTGAAGTCCGTGTGAACAGACAGAGTCCGGCCCATGGCCATGTGGGCTTCGGACGCATTTGGGAACTGGACGAAGGAGCGCAAGGCCTTTTCTGCTGCATTCAGCTTTGCCTTCTTCTTGGTAGGACCAGAACCCTCGAAGAGCTGCCCATTGACCTCCACAGTCATCACAAAGACGGGCGCATGGACGGGCCCAGTCTGAGAGAGCAGTTTGTACTGCAGCCCTGGCTTGATCTCATTCAGCTGCATTAGGGCATTCTTAGGCAGAATGGGCCCAGGGACTTTCTTACGCTTCTTGGGCCTGTACTTGGAATGTGCATGCCCATTATTGCCCTCCTCTAAGGGACGCTTCCTCCCACCCCCAGCACTCCCATTGGGGAGTTGAGCAGCCTCAGCTGCAACCCCCTCTTTGGAGAAGAGGTTGTCCAAGTTCCGATTTTCCTTAACATCTGTGCTGCATGAACCTGCGGTGCCCAGAAAGAGTAACTTACAATGCCTTCGTTGCAGGATCTTGTAAATGTAAAATTTAGAGATTCCTTTACCTCTCTTTGCAACTGAACAAGTGATGTGTGTTCCTTAATCAATACTTATGTGGTGTCAAGTAGGTCCATTATATTGGTACAAGTGTATTTCAAACACATTCATTCATTTATGACATCAAAGATGTTATACACAATCAGGACTAATCCGTTTACAGCTCAAGAGGAAAATGTAGGTTTAATTAGGTTTGAGCAATAAAACTGTCTACATGTAATACTCGACTGATAAGTCTAACCTTAATTACCATGAGAAGCAAAACATTAATATAAGCTATTTGTTGCAGTACTGAAATTTAGCAAATTACAGTAAAAAAATGTATTTTTAAATGTCTTCCTCAGGACGATGCTCTGTGTTTTGGGAACACATATCACCAGGCCCTGTTAACAAAGCTGATGGAACTTAATGTAAATTTCCATTTATAACATCCTCCAGCAAAAGCTCGATAGGTTACTCCTTTCGGTGCTCAGGACAGAAAACAATCCTATAAATTGCAGGCTTAGAGGGGTAGTGGGGAAAGGTGGGGGTGCAAACAAGGGTGTCAACTTTTCCCAAAATAATTCTGCACTTCAACTGAGCCTGAAGAAAAAGGATATTAACTTTTAGCATTTGATTGATTAAATATGTCCCTTTTAGACAGACAATCAGCAGCTGTTGTGCATTACAAAACATTTGGGTATAAATACAAAATACAACCTTGTGTTTATTATCATGCACAGTTCAGGCACTGCAGGTAAGTAAAACCTACAATATGTAATTTCACAGAATTATGTGCCAACTATAGGGATGGGTTTCAATAACAACTTCCATTTTGAATCTGGTTCCAAGATCCAACGACCCCTTATTGAATCTTTCATGTACAGACTCTCTTTCAGTCTCTTTTACCTCTTTCTGACACTATATAAAAAAACACATGGTAACGTGTAAAAACACTGAGCGAACATGTCAGATTGCCTGAATTTGAACATTCCAACCAAACTACTGTGAAACGCAATATTTGGTGGAACAACACGCCCCTGTTTAAACATTGATCACTTGTCCATCATGTCAAAATAAGAACAAGACGAGTACTTGGCCTCAGCCTACTGCCGGTGTTACATCGTATTCTGTGACCTGTCTGATTTTGTGACCTGTAGCAGTGCAACAACCATTTCAACTTCCGGTCAGGTTAGGAAAACTCATAAACGATAAAGTAGACTAATATTTCCACTGTGTTGTTTTTACTTTAGTGTCATTACTTCTGCAGCTGTAGCCCCCCAGTGAGGAGCAAACACCGCTTCCCCTCGCAGCGACAGGAAACATGAGTGAGGACAGGGTTAATGAAAGTCAGCCCAGTGACGGAATATGTGGCGAATGCCTTAGACCCTTTAAGCACAGTGGAATTAGTGAAGGTACTCTGACTGAAATAAAAACAGAACATTGTTTTCAGCCAAGATGTCTTCATTCCCCTCCAAACAAACTACCTGAACACATTTGATAATGGATTGAAAAGGATTCTGAATTGCAGTAAGACACAAAGAACCCCATCCCTAACCACTGTCATCATAAGTTTAGCTTTATATATTCTAAAAACAAAATGTTCTTCACTTCCTCCTTAATCAAAGTGTACAGAGTTGTGTTCGGCGTTCAGTCACAGCCAGTCGACGACAAGTAAATAACAAGCATGCGAGAGGGGAACTGAACTCAAACATGAGAAACACAATGGCAGATAATGCCCTGAGCAACAAGAGGGGGGGGTGATTATAGGTCTGTTGGGGAAGAGGGAACATACTGTTATTGTTCCTCTACTGAAACAGCCAACGCTGCGGCTCAGCAAGCACAAATAGTCACAAGCAGAAAGAGAATTTCTCTTCATTAGATTGAGAAGTGAATCCAATGGAAAGGTCTGTCTGGGGGTCTACATGTCCAGATGTGATGTCAGTGCGTTACCTGGCATCTGACTTCTTTTCTTTTTTGACTTGCTGTTTATAATTTTAACAAACTTGAATAACCTTGAGCACTTCCATCATCAGCCTGCGACCAACTCTCCCTACACTGTCAGGCATAATCCACATGTTCTCCCAACTGGTTTCACTTTGGCTTACACAGAACAGGGACAGGATTACTGCTGTGTGGACACAAATAAAGAAGAGTTTAAAGAGTCCGTCACAAGCATCAGTAGGCCCAATCACAACAGACAATTCAGTCTATCTGGTTCAGGTCTTCAAGCACACAGACTCCTTTCAGCCTACCCTGACAAACAGCCAGACTCGCTCACTCTTGAACATAGAATGTCATGTCAGCTTGATGCTTGATCGTATTGTCTTTGTAAATAAATAGCCAACTTATCAGCAAAAGCAGGTACATAACTGGTGTCAGATGAAAGTAAAGCTTTGTGTTAACTTGTTTTGCTTGCTGCATATTAACGTCCCTTACAATCTTGACACATCCATCTTTTCTGTAAAACCCTGTTGAGGCTTATCATGGGTCAGGTGGTTTTAGGGCTGAAATAGACCTACATTTCAAATCCAGAGGTGTCTCTCAGGGGGCTTTAGGGAGCTTTTTTGTTAAGAGCAAGAGGACAAGCTTAGAATTTGTCATCAAAATGGACTGAAATCTCAGAGTAGATACACCCTGACCCTGGGATTAAGCTCTGATCCTGGCCAAAAAGAACATTTTCAAGGACAGTCCGACAGTAATACAATGCACCAGAGGTATTTAAGCTCAGGATTCTGTATATCCTAATACCCATATGCATGCGTCTCATATACTCAACACAAGAATAAAAGATGAATCTTTACTTGGAGCTGAAAAAAGGTTTTTGTCAATGCTTTTGGTTCAGATCTGAAATTGACGTCTTGGTTAGACTTGAAATGCATAAATTGACTCACTCATGCTTTTTACTTCGCCCCCTTCTACGGTGAGCAGCCTCTGTTGGGTTCGAGGAAGCCGATCTCCCACTCGGCCTGGAGGAAACACACAAAGCAAACAATACAGGTGGATTTAGTGATGAAGGCTCTGCTCTCTGGATTCACTGGGACAATGAATCTCACCCCATTAACACAAACATGAATATAAATATTTGTTAAATTCAATAACGGAGCCTAAAAACACAGTACATATATAGAAAAGTCCAAGAACGTAATTATACATCGATCAGAACTAAATAAAACACACAGCACAGACAGACAGATGCACTAACAGATATGTGCTCAATGCTAACCAGCTTGGCAGAGAAGACAAACACTGACTGGCAGGTGAAACAGAGTTCTTGTTGGAAGCATTAACATTCAGCAGACAGCAGCCAGAGAAGCCTGAGCAGCCTTTTGAGACTGATACATTTGACTAACCCTCATATTCTAACAGCTTTATATTCATTCCTTATAACACACTGAACATTTAAAAAGGAAAGCTTTTTATTTGATTTCACTAAGTTCAGGAAACATGAAGATGCTGATGTGCACGCTTTGAAGGTGGGAAAGGTTGTTGGTATCACATAAGTGTGTAATCCTATGTGGACACATAAAAGTGTGTCCACATAGGATTCTTTGTCTTTGGACAACACATTCTCACTCTAAACTCATGCTTGGTCAGTGTGGAACCCTCTAGTGTCAGGGATAACGTGTCCGTTTCCTCTCATTACATGTATGGCGTCTTTTTCAAAATAAACTTCCGTGTTCACGCTCGTTACATACAGTGTCTTTTCAAAATAAATGGTGGTTTTGGTCAGTTTGAGAATGTTTGTTACATCTTTCAGTTTTAGTTTGATGCATCCATCCACTATGACCTCCCTAAACACACAGGGGGCCGCTATTCTTCTTTCATGTAAAACCATGTCAACATTGACTTATTTTTCCATACTTTTCAACACGTACTTAACTCACGCCCCGTACATAAGCTACGTAACAAACATACTAATTTACGCATTGACCAAGCGTTGGGAGTGCTTCATGAGGAAATTGAGGCATCATGGAGACACTATCTAGTTTCATGGTAGTACAGTGTGTTTGGTGGAGTGTGAGCTAATTAAAGATTAGAAGGGGATGACATGTGACTACTGATATCATCCACCTCGTCACAGTTTAGCAGAGGTGTAGTGAGATCTATTAGCCTCCATACCAACAAATGAATAATCATAAAATATGAGGGGAGATTGCTAATTTCATTCAGTGGCTTAATTAAAAGAGTACTCGACTGAGACAGCGTTGCACTCTGATGACACTGTCTGACTCATGATGGACAGTTCAACAAAAAAAAGAAACACATTCTTCTTCCTGGCACCTTCATTTCCCACAATGCACCTTGACTGTTTTCTTCGATTCAATTTCTCTGTGATTAGTATTGTTTCCATAGCTTGTGAATTTACCCACTTTCTTTTATTTATTTCTCCAACATGATTTTATGACTTTTTTCTCTACCAATAGAAGAAATGTGAAACAGGATCTGATGATGTGACACTTCCTTCCTCCATGTTTGGCTTTACGAGCTTCATGACACAAAGTAGAACTCAGCATACCATTAAAGCCAACCGTGTAGATGTCGTTACAAAGCTTTTAGGCATTTTATAACATATCTGTCATCTGCATTTTCTTGTTGGAACCAATCCAAACCCTGTTCCCTCAACACCTCCTTGCTCATATGTCACCCAGCTTATTCTCCCCTTCAGCTAGCCCCCTCTTCCGCCGCCCTGCCCTAAGCTACTCCTGTCAGACAGAGGTACTCGTCTCTCAGGCTGATAAGAGACACCAAGCTGCCGTTACTTCCTCTGGTGTAATCAGGAAACTGTCGCTCAGCGTGCCGTCCCTGGACATAAATAAACAAACGGAGGCCAGCAGAAATCCCGCAATAATTAGCTTCGATTTACAGAGATGGCGGAGGCGGAGTTTCACTCCTCTGATCCGAGAACGCAGAGATCCTACTGGTTGTCAGCTTTTAGACCAACCCTGGCTTCTCATCTCGGATGGGGACGGACGGCAGCCTGACTGATGTTCACATCACGGCTTCAGCACATGACCAAAGCACATGAAACCACTCCAAACATCTGTCCAACAGGAATTGACCATTCCATAACAAAACATGTTTTCCACTGATTTATAGAATATGAAGAGAATAAGGTTAGATTTTGTGGTGTTAATTCAATTGTTGGTCGAATTAAATAATTGGCATGATTACAGTGATTTGGGGAATGTGTCCAGATTAACGCGGGTATGTCAGACAGTGGCAGCGTACCAAACCAGATGTTCTTTTACATTCGCTGAGTTTGTTGCATGTGTGACAAGTGGAGCACAAATAAATATGTAACTCAATCAGCATGTAAAGTAGACGAGGAATGCAAACAGCTCTGATCCTCCAATAACAAAAAGCACAGCATCGTTACCGTGGCAATAAACCAACGTGCATTTAACATATATATGTTATATGCTTATATGCTAATGTGTTTAATATACTTTTACTCCAAAATACCAATGAATTCTGATGTATTATTTAACTACCAGCAGTATATAAAGTCATTCAAATGAGCTCCACATTTTCCAGCTGCAACAATCCAATAATATAATTTACATATTAATCTCAAATGAACCATTCTTTATAATGACTACTTTAAGTATATTTTAATGCTAATACTTTAACTCATAACTAAGTATTTTAATTGTATTGTGATTTTTATATTAGTATGCTCTGATGAAGGTCCTGTCACAGTTCAGCTCCACACCCTCCTCACTCTTCTTGTCAGTCACTCCCTCCTCATCAGTCTAAACTCCCTTCACCTGTTCACTCACATGCCTCTGATCAGTAATCAAGCCCCTATATAGACTCCTGCCTCCCAGACACATTTGCCAGATTGTTCTTCGGTTTTCCATGCCAGACTCTCCAGCATGCTCCCACGGATTAATCTCCTGTTACCGACCCTGCCTGCCCCTGTTCTACCCACCTTGCCTGACTCCCGGTAAACCCACCGGCCTTCTGATCCTGACTCTGATTAAACTCGGCCTGCTGTATCTGGAGGTTTGCAATAAAGCCAAAGATCCCTGGAATCTGGTGTGTTGCATTTGGGTCCATATACAACCCGTTACAGGTCCTTTAGACGAAAAGATGAAAAATAAAGTGCCTCTGTATAGATTTAAGTCTGTTCTACCTTGGACTTTTACTTACATAACAGATCTGGTAAACTCCCATTCTTTACTCCACGCTACCTATTATACAACAGGCTGGGTTGTAGTAACCATCATCTCTATAAACAGATGTAGGCAACGGGACAAGACTTTGCCATCGGAAGCGTTCTGGTTTCCATTTGAGGTCTGACTAGCGTTGACCAATCAGGTTAGAGCAGGCTGTGGTTGAATGCAGGTAAACAGTCTGTGTGGAGAGCTATAGAGGCAGAACGCATTGGCAGAAGACAGTCCATTGCAAAACTAAATCCATGAGGTAACTTTGGCAACATAGTGGAGAAACAAATTCTTGCACCATTTATGTCTGAAATACATCGTCAGAGTTGAGATTATTCCATGAAATCCTGTGACGCTGTTGTGTCTGTATAGGAAATCCATTTATAGAAAGCTTTGGTTCACAATGTTTTTCTATATTCTGCTACAAGTGAGAGGACCTCAATTACACCCAATGAAATGGCTAATCAGCTTTCCTCTGGAAGAAGAACAGAGCAAAACTCCAAGCCAATGGGATTGACAGGAAAGGCTTCATACTTGGTCTGTTTAATCGCTCCTCTGTTGGCAGATATGGCCTCCTGCCCCGCTGCCACTCAGCTGTGTGGCTCCAAACATTAGACGTGACAATGTTATCAGGCTTTCCTGGCTCTATTGTGTGAGGCGGGTGGAAGGAGAACAGGGCTTCGGTTGCCTTTCTCAAGATAATGGAAGAAGAAAATGAACTCAGAGGAAGTAAAATGTCAACAAATGTAGTTATCAGCAAGGCTTGTCACATAAACTTTTGAGGGTTTGAATATTGCATTATGCTTATTCAGAAACCTTGTTTACCTCATTATTGACTGTCTGAATCACATACAAGGTGACTGGTTTACTACAGAATCGTATGTATCTGATCCGTCACACACTGCTGTTTTAAACGTTTACAATCAGCTGTTACAATGACGTTCTTCTTCTTTCCTTAAATAATAACTAAAACACAATAACTCAGACACCAAATGTATTATTTATATTTTGAAATAGTTTTGGCCTCAAAGGAGGAAGAAGGAGAATTAAATGATTCAAACGTCCATTGGGTGTTTGTCCCTACAGTGTTACATGTGAGGGAGGATACTGTTGAACTTGTTGAATTAGTTTCATTATTGAACTGTTGAGTGAGTCTCTTTCATTGAAGAGGTTTTAACTGTGATTAGTTCAGCTGATATTCCAACAGTTCTAACCCTCGACTAACCTTCTATTGTGAAGTCTGAAGAAGAGCTTTGCTAAAGCAACACGTTGCCTGTTAATTCCAGCTCCTTCTAGGGTGCTTTATTGTGAAACACTTGACACTGAAACAGGAAACTGTTCCTGTTTGAATCGAAGTTCCAGTTTCTTTGACATTGACAAATGCAATCTCGGAACCCATCGGCTATCGTCTTGGTATCTAGCCTTTTAACAGTTTAAAATGAGCTTGTACACCGGCTGTGAAACAATCCAGTAGTCTATCAACTCCAACTCCAGTCTGGCATCTCAAGTAGATAACGGAACTGTGCACAAAGAGCAGCAGGAAGAGGAAGTCTAGAAATATAGTCCCTTGCCCCCAGAGGCTTATCTGTTGTCAGACTGATTGCTTATGGGTTCATAGATCGTGCTCTCAGTCATCTGACTGTACGCAAACAAGCTTTGGTGGCAGGAGATTCGTAACTTTTCAATGGCAGAGTGTATGAAACATTATATGTTCTGCAGTAATACAAAGCGCCATCAACAAATTGGAAAAACAAGGAGGATGGTGGAGGATAAACAGCCGGCAGGAATGGAAAGTGGCATGTATATTAAAGAAATCCGTGGCCTACCATCCATGTCGCGTGGAGAATAAGTTTATCAGACAAGCGGGACAAAATAAATAATAAATAATTGACTCTACTGCCATGCTCCAACACACTGCTGCCTCAGATCATGCATCACAGCACACTAACCACAACAGCTAAACACATTTACAGGGAGAGAAGGCCGATGCTGTGAACATTCAAACAAGGTTAGGAACAGGCGCAGGAGACAATACACTATAATAGAGAATAAACTTCAATCAATAACCCTTCCATGTTACTTGAAGTAAAAACCAAGTGATGAACAAACATAGATGTGGTGAAAATACATTCGTTTATCATCCTATTAAGGGTGAGGGGAGGCTGGAGCCATCGGCCGGGGCAGATCACCATCAGCAGACATGTTAAGTTCTACGTAACATTACGTCTATCCTAAAGTTGTTCCCAGACAGATACTAGTATCGGAAAGGCCTCCAATAGAGCCTAAAATGCTGGATGGTTATCAGCGATAGACAAGTCTGTGCATGGATCCGATATGATATCATTTATCAGCTCATTTATGCTACACAGGAACAACAACAATGTGTCACTAGCTGACCGATCCGTTCAATTAATACACTTCCATTTAATCAATCCCAACTGATTGCTAGCGTTGTTTGCACTGTTAGTGCTGTTAGCTGTGAGGCCGCCGGCTCAGCCGTCTACATGTTGAGAGGCAATGGATATTATTTGAATTTTGCGTTTTGCAACTTTTGATTTTGGGCATCAGAGCATTTTCGAACGAGCGAATTTGCAAATTGGCCACTCTCTACCCCATTATTAATACAGGCTATATGTATTATGTTAGAAGTGGATTTTCATGATTCACCTCAATAAATGGAAACTAATAACTGCCCGGAAAAGAAATCGATCTGAAAACTGACAGGATCTTTGGTAGATGATCCACTAGGCATGCAAAATCCATTGGTCTTATTAACTGGACAGCAGCTCTACCTTCAGTCATGGCTTTGTGGCTCACTGCTGTGGGGAAGAAATATAAATAATACACTCCATACATTCTAGACATGTCAGAAACACCAGCTCGGCAGCATTAGCCGGTATGTCAGCCTCTCGTGCAGCCCTCGGCAAACCCCATCAACAAGAACACAGAATCTGGACACCAGCCATCAGTGGTAACTAGCGACTGAGCCGACAGTGATAAATGGATTTGGGAGCCTTTTTCTGGTGCTTGAGGCGAGTTACAATCATAGCCCGAGAGGGAAAACAACTGCAAACAGCTGTCAGAGGACTCCTTTAGTGGCCTAATGCAGATGGATCGACCCTGAGGAGATGCAGACAGCGGGGAGGGGAAAACGGTGGCCTCAAACATGTGATGCAGACAAAAAAAACAACTTTCTTGAACATTGCCAGCAGCACAATGCTTTTCTCACATACAAACTCCATTTTCTCCCCATGAAATTACATTTTGAGACTCGCAGAAATTGGACCTTGACGGGCCGGGGTGTGACACTTTGATAGGCCAGGGACAGGTGATGAGTTGGTGGATGAGAGGGGACAGAGAGGAGACACTGGAGGGAAGGTTCTGCCTGTATCATACAGTCACATCAGGTGGGGAAAATGTTGTTGTGCCTCTAAAACAATTGGGTTAAAGACACTGGATAGAGCTAACATTCAAAAATGTAACTGCCATGAATCAAATAATAGTTGGGTATTGTACCAAAGAGTAAATGTAATTCAATGTGACATTTTGACTTTGAACAAGACTATCACAAAATGAAGACATTTCAGTAAAGTCTGCTCGACTCAACGAGATCGTTGCCTGACCTTTTCAGCTTGGCAGGTACAAACAGAAAGCTTATTAACCTGCAACTCTCTGGAAGTTTCCCTTTGAATTTTACTTCACTTTTCACAGGCTCCTGGAGTTAGATGGAAATGTGACATTTGCAGCAGGTTACAAGAAAATCATAACAGAATCTGCCTAATGTAACGGCAAACCCATCATATTCAATCACACAAGGACAGAAATGAACATGGCCGGAGGGCTGGGGGGTGTAAACCCTCATATTGTCTCTGAACGTAAGGCAGGCAGCGACACACAACAACATAATTGGGAAAACAATTTAGTAAGGGAGTTTATTGTCTCACTTTTTGACTTTCATTTCAGTCTAAAGGGTAGGAATGGAGGGACCATACCCTCCTTTAGCTTCTTCTGTTCTAAAGACTGTCAATAAGTCTTGTGCACTTGTGATCAACAACAGAGATGTTCACTTCGTCTGTCTTGTATGTCAGAGAAACGTTGGTGTGTTGTACCATCGCTGCTGGACTACGGGAAAGAAATCCCTCACTGCTTCCCAAGGACACTGGCAGGCTCCAGCCATCCCTGGAACATTCTCACAGGGACTCTGTGAAATCTTTATGACGGCTTTAATTTGCTGTGTGGCCCAGTCAGGAGCTGGAGGGTAGGGTCAATGCTGCATCAATTCCACACGCTAATGCGACTCACTTAACCAACAGGGCTTCCATGCAGACCAACACACAGCCCCCCCTCACATTTGTGCTGCTGACAGCAAACTATTCAAAGCGCTGTAGTGCCCTCTCCACTGGTGGCCAAGGAGAAGTGCCAGCCTTCCTGAAGGTAAAGCAATCAAGTGGATTATCTCCTTCCATACTGCGGGGGAGAATGCTTGGGTAGCGCATTGTAAGTGAAGCCTCAGGGCCAACAGCCACAGGAGTCCTTTAGGAAATAAAGCTCATGTATTGAGTTCAAGGTCAAGGTACTCTCTTCAATGTGTGAGTCTGAATTACACAAATATTCAAATGTTTAGCTGCACACCTTTTGTAGTCAGTTTAAACCTGATTTGACATGTAATTATCTCTCATGTTGTGTACTGCACTCACTTCCCCTGTCTGACCTCTTCCACATGCAAATGGTCACATGTAAGAAGCCAATTAGAAACTCACTTGCATGTATTTATTTATAGAATGAATTATTCTCCAGAAGGGAGAGTTGGGTTTCTGCAGGTCTTTTCCGTGATTACAGAGACTGGGACTTTCACACACAGCTAAGAAACCAGAAAGCCGACAAAAACCCAGAGACTGATGCGTTTCTCAACACAACCTCTAACTGTTCTTTCAAAACAGCTTTTCACCATTTTTGTTTTCCATTTTCTTTCCCACTCTGTCAGGCTGACCTGAACTTGACAGGGTGAAAATATACCGACCTGGGTCCCTTTGTGGATATACAAGGCGTGTTCATGTTTGAATAATGAAATATGCAGAACTGTAGAACAAAAACCAGCAGCATCCATGGACGGATAAACATCCTTTAATCCAGACCTACACTGTGGTTTACATCCCAAAATGTTGCTGTTCTATTGTATGTGAGCTTTTTAGAGTTCCATTGCAGCTGTGAATGTTGCAGTGAGATATTTGGCTGTGAGCCTCAGGACTCTCTGTTGTCTACTTTGCCAGTTTACC